>NW_024609882.1:14985647-15044780 GCF_016920785.2 Ixodes scapularis | reverse complement strand
GCGGGGCGCCGTGAACATGCTGTGCTCACCACATGCTTGAGTGACGCCACAACCATGCCGCCTCTCCAGACCCAGTCTACTCCTCTGCTGGCATTATTAAATGAAGGATGCCTTCTGAAACGTCGCCTTCAAATTAGTACTTACTCGTCCGTAATATGTGGTGTTCATGAGAAGCATGGTAATTTGCGATCAGTCGCGTGGTAAATCAGGTAAGCAATGTGATTGCCTCGTCCTACCGTTGTCGCTTCGTGGAAAAAGTTAGAATCATGCCCTGCCATCACCCTTTAAGTTGCGACGACAGGAAAAAAGGAACTTTTTCGTCTCCCCTCTCAGTTTCGCGCCAAATAGTGAAGGTACTTTTGCCACCTCGTGACGATGTCGTTCTGCTCAATTGGCACCGAGCTTTGCACCCGAAACTGATCAACTTTGCCGATGCCGCCATGTCGTGGAGCAGATAACGCACTATTTTCTCGACAGCGGAGGCACTTGTAGCGGCCGCATTACACCTGTAGCTGCGAAGTACCTCCGCCAGCCTCCGCCGCGCTACGTGTACTCTGCCTGCTTCGCCCCGTATTCGGAATATGTCCATGTTTTCCGTGAAGCCGTCCCAAACCAAGACGTTCAAAACCCTCTCCGTATTTCGTGCACCGGGACATATATTTTTTACGGGTTCCGGCACACGAATCCGGAATGTGTGTCGGTTTGGACCGTGCTTCACCGTCATTGAAATATTTTTTTCTTTTTTTTAAATGGAAGGTGCTTGAAAAATTTGAAAAACGAGGTGTCTACACTCTTTCACAGCGGAGCTGTTAAGGGCTAGTTTCCCCAGTATCGTGTCCGTGGGCGAAAAAATCTCGACACAAAACTCTGGACAGCTTCCACCATCTAATAGCGACGGTGGCAACCAGACAACCGGCCTGCCGGTTGTCTGGTTGCCACCATCGCTCACAGATGGCAGCAAACCTTTCCACTCTGGCTTGCCGACTTGCGGCCGGCCATTACTTCATTCCATCACAGTACAGCTTCGCTGGTCTTCCTTCTTCTCCACAGTGAAAAGGCTGAGATTTTTTCTTTTTCATATCAACGTTTAAAACACTGTCCCTGCAACATAGAAGCAGACTGATCCCTGTGTACATACATTCGTTCAGCAGTAGCGAAAGCAAGGCAGTTGATGTCTTGGCATAACTATGCGTATGTAAAAGCACTTCTCAAAGCTACAAGCTCATGTTTGTTGGAAATAATGATAAAACTATTCCATTCTTTATGTTCAGAACTCTACGGCTAGGCAAAATGCTACCGATACTTCGTTAATTGATTTCTGATGCCGCAAAGTTCTACTCTAACAAAGAACCTTGAAACTACCACAGGGAGGAATCTGTGAATTAAAAAGCCGCTCATTCTGGTACTGAACTTCCTTGACACAGATCTAGGTAGTTTTTATCACTGAAGTCAACAGAAGAGACTTGTCTAGAGAACTATTCATAAGCCCAATCAAAGGAAGACACCATAAAACGCAAACCCAAGTTTAAAGCTCTTTTTTTTTTTTTTCTCTTAAATTGAGCCATACGGCACGCGCTAGCTGGCGCGACTATACGTACCGCCGCAAAGTGACCGCATCCGGTATGCTCTCGAAGTAGGCTTGTAGCGTAGCATGTCCGAGGCTTTTGAATGGAATCCCAGCACCATTCATAGACCGGTATTCCGCTGAAAGATACACGCAGTGAACATGGCGAACAGAATTGCCACCACGTTGTTCACGCTTCGGCTGGTACATGACAGTCCCTATCTACATCATAACTTGTATTTAGTGACTACTGAAACTGAGTTAACATTAACGGTTCGAACACTCGATTCTCTACATACCCTCCAAGGCTTGCAGCGTCAAGCCGTTTTTTTCGCTCACAAGGATGGAGCTCAGGATGGCTTTTACTTCGTCGCTGTCAGCCATCTCAAAGATGTCAGTGTTTATGTCTATTCAGGCGCGGTCGTCCTAGAAGTTGGAAGAGTAAACATTAAGCGTACCGTACTAAGGAGGACAGTAATTAGTGCATTAGCAAACGGACAATTGCGCCGCCTGAACCTAAACAAAAATATTTGAAATTGAGCGGCGTCAGGGTTGTTTGCTGGTTTGGTAGACCTTGCAGGTAGAGCAAAAGTGGCCAAGATTAGCTAAATTTCAGAAACTTTAAAAATAAGAGCAGGTAAAAACAAAATATGAGCCAGAAAATATTATATTTTTGTATAAAATAATATACAAGCTTTTTTATTTACAAATATATGTCAACTTTTACTTTGGTGCGTGAACTAGAGTAAAAACGAAGATAGACCATAATCAAAAACAAAGTAGCCGAGACGATCCATTCAACATTTTGTTTACATATTTCGGGTATCCACGTGTTTTCCTCATGGCTCTGTCCGATCATTCGCTAGTTTTCTATCTCGGCATCAAAGACGAGTACGTAAATGGCAATCCGACGTCGTGGAAAGTCAACAAGGTTGGGGGCACACCGGTGAGCCTCCATTTATCGCACACTTGTTGTTCAAGCCGTCAATCGTGAGAAGGGACGGACAAACACTTGAGACTGTGTTTGCCCGTCCCTTTTCGTCCCAGTCTCAGGGTTTTTAGTCAAATGTTTAACCACCTCCGGCTCGTTTGCGCCTTAACCTCTTGTTCGAGAATTCTTTTTTCTAATTAATAGGACTGGACCAGTACCGCTCTCAAGTCGGCGCCCGACCTCAAGTGTTGTCTGTGCGGAAAACAGCGCCTACTCCTAGTTCAAGTATACAGTCCGTTGGACAGGACAGAATGGTACCATCGGACACTTTACGTCTTCTGCTGTATTAGCCCAAATTGCTGGAACAAGCAGGAAAGGCAAGTTCTTCCAACCTCCTACGAGAAGGTTTACGTTTTCGTCTGTCGAAGTGGCTCGCGCTAATCGTCGAACAAAGCACTAAAAGGAGCCGGAAAAATAGGCGCCTGCACACAGAAAGCTCAAAATTTCATCGAGTGTGCATTGAGGTATTGGACTTTACCTGGTAAAATTTTAAAACGTAGCTCCCTTCACGTAAAAAAGAAAAGGAACAAATTTGTTAGGGCGTGGACGTGTTTACGGACAACGGAGTTGTAGTTGTCAATGGCTAATGAGCCTAGGCAATTGTGGCAGCCGAGTGCAGCTGTAGCCTCCACCGTGGTAAGGAGAAACTAGCGCCACAAGTCGCAAGTGGCAGAAAGTAGGGCGTGAGACTGAAAAAAGTAAATCAGTCAGTCAATCAAATGGGCCAAAACTTTTTTAAAACAGGGCGGGCATTTGTAGGAGGAGTGCCTCTGGTATCGTGAATAAAATAAAATCAAATCAAATATTGGGAGACCGCCAGATGGCGCCACCAATGTCGTTGGCGTGCGCAGGCGCGGCAGGCGCCCTCCAGCCCTCCTCCTCTCCCTCTCTCTGCTCTCTCCTCTTTCCCTCCCGCTCCTTTTTTTATTATTATTATTTTTTTTTTTTTCGGTTTGTTTTCCTCGTCTGCTTGATCGGTGTCGCGCTGACCGCTGCGAGCGGCCAGCGCGGCACCGGTCGAGCAGACGAGCCGCGCGCGCTACACTTCGCAACAAATGCGCTCCGCGAGATATTAATTACCAGTGCAATAAAACAAAAACAGCACGTTCATTGAAATGTATATTTTATTGAACACCATTCAAATTAGTTGCAGTATTCCAAGCACGTATTTACAAACTCCGTCGGCAGTCCACCGCCCCTTGAGCGGAACCAAGAACTGTAGTAGGCAGTAAACGTTATCAAATATGTAAAAACCAAATTAACTACTTTAATGTACAAACTAACAGAACAGCACTTATAATCGAATTATCTAAATGCGTCTATAAACAACTCCTACAAACAAAAATGCTGAATACCCAAACAAACTAATCAACTGCGATATAAAGCAGGCTTGCATTTTAATTTAATGAACGCAGGGTTGCAGGCGAGCTCCATAAGAATAAACGATAAATAAACCATAAACAAACTCGCTAATTGGCAACGCAAAGAAGAAAAAAAAATCTTCTGGAGTGACTGATTGTGGGCGCTTTTGGGTACTCTATCCTAGAAGCTGTCAAATTAACTAAAGACTCTGACAGCAACTCACTTGGAGGAACCAGTCCTTGCAGCAACGGATTCGTAACAAAAACGGTGAGGCACGTGTTTTTCCGCAAACGAATCTTCCTACATTTTGCAAACGCGGTTGCACCGGCGTGCTTGCTGCACAGACGACACGGACGCAGCTTGCTCACCGGCAGGCTTCCAAAGTCCTGGCGCTTTGCATACGCAATCCATTTCGATGCTGTAATGGAAAGATTGAGAGATCATATATTTCAATGCTTCCAGTTTCGAACGTTGACAAAAAAGTTTGATATAAAGGCTCACCCGCCGTTTGTTGGAAACCGGAAGAATAAGCACTCCGAGTTCTTTTGAAGAACTGTTACACCACTTGGCCGCGCAGTAGACTCCGTAATACGCCGTCATGAGGCACGCAACCCACTCGGCAGAATCTCTGTCAAACTAGAGACGTCTCTAATCCCTCTAATCATTTTCTGAGCGCAGACGCGCAGCCCCGTACTCCGTAAAATCTACACTTTCGATTTCAACACGCGCGGAACGGTTTGAAAGCTTGGAGTGACGAGCTCAAACAAAAAGAGAAGACAAAAACGGTCGTTTGCCCTCACACTGAAGGTTGGTGATTGGTCGGAAGAGCCCAGAGTGCTTCGGTTTTGGTAGCGAAGATCCTATTCACGACGCCAGCGCTCAAAAGTACAGCGGCGAAACAGTCTGGCGTGAGACTGTTGGCTAGACCAACGAATCTGCTCTTTGGGTGGACGTACGAGAGAGAAGCCAGCGACGCGGCGCCCCAATCGGCCCAACCGGGAACTCCGTTAGCTGCATTCGGCTGATTGTGGCGCCATCTCCTCAAGGGCGAAGCGAGAAAGTTTGGTGTCTTCGTTCACAAAAAAAGGGGCTATGTTTTGAAATTTCACCAGGTAAACCGCACTACCTGAATGCAGATTTTGTGAAAGTTTCAACTTTCTATCCGCCGATTTTCCCGACTCGCTTTACACCTCTAGGATTTGTGATGGACACCCTGTATTTCTACTCGACTCTCTTCATTGCAGCTACAAGGTGATCAGAAGCCAAGAGACCTGCGATGGATCCGAAGTCACAAACCTTGCGCAGGCGAAGCAAGCGGTGTCTTCCGATTGGCTCGATTCCCAGGACGACTGGGGTTCGGGTCCCGGCTCCACAAGTGCGGATCCCCAAGCCGAAGAAGGCAATGACCTAACAAAATCTCTACAAGGTCTCGTCGTATCTGCGGCCGACGACAACCTTCGTGACGACGACATGGATTTTGCTGAAGTTCAGCCCGAGACGATTGAGGGGGTTGATGCTGTCAAGCGCGCTTGCGAGTTGAAGCGTGTCGAGCAAGAGCAGCGTGCCGCTTTGGAAAGCTTGTCGGCAGGCAGCAGTTTTAGGAGTTACTACGTTGGCGTCATTGAGGAGGATCGAGATGCCGAGAAAGACCTTGCAGCCGACAGCCACATCGAGAAACTGTTGCAGAACTATGAGCTGGAGGACGGCGGTGCATCAAAACAAATTAGGTGATTGAGACCGTATCCACGTGAATTGTTGAGGAATAGTTTCGCAAAGAAATGCCAATGTATTTCACTAATTTGTCAGTTTCAGCAACTCCCTTAAGCAGCCACTCATACTTTTTTTTTGTTAAGTGTTAGTTAAATGTATTTACAGATCTATCGTAAAATAGCGGGCAAGCGCCCACCCGAAAGTTGTAGACAATCGCTAAAAAATGGGGGATGGGCACTTGTCCGGTCACCAATTTTATATGCAAGTTTACCATGCACGTTTTCTCGAGTCTTAAAAATTTGGGAATGGGCGCTTAGTATGGAGAAAGTTGTAAGCATCCAAGCATTGCTTTCATAACATTGCTGCATTTAACTTCTGCAGTGACTGCAACTTTTTGTCCATTATCTGTGCAGTAAGGGTCAAGGAAGCTCAAGCTACGCCCAAGAAACTTACGAAAAAGCAAGCATCAGTCACGGCGACCAGACATTTTACAAGTTTCACAAGAGATTGCAGCGTTGTCCCGAACAACTGATCAGGTAAGTGCAAGATCTACTATACTTTGTTGCAGGTTAAGGATAGCAGGACAAACTCCTCCCAAAAAGCTCTCCACTCTTTCTAGTTTAGCCAAACAAACGCTGTAGAAGAGGAAACGACCAATCGTGGCAAGCAGAGAGTTTTACGTGAGGGGCTTGTCCAGCCATTCTTAAACTGCAACAGACTATACTGGCATAACTTGCGGGTCACTTCATTTTCCCGTGGATGTAACGGGGGCCAATTTGTTTTCACCAAGGTTCTGTTGGGACGGAAAGCCGCTGTTTATCAGTCAGCCACCGGCATCCTGGGTCGTCCCAACATGTGCAAACTGTGGAGCGCGCCGTTGCTTCGAACTGCAGGTCATGCCGGCACTTATCCCGACCCTGGAGATCGAAGGAGCCCATTTCAAAGGTTTGTGTGCAGAATTGAGCTGCCATCTAGACAAAAAGATTGCAATGCCAGGTTCCTTTGTAGTCTCTGGTTTGGGGGCAAAAGCCGGCAGTTTTCACACCACACACCAAAGGGACACGGCGCTGGGCATCTTTGAAATGCCCACAATTGAGTCTCTTTCCAACACAATAACATCCCTTTCCATTCCAGGGTGCCCATTGGAGTTTGGCACGATCGTCATCTACTCCTGCAGTGCAAGCTGTTGGAGCGCTCCAAGCACATGGTTAGAAGAAGTCGCATTCATTCAACCGGACCCAGACGTCGCATTTTGGAACAGAGTGGTATCCTGAAAGCGTGGAGCGTGTTCTTCTAGTAAACATTTATTTGTCAATAAATACATGTATGTACAGTTCTCTGCTCAAAACCTGTTCAAAGCCACGTTGGGCTTTTTTTCGTTCAAATATTCACACTAAGAGTTCTTCGGCGATTTGGGAGGCATGAAACTTTGGCTGCAAGAATAAGCCAGAAAAAGAACAGGTGATGTGGCTTAGGACATGGTTAAGCTAAATGTTCCGACAACTGTTTTTTGCCGGGAGAGTAAAAAAAATTGAGAAAAAGGGAGACCAGCAACACAGGCTTCAATCAACAGAGTGCTCCCAAAACCTTTGTTGCAGGTCTCGCCGTTTTCATAGCTTTGGAATGTCGGCCAAGAAAGAAAAAAGAAACATGGTTGCGTCATATGTACAAGTCTTGCGGGTCGAGAATATTGCGTCATTCCCATCAAAACCATTCGGACATTTTCAAAACTCTAAAAAACTAAGCGTGACGCCACAGTAAAAAATATATATATAATATAATGTTTATGTGTTCTGTTCCCTTTTCAAGTTCTAAGACGCAACGCGATCCGTTATATAACACTCGGCAAAAGAGCTCACTTTGCCGCGGAATAACAAATGCACCGTAAAACTCCGCCACAGTGCTAAAGATTCTGAGCGAGTCCCGACGCGCCGGTGTCGAGGATCCTGCGAATCCGAACAGTGACTACGAGCGGTTCGAGAAGTGCAAAAATGACGGTAGGTTCCGGTCCAAAAATTTAGACCAAAACAAGACGAAGCAAGTCGCGACGCACTGCCGTTGGAAGATTCGCAAATTTAAAAGAAAGTAAATATGAGGGGCTTGTAAAGTGTAAAAACGACGTCGGATTCTTCACCTAAAATTTTAAACCGAAATAAATTTTAAAAGAGGGACGGGTTAATGAAGACGCAGGCCGAGACCCGTCTTTTCTAGGAACAGCTTTCCAGGCCTTCTAAGATGTCGGTCGACTCGTAGATCGGACCGGACGTGCCAGCCGCGGCCGCTCCGTCAGGGTCGGCCGCTTCGTCAGGGTTGGCCGTAGCAAGACCGTGCGACTGGACCCTCGTGTGGCTCGAACGGCTGGCCGAGCTGCCGCAGCTCGGGGTACGAGCGGCCGCCGCCCCCTTGCCAATGTCATACAGGCTGCAGCTGAAGTAGATAGAGCCGTCTTGCTGGAAGTACTTGGATGGACAGATCTCCTCCGGGGCTGTGGGAGTGTCACAAAAGTGTTTAGCTTTGTCTCGCCTCGTATTCAATCCTGCATCCCACAACTAAGCCCACGTGTGGTATTCTGCAATCAACCCTCTATCACGATGTGAACTCAAAATCTTGTATGCGTGCCTATATGCAATCCCGTGTCTAAATGCTGAAGGCCTTTTTTTTTTTGTCCTTTGTAATGGCATTGTTTTTCAGTTTGATCACAGGATGAGGAAATGTAACTGTAGTTACTTATTTCCATTACTGATAATCTTAGTGCTCGAAGTCCTGTCTAGACAAACTAGACTCACAAATAAAGATGCATTATTAAAACTGAATTTTTTGCATTAATATAAGGGGCAGTTTAGCCGTCTGTCTGTCCTGTCTTTCACTTTTTAAAAGTAGTAAACTGGATCGATCAACAGCTGTCCAGCCAGCCGCCGGAGAAAATGTACTTATTTCGATTGCCGTCTGAGGCACTTTGCAGCCGCTGACAACGCGGAAACGAGCAAACAAACACCTGCACTCACTGGCATGAACCACGTCTTCGAAGCGGTAGCTTTCCGGGCACACGGGCTGCGTGGTCCACGGGTGGCGCTCCGCTTCCGGCAGGGTGCAACGCTTCTGGGGGTCACGGTGCAGCAGCCACGAGACCAGACCCCACAGCTCTGCGCAAAGGTGGCGTTCGTTGTGGCTTAGGCCCTGATTACCGCGCAAGCAGCAGCTTGGGTACCTTTTTACTGGGGTCTCTTCGGATAAAGCCTGACATATCCCGACAGCATTTGCATCCCGAACGAGTTTCTTGAAAATCGGGTTAAACCCAATTTTTTCCCGAATTTGGGAACATCATTCCCCAAATTGCTCTGCTCCAAAGATGTTTTCTGGGGAACGATGAAGAGTTTGTAGGAACGTGCGCGCTGGCTCCAGGCCTCAGAAATTAACCTAGATTCTGTTGGCTTCTGTGAACTGCAGTGACTTATAGAGCAAGCCCCCCCATGTCGCCTTTACATTCATTGTCAATTATCCTTCGCCCTTTTCTTTCCATTTGAATCCGTGCAAAAAAGGAAGAAAAAAAGTATAACAAAAAAAAGGGTGACAAATTGGTACTCTAAAAATTTTTGTTTTTGCAGAAACAGCAGATAATTTGTTTCTGTTAAGCTGAAGTGATATTGCTGTGCATTGCAAATACTATATGTAAGCAGTGATGTCGAGAGGTATGCGGTATGCCCCTCTTATAACGATACCACATATAACTATGTACCACTTATAACGATCAGTTTCTAGAGTTCCTGGACTGGGAATGATCAGTTTTTAGTCCAGATACAACGATAATCGGTCATAACGATTGAAATTTCAGGTTTTCTTATCGCTATAAGTAGGTTGCACTGTATGTCCAAAGACCAGCAAAGTCCAGGATGGAGACTGAGATGCTTCAAAGGCCATGTAGGCAATGGCTGGATTTACAAAAAATTCAAGAAACCTGCGAAGCTCTTGCACCACGCTCCAATTCTATATTGTTTACCTTAATTTTAAGAAAGTATGTAGAAACCAGTCAATGCTCTTCATTCTTAATTATACTTCTATATAGGGTCGTGCGAATATTCGAAATTTCGAATAGTAGTTCCGAATAATACACTATTCGATATTCGCTTCGAGAAGAACTGCACTATTCGCGTTTTTCAAAGTGTTGTTTGCGGCGGGTTAGCCCCGTTGAGTGCGCTTCTCACCAAGCACCGGTGCGCTGTGGAGAAGCGATACCCGCGGAAGCGAGCTCCGCGGGTGTTGCTTCTCCGCAGCGCACCGGTGCTTAGTAAGAAGCACACTCAATGGGGTAACCCGCCGCGATAAACACTTGGAAAAGTATGAATATTGTAATTGCATGCTTGGAGGTAAAGCATACATTCAAAGCGGCATGGTGCATTTGTGCCGACTCTGTTCGAAAATAAATGAAAAGTTTGTGAATGTGTGTCTACATTGTGATAAAAGATTCAAAATTAAACTGTTATGCAAGAGTATAACACCAGACCTTCTGACACCAGACCTCCTGAGGTCACAGTTCGTAAATATAGATAGATTAAACTTAGTTTATAAATTAACAAGTGGAACAACCTTCACAAGTTTAGCTGGGTTTTTGTCTAAGTGTTATGCAATAATTGTGATAGGCGTGGAAAAACTTTTCGATATTCGAATCGAAAATATTCGGGAAAAACCACTATTCGCTTCGAATTCGCTTCGAACTCAAAATCCACTATTCGCACAAGGCTACTTCTATATTTCTAAACGTAACCTGGAAAACCCAAATTCTCAAAACGCTTATAAAAAAATAAAACTAAAAAACCTTCATTCCTTTCTAATAACCGGCTTGAAACAAAGCACCTACAAAAATCTACCTCATTGAGACTCCCTAAAAATTGCGGCTTCTTTCTCTGCCTTAAGACAACCCTGTCGAAACGATGCGGAGGCAAGCGCAAACCTTCGGAGGTCTCGTATGGGGGCCTCAGACAGGCTGAGATGGTCTCCTCGACGTCCAGGAAGGGGTTCTCCCCGAAGATGAGGGTGTACAGCGTCACCCCCAAGGCCCACATCTCCAGCTCGGGCCCAGCGTAGGGGTTGCCCTGCAGAACCTGGGGGGGGGGGGAGGCAGGCACAACATCCATTTCACACACTGTCCAAGAAAAATCAGTGGCCAAGTTTGCTAACGCCCTGCAACTCGGAGCATGTGGACCAAAAGCTCGCGCAGAGGGACCCAAGAATCCTGGGCTAGACGCTTGCCGCCGCCGGTTTCGATCTGGACAAGCATTGTGCGGTCATGCATCGCTACTGCCCGACACTCATTAAAGACTGTACTGCGCTGGCTGCACTTTTATGGTGAAAACTTTAGACGCACGGTGAGGCTGACTAACTTCAGGCTGCCCAAACATACGCACGGCACAATTACAATCACTTTAGACCACCAGTCTCAAAATTATTCGAGTTTAAGGGCCAAATAACCCACCCCCGAAAAATCAAGGGCCACCGAGGGGGAGAAAGCAACACTGCTTTTTCTTGGAAAAAGAAAAAAGCAGCAGCAGTGGTGTTTTGTAAAGCAGCCGATCTTCCCAGCGGCACCCTGGTGATTTTCTAGAGCCTTGTGCTTTCTGCTTTTTGTAAGCTTACCACTTTACCATCTTTAGCTTTTACTTGCAAATATGACTACTTGGACCCACCCTGATACGAGATTTAAAACACCGACATACTGGCAGTTTGCAATAAAACGAGAGCAAGCAATATCTCTACATACGTCCCTGCCCTGTCGCACAACGCTTCTCATACGCTGACTTTTTTTCAGGTTTGTAATCGAAAACACTGAAATGCCCGTCCTTCTTTAATGATATAGAACAGCACGACTTCACTCTGACAACAAAATACACCACCCCAAAGGTTGTATTTTCGTGGCTGTCTAGATCCATGCAAGTTGTAGTCATAAACAAGGAAAAAACTGCCGCAATAAAAAAAAATAAAAAAATTTCCCATACGTGCACACATTTTTTTTTCTTCCCTTATTTTTTTTGCATTTCATATATGATGTAATCAATTATAAAATTTAGAAGCTTTGTAAGCGATATTTCGGTAATATTTAATAATGGTATTCGTAAAACATATTTTTTAACGCAATTGTGAGTGCACTACGGCCCTCCTTTTTGAAATACCGAAAATTGTAATCCGGAGTGATGTCGCCTCCTCGCTTTTCATTCTCCCTCTGAAAACATGGCGGCGCCGCAGCGTTCGGCACATGTAGCACTGAGGATGATTGGTGAGTCGGCGAATCGGATGATGTTCTCTTTTTTAGGCACCCAACGACCTCTCAGACTTCAAAAAGGAAATCGTCAAAACAACTGGGTTTGGTGTCAGTGCGCCATAGTTTCGGTTGTCACTCCACTGGGGCAGCCTTTCACGTAAAACCGGCGCAACGTGGCCCCTCTGCATCGCACACGAAAGTCCACTGTGCATTCTTTTCAACCCCGCACCATTTAAAAGAACTTGAAATTGCTGAAAGAGCCCTAAAAGAACTTCAAACTCGGAAGTGAAGTGTCGTTTGCTCACAGTGATAGGCAGCACGCACGAAGCGGAGCAGCTGATCGCGGGGAGTGGGCATGCATGACACTTCGGGTCCGGACGGTTTGGAGACAAGAAAAGTCGAGTTGCAGAAGGACTCAATCTTGGACATCACTGCACTGGCGCGGATCGCGCGGGAACTTCAAATTCGGCTTTTGGAAATTGTTTTTTGACTTCACAAATACCGAATTGTTTTCAATCATTTCGGAAAATTTATATAAATATAATTTTGACCTGTCAGTGCCTTCAAGTTGCAAGCTCCTATATTCGTTTTCAAGAGATGATTTTTTAAAAAAAAATGGGTCTGGCATCATTGGGAAATAATTGTCACGTCAAGAGAAACACACGGAGGGTAATATCACTTCAAGAGATCAACATAGGTACGCCATGTTGAGAGTTCCCTGTCTACCCGACCGGTGGCACCAGTGTGCCGCGTCAAGAAATTACGAGAGACCGCGACACGCGGTCAAACTCTCAAATGTGCGAACCGGCCTCGAGACGAGCGTTTCAAGATTGAGTAAAGCCCTTCCAGGAGGATCGTCGCCTCTGGCTCACCTCCGGCTGCAGTATTCGACGGTGCCGCAGAAGGTGGTGAAGTACCGGTCGGGGCCCATGAAGGCAGCCGAGCCGAAGTCGATGAGCTTGACGTGGAAGCACTCGTCCAGGATGATGTTCTCGTCCTTCACGTCCCGGTGGAGCACCCGCAGGCCGTGCAGGTAGGACAGGGCACTGACCACCTGCCGGGGAAAGGTGCGGTCAGCGCGACGTTTTGAGACCTTGAAATACTTTAGAAATGTTCAAAGTTGCCGAACAGCCCTATTCGATTCGCACTAAAAACCTAAAAAAATTATATCGGTACAAGTAAAATAAACTGAAAATAAATAATTTTACTGAAATAAAATGTCAGGAAAACATTTGATGGCACAGGTGGAAGTGGGAAGGCCATGGAAGGACACAAATGAGAGAAATAACTTTGCCTCAAAACGCTTTTCAGTAGGGGTGTCCGAATACCGAATAGTAGTTTTCGAATCGAATACCGAATCGAATCAAGAAAAAAAAGCCCGAATATCGAATCGAATATCGAATAGTGATTTTATCCGTAGGAATTTTTCAAAGTGTGCTCCGAATGCGATTATTATATGTGCAGAGTATGCGCCTGGTGCGGAATATGTACAAAACAAAAGCAAACATGTAAAAAAATTCCGGTGAAAAAAAAAAAAAAAGCAGTTGCTGTTGAACATTGGGCACTAAAGATCCAATTTTATGGTACAAACATAATCTATCTACACTAAACGTCACAAAAAAAAAAGTTAGAGTTACGCGTGCCTTTTTTTCTCTTTAAAAACACAACCTAACACCGCAACGTTTTTTTAAAATATTTGTATATCTCAGAAAAGGGCCATTTTGCGATAGTTGGTCTCCATTTTAAGGAAAAAAAATGGCACCTGGGATTTGATTTCACATAAATAGACAGGTGTTAAATCTGAGTAAACAGCAACGAGGTAAACTGGCTTAAACAATATAATCTAAAGTAAAAAAAAAAAAAAAAAAACGTGGTTAGGTGGCGCAAGTCACCGTCCAACTGCCGCTACGCATCCATTTTTTCGTTTATCTATCCTGTTTTAGCGAGCCTTCATTTAAAAGAGGGAGCAACCGAAACTGAAACCACAGAGACGGCTCTATCGCAGATTGATCGTGAATGCGCATGTGTTGTGTTGTCGCGTGGAAAGAAGGCGAACAAACAGAAGAGCGACGACGCCTGCCCTGTTCTGCCCGAACCCAACCGACGCTTTCGTCTTTTCGGCACCTTCTCGCAGTTCGTAATTCAAACGCGGCTATCGAGCTGTTGGAAACCCTCTCAAATCTAGGCACACTATTTTTTCGTTCCGTTTCTTCCGCGCCAAGCGAGTAAGGCTGTGTAAAGCCCCTCGTTTCAAATTGAAGCGCCGATGTAAAACACACTTGCCGCACTCACAGAAATCGGCTACTGCACCACTGCACGATCACAGAAAGAAAACCAACGTTACCACGTCGGCGAAACCAACCGAGTTGTCGTTCTGATTCGGAATCCGAATCAGAATTTGCGGTTCCAAAAGAACGACGACGATAACTCGGTTGGTTTCACCGGCGTGGTAACATTGATTTTCTTTCTGTGATCGTGCAGTGGTGCAGTCGCCGATTTCTGCGAGTGCGGCAAGTGTGTTTTACATCGGCGCTTCAATTTGAAACGAAAAGTTTTACTCGTGAAAAGAATTAGGCTTGGCGCGGAATTAAGCGGCGCAAGCGGGATGTTTCAGTTGTGATTCAACGGTAGATAGTGTCATGATCCTGAGTAAATCTTCGTGCTATAAAGTTTGTGGCGTTCGTTACTTTTCTGTTTTCTAACCTGCGCGTTAGATTTTTGTGGAATGGTAGGTCCAAGAGGTGTTTCTCGCATGGTCTGTCTAACATCACGGCGCTTACATCGGGAGAAAAAACTGCTTTTTTGTTTGCTCCGCGCCCACCGCGCGCCTTTGGCCGAATATATTGAATATTCGAGTAACCGAATACTAGGAATTTGATTCGCGAATCGAATTATTCGGGAATTTTCTATTCGATTCAAATTCGTATATTCGAGTATTCGCACACCCCTACTTTTCAGAACACAGTGTCTTTAAAAACAGGCCGTGCTCTGTTGCCACAAGGGCAGAACTGGTCATAAAATTAAAGGCAGGACACAAATAACAACTTGACCTTGAAAAAAATTTAACCATGTGTGTTGAAGCATTTAAGCAAGTTTATCGGATCATATCCGATAAACTTGCGAGACACACAACACGTGTTGCAAACGAGCTGGTCACGTGCCGTTCGCGTGTGTGCAACATCACGAGGTTACACAATTGTGACACCATGGAGCCACATGATACTACGTCACGTAATGTAACGGTGTCACGCCGACGACAATGTGTGAGCACAGTGTGCTACATTGAGCGGGACGTCACGCTTTCCCCACACACGTTTTCCGTCAAAAACCGAAAGGACTGGCCTGGCGGAAGACATAGGAGGCCAAGGGCTCGTCGAGGCAGGGGGACCTGTCGATGAACTCGAAGAGGTCCATGCCGGCGCCGTGCTTCTCCATGACCATCTGGAAGTGTCCGGCGTTTTCGAAGACGTCCAGCACCCTGACAATGTTGGGGTGGTGCAGGGTGGTGAGCAGGCTCACTTCCAGGGGCACAACCCGGCCAATCAGACTGTCCGTCACCCAGCTCTCTTCGTACACCTTGCTCTTGCGGATGAACTTGGTGATCACCTGCGAGGGGTAAATGCACCTCGGCTTGTACCTTGTCCGTTACCACATGAGCCTTCTGCCGCAGTGTTTCTCATCTTTGAGTACAGTAGGCTCTCGTTAATTCAAACCCCAGGGAGCCACAAATTTTGTTTGAATTATCGGAAGTTTTAATTGTACGCAAGTGTGCCTCCCTGCAGCACACTAGTGCTCGGAAAGAGCGCGCTCAACGAGGCTGCGAGAACAAAAAGCATGAATTACACGAAAACCATGTTTGAATTAAGGGGCTTACAGTGATGTGATTGGCTTTAGCCGTTTTGGAGCACGTTCTGGAGCAGCCAAAACAGAGTTTTGGAGCAGCAAAACTGGATTTTGGAGCAGCTAAAACAGTGGTTCGGAGCAGCGAAAGTGGCTTTTGGAGCAGATATTCTTAGAAGAAGAAAAAAAAAAGATATTCATTTCAAGTGGTGGACAAACGAAGGACACATTGCTCGCCGCAATCAACCAATTATTGTCAAGATGGACCTCCTGGGAGTCTTTTAACATGTAACTGAAATGCCAATGACATGACACATTTTGCAATGCTTCAGTTAAATAATACAATTACATCGGACCAAACGGCACATATTAAAATTTATTTGAAAATGACCAGCTTAGTAGAAAATATCACATCATTAGGCTGACTAGTAATATAATAAATGGAAGCAGTCTCCAACTGATGAAACACGTAACTAATGCCGTGCAATGCGAAATTGTCGCGCGAGCGGAGATGGCTGTTCGATCGAAACTATGCCACTCCGCTCCGTTTCCAACTAATTCCCAAAATTGTATGCAAAATGTAACTGTCCAAAATACGACAGAAACAATAACAAAAAAAAACAGTCCAGCCGAACGGGCCTATTAGGCTGCCAGGCGAGATACAAGGTAAACACACACAAAAAAAAAAAAAAAAAAAAAAAAACTGAGCGCATCATTGCAAGACATTGCGAGCCAAGGTCAAAACATTCTTGGAGCACTTTGTGCAACGACTGAATTGGAGACAAATAAGCGCGCTGTGCGGGTTCAGCATGCGGACATTGCCTTCTTTGCTTTAGTTCACTTCTCTTCACTAACTTTCTTTCGCTGCTGATTTGTTTCACGTACCAGGGTAGGTCTCTAAAGAAACACCGAGAGAAACCCAGGTAATCAATACTTCGACACAACAGTCTTTGAGCTAAAGGGATGTTTGGAGTAGCGTATTAAACAAGAACAAGATTATTGATGAACATGCGGCAGTGCTTACGTTTCAGTTTAGAAAGTGCCATAACTGCAGTAACGTGGGGACGGCAACATCCGACGTCACGTGACCATGGTGACTGGCAGACAGGGACCAAATATAGTTTGTTCACGGCCGTTGCTTTTAGGAGCGAGTGCTTCAGCCCATAAAGTAACCCCCGCCGCGCAAAAACATGGTTTCGTTTCACAGCATGATGGCATGGTTATGCTGTGAAATCAGCATGAGCGTCCGCACACGCCCACGTCCATCATTGAATTTTTTTTTTCAAAAAGATGCGAGACCAGAGACGGCAGGAAAAACCATGCAAGACCGGATGAACGATTGATGCACGGCACTTTGTGTCGGACGGCTGCTTGCACCACCTAGCTCATGTGTGCTCAATTACGGTACTCAGTTTAGCTTCGGTTTTCAAAGGCGACCAAAATTGATCCTTTGGCGCAGGCTTGGTGCAGATTACCCATATTTTGGCAAAATGTAGCAGGATGTAGCAGGGTTAGCCCCTTGGCGCAGTTTGGCGCAATTGGCGCAGCAATCACATCACTGGGCTTATGAATACATTAGAAGCATAGCAGAACAACCAAAATTTTGGAATTTGTTTGAATTAACCAGAAGTATGAAATATCAGAGTTTAAATTATCGCGAGCCTACTGCGTAAGGAACATTAAAAGTAATACTGAAATTTTCCCAGTTCTTTCATGTTTCTTAAGCTAGCATTTTTGTTACAACTGGATCTCCAAGAGTTGGGCTCCGACGTCGTTTAGTCATGAACCAATTGCAATGTCAGTAGGTTTTAGATTGACAACAATGGCCGCTGCAGGGCTGGTGCTCCTCACCAGAAGGCGGTCGGTCTTGCGGTACGCCATCTTGACGCAGCCGTAGGCACCCTTGCCGATCTGTTGCAGGGTGGTGTAGTGGTCCGAATAGATGCCTCCAGTGTACTCGGACTCTGTACTCTCTGCAGACTCGTTGGGTGCGGCATTGTGATCGGGGTCCTCCTTGAAAGCGAGCGGGGAAAACACAAAAATCAAATTGTCCTCCTGTTCAGGCCACGGCTGCGGCCTGACCAGGATTTTCACAGATTGAATTGTAAGAGAAATTAGTCGTTTTTACCTGGAACACACCGACATTGTTTGGGAAAACAATCGTTAGGAAACTAATGAAATACTTCACATTTTTCTTCACTAGGTACGCAGCAGAATGATCGGAGAGTGCAACAATACAAACGAAATTTCCCAAAAGTAATTTATTTGATGCTAACATCGCGCTGAAAAATCAAACAAATATTTTGCCTTTTATGTTGTCGACAAAATGTTACCATCTTTTGTAAAAGACAACGACAAACTAAAATAGATAATGCCACAGTTGCATCGCCCGTTAAAATACAGTTGGAAAAAACAATATAAATGAGCCTTTCCTTTCGTCCCGTTACCGAACAATAGTTCCCTGAAGTAAAATTTCTGCCAAAATGTGGAACAAAGACAAATGTGTTCGAACGAGCCTGTACCTTTTCTTTAGCATCAACGAACATAAAAATAATTTATAAAAAAAAAATATATATATATATACATGCAGTGTAAAAAAATGAAAATTTCTGGGTACACTCTATAGATATTGGTGGACGTATACACCAACTCAACTCTCCTACGTCACGCCGCGGTGGTGGCGCGCCGGACGCGCTTCCGGTCTGGGGCGGTGGGCAGAAGTCGCCGTGCCAGACATGCATTCCTGTGTTCCTTTGGAACAAACGAGACAAAAAAACCTGCCTTCTCGTCAAAATGCTGCGATGGGGGCTTTGCCAAGAGAGTCTGGCAAGGTTTGAAGATCAGTTTTCATGTGTTTTTGCACCCTCCATTCGTCCGAGAACGTGGATAGCAGCCGTGAAAAGGGCAAACCTGACGCTGTCGAACTACGATTGCGTGTGCGGGCCACAATTTGTAGTTGCCAGATGTATTTGCTTGGTTCCAACATGACCGAGAGAAAAACCCCTAGTTGTCCGGACCACCCACGGATTCAGTGCGTCTTCAAATTCACACGGCCGCCTGATCGTTCGAACTATCGTCTGCTCTTTCAAAGTTGTCTGCTTTTTGTCGTCTGCTCGTTCAAACAAAAGCGGCCCGTAGACCAAACTTTGACCCGGTGATTGCAATGATAAGTAATTGCAGGCCTCAAAAGACTTAAGTAGGCTCGGTGTAAACAGCAGATACAAGATTTTAATTATTGGTACCGGTGCCCATCACCTACTTGTTACGCTTTGTCTGTTCCCGCTTCCGATTTTCAATATCGACGTCGATCATCGCCGCTACCTTTTACACTTTTGCAGCACGAGCGACGTCCCGACCGAAAATAGCTACAAGAATCTCATCATGGTTTTGGCGTCCATTCTGCAGCGTTCATGCGAATGAATCGCCGCACGTCAAATTATTTACGGAAAGTTTAGCGGCGTAACGAGCCTTGATAATTTCGCTCAGGCGATTGAAGTGGTAAGACATTGCGATGAGAACGTAGAATCGACAACTCCAACGCGAAAAAGAGTATGCAGACTCACACAGACGCCGACAACGTGACATTCGAATGGTTTGTTGACGCGGGACGCGGTGCTTCTTGCCCGTACTCCATTGCGCGTGCGTTCGAACTGTCGTCTGCTCTTTCAAACTTGGCCGCTTTTTGTCGTCAGTTTGTTCAAACGACAGCGGCTCGTAAACCAAACGTTGACCCGGTAATTGCGATAAGAACTAAGTGCAGGCCTCAAAACACTTTTAAAGGTTGGTTGGGGTAAGTCGGCTAAGTGTAAACAGATACAAGAAGTTGTTGATCATTGTTACCAGTGGCCATCACCGACTTGTAATGCCCGATTCTACTTGAGGTTTTCAGTATTGATGTCCACCATCTCAGCTACGGTCCACGCTTTTGCAGTCCGAGCGACGTCGCTACTGAAAATGGCGAGCAGAATCTCGACGTGGGAGTCAGGCTTTAGCGCCCATTCTGCGGCGTCCACGTGAAATGAATCGCCGCACGTCACATTATTCACGCAAAGTATTGCCTCGATAGTTTTGCTGAAGCCGCTCAAGTAGTCAGACATTGTTAGGAGGACGCAGCATCAACAATTCCAACGCGAAAAAGAGCACGGGGACTCCCACCGACGCCGACAACAACGCAATTCAATGGTTTGTTTATGGGCGACGGCGGGCTTCTTGCCCACCATCCACGGCGCATGCGCGGCGCCGGTGACGTCCACTAGGGGCGCTCCGGTTTGTTTGTAAACATGAGTTGGTGTATAGAGAGTACCGAAAAAAACACCCGACCCGAGACACCCTCCAGTGAACTGGAAGCTCCAGAAACGGCTATCATCATGAGTGATGCAAGCGGTTCACGTGATTCTCTTGCTGAGCAGCTGCAGAAACAGCTATCATATCATGGCTGACGCAAGCAGTTCACATGATTCTCTTGCTGAAGTTTCATGTGCCGACATTTTCCTCAACGGGACTGAAAGCAGCAACAATCTGGGTGAAGCCGACATGTGCAGAAGCAAGGAAGCAACGTGCACACCAACTAAGCTCACAGCCCAAATTCTTCCCAGCGATATTCGTCCTTATCCAAAAAGCTGCACCACGCAAAACAGGGTAAAGAAAAAGGGAAACTACCCCCAAAAAAAGACCCAAAAAAACTTTCTATTGAACAAGAAACCACTTAAAGGATTAAAAGAAAGAAGCTTCGAGAAATGTGACAACTGTCCAGGGCAGAAGGAACTGCTAAGGAGCATTGTAGGCAAAAAAGGATGATTTGAGAAGTGTCCAGCTCCTCAAGTGATGACTTTACAACTGCCATTCAGCTTGATGAAACTGAAAGTGACGTGTCCTTTGCTGTTGATCACGAGCTCTTGGAAATCGATTGGCTAATGGATGACATCAAACTTGGAAAAGATGACTTTGTCCTTGTGAGGTTTTGTACCAAAAGATCAGTTATCTTTTTCGCCGGTAGAGTTGAAAGTACCGACGACTTTGATATCACAGTGAACTTCATGCGGAGGAAAGACCACAGCTGGAAGTTCCACTTTCTGCTTCAGGTAGATATAAGCACCGTACCAAAGACCAACATTGTGTCAAAGTTGCCAGAACCGCAGACGGAGGAACAAAACGACTGCTATCTAGCTTCATGTTTGATGTCGACTTGTCAGCCTATACTGTTCATTAGCAGTGCCGTAGCAACAGGGGGGGCTGGGGGGCACCAGGCATCCCAGTCCCGTTGGGGGTGCCACTTCTGGCAGCACCCCCCCCCCCCGCTTCCCTTCTGTTGCTTTATTGGGTAATTGCGATCTCGAATTGATGTCCCACTCCTCCTTGCAAGGAGGGTGGAATGGGACAAATTTTGCTTGGTGGAAACCTTTTTAGAGCGCAGCTCTTAGGCGCCCATTTCCGGCTTGAGCGGAGTCGCTGTAACCGCGCAGTGCATTATGGGAAGCGTGACGTCACTGATGATGCCATCAGTGACGATGACGTCGCGTGATGTCACCGTGATGACGTCATCGTCATCGTGACCCCCGTGAGGTCACGAGGGTCACGTGACCTCATGGTTACGCCGACGGCGACGCCGCTCGAAGGGAGGAGTAGCAGGCAGGATGAGGAGGTGAGGAGGAGGAAGGAGGGGTATACGCTCCCCTCAGTACCTTTCCCTCCTCCTCCTCAAGAGCTGCACTCTAATTCGGTGTAACAAGGAGTTGTGAACGGCTTTCACTTTTCTTAAATTTCCTAATAGAGTTAGCACACCATGCTACTCAGCAGTTGTGAAGAGCATTTCACCTTACATTTAGACCCCTTCAAGTTGTTCCCTTGTGTACAATGAAAAATACAAAAAATCATATGAAATTTGTTCCATACCTTCCCACTCTCCCCTCACCCTTTCACTTTTTAATTTTTTATTTTTACAGGTAGCAAGTTTGTTGTTGCACGGGGATGTGGCATGGTGACGAGGAACACTGGACGCATCATAAATAGCGTTGCGGGTTTTTGGTATATATTCGGATAAACCCCGAAGAGTAACCCCCGATCCGGTTTTATCGAAACCGAGGAAAACTGGAAGTCCCAAAAACAAATCTTTCCTCAAACATTAAAAAAAAAAAAAAAAATGGAACTTTGTGGGAAGAAGTTTTTATCTACAGTTTTTTTTTGCGTTAACTCAAAACGCAGCCTGCGTCAAGGTGTCTACTAGGCCTCTTCTTTCTTTAGGAACAACGCCCCGTCTCGTTTCCTTCTTGGTGCCGAGACTCGCTTCGAGTACTATTAGGGTCACGCCGCTGTTAGCTGGAGACCGAGAAATCGTACACTCTCGTCCTGTTTACTTCGACGCAAGTCTCCGACAAATGCCAGTCTTTTGTCCAACACTATAAAATAGACCAAAAAAAATGCCAAATCTGTTGCACGTTACCTAGTTGTTACAGTTTCTGCACAAATGTGAAAGCGACCCATAAAAAATTGCAGGGTCACTTTTTGTCAAGGCTCCCCCAGACTAACGATGAAATTGACGACGAAGCTGTGTCGAACAAAAGGGGCGAGTCTGCACCGAGCAAGAGTGGTTCCAACTCACCGGGTCGGCGTTGTTGTGCGACGATTCGCCGTCCGAGCAGGACGATCCGAGGGTGAGGGACCTGAGTGGGCAGGACGGTGTCGGGTACTGGGGCACGTAACCATCCACCTCCAGGTCACGCGACACCCAGAGACAGTAGATGGAGGATCCTTCCTCCAGCTCCACCCTCCGGATCTGGTACACTATCGCTGGAGGAACGCACGTGCATGGAGAGAAGAGCAGTAGAGGGCTTAGGGATCCGGTGCTGGTTGCAGCACGCTCCAGAAAAACAGAGCATGGTTACCCCAAACTCCTCGATTTGTTTGTATTTGTCCTACAAGTAGCAAGAAATGCGCCGATGCACGAGACGCGTGCACTGTGCGATCCTCGGAAGCGACCGGCGGCGGAGCACTCGTTCGTGACCCGTGTCTTGCGAGAAACGCGAAACGTGAATTTCACTAAAAAACTAGGTTGCCCTACTGAAATGCGGAAGGTGACTGTGTCAAACCAGCAAGTTTGAGTTGCACATTTGGTAGGATTTATGCGTACTATACTTTTCATGTTCTATTGTAACGAGTGTAACGACCGGTGAAGGGCTGATAACATACTTCATATGTAGTATTGATTACCAAGTTGGCACTTTGGGTTTCACTGCAGCAAGATTCAACTGTTCTTTCATGCCTGGCATGTGCCATGTCTGAAATCACCTTCCCAATAAAAATCATGAGCCATTGTACTCTAAAGGTGGATGACCAACGAAGCTGTTTAGCACACGACAAAGACGTGACATAGAATTTTGAACAAAGGTATAAACACATTTATTGTCTTGATCGATGGTCATATCGATCAAGCGCAAGTGGTCACCGACAACGCTTGCAGCGCACAAATCCACTTTGTAGGATCCCGCACATTGCCGATGTTGGTCAAGTTGTGATCGAACCGCAGCCGATCACACACCCTACAACCTGTCCAGAAGGTCCCTGTTGAATTTAGCGTATGCTCCATTAAAGTTGTCCGAGTTAGAAGCATGGTACCTGCGTCTTTGTGATGTGCTCTCCGCCCCGTGACGTTAGTCATCGCGGGGCAGAGAATGCGTCTGGTGCGAGCGGTGCGAGCTTGAAGGCCCCTGCGCACAGTTCCAGTGACTCGCTTTCATTCTTCGACGCAGTGCAGTCCAACGCTCTCAAACGCAACTCTGCGTAGGGGCCTTGAGATCTTGATCACCGTTGGTCTTGTTTTAGAGTTTGATTTGCGAGGACTCTCGCGCAAGCGCACGACGGGGCCGCCATCCCAAGAGAGAGGACGAAAACTAAGCACGCAATGACAAAAAGAGTGCGCTATCCATAGTAACCCTGAGACCTAGGAAAAATAAAAAAACGGACAGTGCAACAAAGTGTCTAAGATATCATTCACCAGCTTGCTTGTGTTTTTTACCTTTCTTCACAGAGTGCGCCACGAGTTTTTGTTGACGCACATGAAAAATCCATGGAACCCTAGCCATAAACAGCTTCGCTGTAAAATAGAATTCCGGAATCTAAGACACACGGAGGGTGGGTGCAGATGTACACACTATGTGGGGTCTTTTAAGATGTTAGATTCCACAGACAAGGCTGTTGTTGTCAACTTATAGTCGGTGACAGGGAAGCTGCTCCCACCTTTCCCCACTTTAGCAGAGCGAATGCTGGAGAGGAGGTCACCTCCTCTCCACAGTTAGCTCTGCTGAAGTCAGAAGAGGTGGGAGGGCTTCCCCAAGTTCCCCTGAACTCTTAAAAAGGCACTGACACCCCCCAAAAATTTTTTTTTTCTTTTTTTGCTAGGCCATTTAATATGGTGTCAGGAGACTACCCTATTAATTATTTTCAACAGATTCGCATTTATTTTTATTAAAGCCAAGAAACGCAACTGTGCTTCTTGCTCGTTTCACAAAAAGAGCGCCACCATATGTCCTAACACGTAATGTTTTACTCCCACCGGGAGTGACACGCAGGCACTCGAGGAAGAGGTTTGACCAGCACCGCTGTCCTATCGGCAAGGAGACGAGCGCCGTGTCGGCATTCGACCGGCAGTCGACCCGTTAACTTTCCTTGCCAACGCCTAACCGGACATGGTAAGGTGCCAGCCACATAACATATTCCGCGTTAATAGCTGCCGCCAGATCGCTCGCCACGACACTACGGTGGTAATAGAACAAGCGTCGTCAGATGCACCTCGAAGACAGTCACGTACAAAAGTGTCATCACGTAATTAAAAATGGCTGCGGCAAACAACACCCTACAATCCGAGAGGCGTACCAATGTGGGAGCCGTCTCGATGACGACCTTGACCCGTATAGGACCCCTCAGCGATGCTCAGCAGTGATTCGGAGCTCCTGAAGGTCTTGAGCTCGGCACGGAGGGCCCGCTCCCCCGACGCTGCGTCCTCGCCCGCCCTGGACGACGGGGAAACGTTGTTGGGGCGCCAGGAGTTGCGGCGTGGCGCCCCGTCCTCCTGCGTGTTCTCCTCCGAGCTGTGCACCGTGCTCGACGTCATCGTCGACGTGGAGTGGAAGCTGTCCGACGTCGAGAGGCGCACCTCGCCTGCGTGGACGACGTGCATCTCGAGTCAGCGTGGAGTCGGGGGCGAACTCCGTGGAGCAAAAATAAAAGCGACTAGACTGTCCCACGGCATTTTCTCTATGTGCGGCGTTGGAGCAGTGGCCGCTGCACCACACGCAACCGCACGCAGGGTGAGCCTGCTGCCGGGCAAAGTTCATCGGTTGTTCCCCGCATATTTGCTCCATAAAGTTCAGCCCTCAGGGACCGAGTAACCGCATATGTCCAACACAAAATGCGTTATTTGGTTGGCTTCTACCAGGTACCAGTAACAAAAGTGTCGCGCAAGTGCAGCATCTGCATTAGGTCGGAACACGTGCCGTCTCTGACCGAGCAGGAGTCTTGACTTAACACCTATACAGTACCGGCGTCCAAGCTCCCGTAAGCAGCGCAGGAGATCCATCAGTACAGCTTTGTCACTTAAGCGCCGAGCGAGAGCACCTGCACGTCCGGTGGCAGGGTGTGCGGGAGGCGAGGAAAAAGGGGCGAAAGGCGAGGCAGGATGAGCACACGCTTCGAAGGAACCGTGGACGTGAAAGATGGCAGGGCCAAAGCTGGGGCGTGCGATCGCAAGACACAAACTTTTGTCGCACTCCCTTCGGAGCGCCAGCTTGGGCGGTGCTTTCTTTCTGAGACACCACACGCGACGACGTTCGTGCCGTTGAAGCATGCGACGCGTACCATGTTCCTCCACGCGACATCACCGTGGAACAACACGCAACACCTCGTGTTGCCACCGCCTTTGCCGCAACATTTTGCGTAAAGGGGAAATATCTTTACACCACGCGACGTAAAAGGCTGCATTGTGGGATGCGATAACCCTGGTAATGAGCCACTGGCAACTTCGCCTCTCAACCGCAGATAAAATCGGCCACTAGAGATAGATAATAAGGTATTAAACAAAAGAATAAATAAAATGAAGACTAGTCACTGATGGGGCGAGAACGACAGGAAGGAGGCGCTAGCTTCATACATTTGACAACGCTTTCGCGTCTCGAACATGGGCGCCCAGCCAAAGCATTGCTGTCGGTACGCCGTTCTCGCTTCCATCGGTGACCGTAGATAGCTCATCTCGCGAGCCACGACTGACCCAAGGGGAGCACGAGGTCGTCTTCGTCCTCCTCCTCTTCGACGAGCCCGCGCAGGAGACGAGCGGAAGAGGTGCACGAGGAGTCCTCTCGGGATGCGTGGTGTGCCCCGCGGTGCTGGGTCTCCGTCTTGAGCGTGGACGAGTCTCCCGAATAGAGGTCGCCCCCGCCCCTCAAGGGACACGAGTCCAGCTGGTCGGCACTCGTCGAAACCTGCACGCAAACGACCCAGTCATAGGTCGATGTGCATCTAGAACGGGAGTCTCCAAACCCCGGCCCGCGGGGTTCGAAGACCCCTGTTGAATCGCCTCTATTGCACACTTGTCATCGCCAGCATCTCCATTCCCATGGTCGGTGACAGATGAAGAAGAAAGTGGAAGCCCCTCCTACCTCTTTCCACTTTAGCAGAGCGAACGCTGGAGAGGAGGCGACCTCCTTTCCGGCCCGACTGTAGTGCCCCGTTGTATGTCTGTGTAATTAAGTTTAAATTGTTTTGTATAACCATTACTGCCATTTTCATTAGTCTTCTGCCATTTGCAAATATGCGAACATTCTTATGTACCTCGATTTATGCCCGGTTAGGTTTTTTAGGGGCAAAGCTCCTTAGGGTCTAGCCTTTTCCGTCCGGTGCCCGTGCTCACATCGATTGCCATCCCATCATCAATCAACATCTAGGAGATGCGGTCATTTTTTTGCTGCAATCATTATGTGATATAACTAGCTAAATATTCTATTATACCATATATATTCAACTGTATTACTCGCAAGTCATGTTATTTTCATGTAGGCTTTCTATTATTACACCCTAGGTTCTAGAGTAATAGAAAATCTATGAGATTATTTTTTTTCTCTAGTTTAAACTTTTGCATTAAATTTTTTTGTCGATTTATTTAATTTTCTTTTCGCATTTATATTTATTTGTTTATTTTCTGGCCTTCGAGGCTGCGAGACACACCTAATTCGGTCCCTCAGCCATAAAGTTTGAAGACCCCTGGTCTAGAAAATCGAAGATCGAGCCTCAAAGACCAGCGTGTTCCAAGTTTTGCTTACCTGCATGTCATCAAGCGAATACTGTGTACAAAATGTAAGCTATGTTTAAAAAAGTGTGCCCACTCTAAACTGCCTTTCCTTTCCCCCATCCCCGTTCCCGTTATAACCCTCACTCCGAAATGCGTGACAAAACAAACTGCAGTTCATGCCTGGCATATCCCTTCACCGCAAACGAATGACGGACTGTCGTGACCCACCTTGAGCCCCACGTTGCCGTTGATGTCCCCGCTCGTCCCCGCTGCCCCCGAAGTTTCCCCGCCCTCCCCGGACGGGCCTACCAGCGGAGCCAGGGGCTCCGCTGCCGACGTGGATCGCTGGAAGGGGGCCGTACTGCTGCGTTGCCTCACCGAGGTCACTGACCCCGTCAGGCTCAGGTCCTGAAGGCCCGACGTCACCGCATCCTCCAGCATGGACGCGTGCCCGCCACCTCTTCCCGTGGAACACCGCGCCGAAAACGACTTTCCCAGCGGGTTAAGTGGCCTGCGTTTGGGAGGTGGCTTGCTCTCAAAGTGCTGACCTTTGCTTGTCTTGCTGTTGATTGTGAGTAGTGTTGACATATGGGCTAGTCGCCTTTCTGTTATTAACAAACAAACGGCATAAAAGCAGTGTTGGGAAGCACCTTAAGTACATTGTCATAACTGCCAAGTTTGGAGAAAAGAAATCTGGGATATTCCCAAAGGGAGAGGGCGAGGGGGGGGGGGGGGGTAGCAGTTTTATAAAAAGAAGTATTGACAATGAATTTACGTAAATACTTCATTTGTACTGCACTGCTCATGCTAGCGAGACACAGCTGGGCATCGCTATCATTGCTGCCGTCTGTTGCGACTGCAAAAAATCCTTGTTTAAGTGCAGGGAGGGAGGGGGGGTCACTTTGCATTTTTCGTACAACTGCATGAAGTGGTCAGAATTTGGGAGTCTCCCGGGTAATACGGGGGACTTGACAGGTATGCATTGTACTTAAATACTATTTCAAGTATGTTTAGAAAGCTTGTACTTCACATAAAGTAGTTTTTCTGGTACTTTCCGAGAAACATACTACAACTCGAGACTTCAAAGTACATTCCCCTAATCTGGTCTCGGTTTTGTTAGATCTTTCAAGGACCACGCAATCACGGCCCTGGCTTCCCCAATACTGTACACAACTTCTGAGGTTGAGTAAAGAGTTCAACAACCTCTAACAAAAGAAATGGTGTATCGCCATGTGAAAACACGCTATAGACTTTCAAGCCGTCGTCTGGTCATTTTTCCGAGTGAAGAATGGCGGCTATAAGGCCATGGTCGCGGAAAAACGGCACGCCGTTCTTATCCCGGACAGATGCAGCGCTCACAATGTGCAGCCGCGATTAAGCGCAGGCAGTCTGAAGTTCCTGCTGGCAAACACCACTGCTAGAAGCCATCCTCTCGATCAGGGCGTCATTGCTACAGTCAACGCGCTCTACAAGAAGCGGATATGCGAAAGTGTTGTCTTGAAATTGCAACGAGAAAAGCCCATCAAGGTGGACCTGAGGGAAGCCATTGACATAATCACCGCGTCGTGGTGACAAGTAACAGCCACAACCATCCAGAAGCATTTTTGCAACACAGGGTTTGTGCGTAATGCCGGGAATTCGGAGGACGCAGGTCGGCGCAGTGATGCGATTCACAAGACAAACGGTGTGGAAGACATGTGGTCCAACCTTGTGGAAAACCACTTTGTTCCTGCAAATTACAAGTTTCAAAACTATGTAGATGAAGATGACAAGGACTCTGTTATCCGTGAGGAAGCAACCACCGATGAAGCTATTGTTGCAGCGGTGCGAGGTTCTGGGTTAGATTGTGAAAACCAGCTGAACTTACAGAAAAGGGTGAGGAGAGAAAGGAGGAAAAAGCATCCGATCGCTGGTGGCTCCTCCTCACCCTTTTCTGTAAGTTCAGCTGGTTTTCACAATCTAAGTATGTACAACCAACTAGCTCAGCTCCTTCCCATTGCGAGAGGTTCTGGGGCGTGTCCACCCAAAGATGAGTCGAACGACGACGAAGAAAGCACGTCGGAAGTTTCAAGTAAAGACGCACTGGAATTCTTGTAGAAACTGAACGTTCACTGTGAGCAGAACTCCTTCAGTGATGAGGTGTTCAAATGCCTTAGCGTTATCAAAGACCAGGTCGTCCACCATGACGTTGAAAGGCAGCGCCAGGCAAAAATCACAACTAGTTTCTTTCAAAATGCACCAGATGCTTGAGAGAGAAGTGTACTTGTCTAATGAAATAAGAACTTTTCTCAGACTGAGCTTTATTTTGAATCTAACATGAAAGAATTTGTTTTACAAAGGTAAGTTGTCTCATGACATGTAATTTGACCAGAAAAATGTATGTTTTGATATGCGTGATTTTCGCAACTCCCATTGACATACGTTATATGCGGCCTACACTGAACTTTACCCAGCCAACACTGCATAAAAGATAGACAAATAAAAGGAGAAAAACATTTTTCTCGGTGCTGTCCTATCCTATATCCCTTGTCTACGTAACAGTGGCACAACCAGCATATCTCGAGCTTGCTATGTACAAGTACTACAAAAGACTCGCTTCAACTTTGCTCCATTACATCCGCATGTTTACTAGAGCAGTCTTTCCTAGGCAGAGGTTCTACTGAAGATATGGCGTCCAGCTGCAAAGCACCTACCTGGGTAGTTCAGAGCACTCAGACTCTGGACGATCGTCCAGAAAAGCGCAGGCCCTCGAGTCTTCTTCGTCGTCGTCTAATGGAGGCAGTGGTACCGAATCCGTGTCCAGGTACTCAAAAATCGTCGTAGAATGATGGAATCACCACCGTAATGTGCTGCAATGCGAAATGTCGGCAAAGGCTGTTATCACTACAGCTGCAATTATCCGTGCCAGTATCCTTTTAACCATAACACCACGAAATCATGAAATGCCCAAGACGGAACTACGAGTGGCCGGCTAGCACAGAACTGACTCTGTCGAAACCCAACGGTCCTTTGGCATGAACTGGTACGTCTCGAGCAGGCGCTTCGCTTCGGCTCACAAGACGCCAAAGTACAAAGAAATGAAGGAAGCTCGTGCTAGAGGCGGGACAACAAACTCCTCCATGCCATTACCATTCCATCAGTGACTATAGCAGTATGCTGGCAACACACGGGGATTCGGTGGCACTGCGCCGGCGCTGCGCCGGTATAGTTTTGCTGGCAAAACTGCAGACGAGCTTTCTCAACAGCCGCTCGCGACGGATTAACCGACTTTTCCTGAAGCTGGGACTGACTGCAGTCATAAAACGTTTTCGGGGTGCATAAATTTCATTATAAAATATTCTAATATTGAGGTTTAGTGCTACACTTGCAATATATTGGGGTTCAACGGCACTGCGCCGGCACAATATGAGCAAAACTGTGGTTAAGCTTTCTCGTTGGCCGACCACGACGAGCCATCCACGTCTGCCTGAAGCTGGGACTGGCCGCAGCCATAAAAACATTTATCAGGATGCATAAATCTCTATATTTAAGAGAGCCTACCATATACGAGGAAGTTTTCTAGTGGTACGCCGGCAATACGTCGGGGTACTGTGGTGCCACGCCGGCAAGACACCAGCAAAACTACGGCCAAGCGTCTCTTCGGCCGATCATGACGGGCCACCCACCTTCCCCTGAAGCTGGGACTGGCTGTATCCGAAGAGCATGAGAGAGAAGTTTGTGTTGCAGGAGTGGATGCATCCGTCTGGCAGCACCGTGATCATGCCGCTGATGTTGGCAAACACCCAGACAACGCCTCGGTAGGCCGTCGGGAAGGGGAAGGCGGCCCCCGCCCCTCCACGCCGTCGGAGAGCGGCTCCAGCAGGATGCTCAGCGGGAAACTGCCGCCGTCCCGCGTGCGCCCCGTGGCCTGCTGCTTGCGCACCGTCTGCATCGATCGCCGCCATGGGATACGGTCGTTGATCCAATTTGCTCGGGGAAAGGCTCGTCGAATCGCGTGGATTTTCACTTCAGTAATGCGTCATGATCTTCGGAGCTAGAACGGTCAGTATGGAAGCATGGCACCTAGTTGCTGAAACAAAGCAACGAGTCTGTCTCGTCTGAAGACATAATAAGATTGAAAACCTTCGCGGGGGGTGCATTCCAAATCTACCGTAGAATACCGCGCATCCGCCCACTCCATACTAAGCGCCCACTCCCAAATTTGTAAGATCTTAGAAAATATGCACAGTACATTGATATGTAAAATTCATGACCGGACAAGCACCCATCCTCCATTTTTTCGAGATTACCTCTAAATTTTGAGTGGGCCGCTTGCCCGGTATTTTACGGTATGCTCATATTTTGACGAAAACAAGTGTGGACTTCAAAAGACTACCGTAATATACCAAGCATGCGCCTGAATCGCAGCAACTGCCCACCCCCCCCCCTCCCCCTCCCCTCGGCCGAGGTCTTAGAATGACTGCAACCATATGCAAAAACAATCCAATAATCGTTTCTTTCTTTTTCTGCAGCAATGTGTGTCTCGCATCTATAAAGAAATGGATTAATGAGGATAGTTTAGGGAAGTGATTGTGATGAGTTTCAGCGGTTTCTTGTGATCGATAAGGTGCCAATACACAAAAAGAAAGATGTAATGGATGCTGCTGAGGTGCTGGACATATATTCTGTACGTCCCTGCAGGCTGTGCTGCCGTCCTTCAGCCAGCCAATCTTTATTGAAATAAATCCCTCAAACATTCATTGAAACGACAGCAGGAAACCTTTACGTGGCGTGACAAAAAAAACAGCAAGAGGAAACCTCCAAAAGCCTTCGCGGTAGGACGTTTTCGATATCTTGTTGAATGCGTGGGCCACAGTAACCGAGGAAGTGATTCGCCAACCCTTCAAAGGCTGCGGCGTCGGCACTGCACTCGACGGCACCAAGGACAGGGAGCTCCACGAACGTCTGGCAGGCGTTGGGTCCCCATCGGTGCCCCATGATCATGCTGCCCTAACCGACGAGCGTGTCGATGTACTCTTCCGTTTAGGCTCGGAAGAGTCATTTGACGGCTTTGGTGACTTTGCTTTGGCTTTGCTGTTTTACACCAAGATAATTTGACTCCATGACCTGTTTACACACTTTTCCCCCGTGGAAGTTTTGTTTTCTCGCGTCGGCGCGCTCATACTGGCTAGGCAAATGATGGCCATTTGCCAAGCGCGCAAAATGGCCGCCATTTTGATTTCAGTAGTTGGACCAAGGGCCCACCCGATCGTGTGCTCTTTCTGTATTTTTGCTCTTGGGCCTAGATTATCTCCAGACTTTCGCACCTGCTCGCTATATTATGGTATGCATAGTTATTTTGATTCCTTGTAGCAGCAAGTTTCCCGTTTTATTTCTTCATTACAAAGGTTGTCTCAACAAAAAGAGCATGCAACGAGATCTGGCCCTTTTACATCATAGTGCAGCGGCATCCCCAATTCTGCAAACCCTAAAGCAGGGCTTCTTTTTTACATATCACTGGTTACGGTTTGAGCCAAGCCTCGACGACAAAGAGGCTATCTATGGGGGGAGGGGGCTAACCTTGAGCACACCGTCTTCGGCAGGGGGCAGCACCAGGGACGGGATGATGTCCGTGATAGGAGTACCCTCCAGGTCTGAACCTTCGGAATAACCACACAGGACGGCTAGGCTCTTGTCCGCAGTCAGGATCTGGCCCTGGGTTATGTACATGGGAGATGGCACGGTTCATTTGCTGCTCGTCTGGACCCCATGAGCCGGTGCTCACAATAAGTTGTCTAGACAACCTCCGTGGCGTAGTTTCAGCTGTTCGAGAAGGCTTTCTGTGACGTATGTCATTAAAGTTCAACTCCGGTCGAAAACGAAACCAAAATAAACGACTGGTATCGCTTTACTGGAACGAAATATGATCACATCCTAAATATTTTACGTCAAAGTGAAGCCGCGTACTCCACTAAAACCGATTTTAAAGATGCGACCAGCTGCTCTTCAGTGGGCAGCAAGCGGGTTAGCTTTTGGTCGAGGAACACTGGCACTGCACCCCCGTGACGTCACGTCACAGAAGAGCTGCGGTTGATTCCGCACATTGTACCGCATACCGCAGCACCACGGCGACATCGCTTCGCGGCCATACGGCTTATAATCAGTGTTGCCATCTCCTAGTAGATAGTTTCGGTTTTGCCATAGACGCCCGAAACCAAACTTTGAGCCGCGAAATTTATAAAATTACACACAACACCGGTCCGAAATGCGCTCCAGGCACCACAGCCGAAAACTGGAATCGGCACCACTCACCCTGGCGGCATCAAAGGTGACCGTAGCTGTGGTCCTCTGAACGGGTTCCATGACCACCAGGCAGCGGGGCTCAGAGTCCGAGTCGAGCTTACGGACCCAGACGGATACCGGCACCACCTCACCGTCACTGTCGATCAGGTCCATCTGGAACGTCCGGCCGATCGAGTGAATTCTGTACGGTGCCGGAAATCCAATTCTGCAACTCCGTGCAGGAGCCAAGCGGGGTGCCGGCTCGGCTACGCATGCGGGAATATCGAGCCCTCCTCCAGACTAATAGACTGATGCTTCAGTTGCACGAAACTATATGTAGTCCTTAACAGAAGGAGAATGGCAGTTTTCATTTGTTGCCTTTGGTGATGCTTTGGCTGTGCGTGTATAATCGACACCCTCGAAACACCAAAGCGTTCTAGAGGGAGGATAATCCGTCATAATCCTACAAGTGACTATAGCGTTAACATCCCCACTACGCGGTAAAATTCAATCGCAGTTTCATCGAACGACATTAGGTGATCAGCGAATCAGTCGATCAGATAATGTCAGTCGACGGAACTGACATTACAATGTACCGTGTGGCAGGCAAATAAGGACGCGACTGCAGTTAGGGCCCGACAACCGGTACAAGAGGCACAGGAAGAGGCTGCACCGAGTTATGAGCACGTTCCAACGAAGAGAGCGAAGAAGAAGCACTGACCACTTTCCCAGCGATGACCACCACCTCTCCGGCCTTGTCGACGTCGGCATCCGCCAGGGCGTACTGCCCCTTCTTCATAACCAGGAAGTCGCAGAGTCGCTTACTGCCCACCTGGGTGCCCATCACCCCCAGCAGGGCACAGGCTGCCTTGTTGGCCGTCAGGATCTGGGGTCGGGAACAGATTGTTCATTGGTCTCCGGAATGACGCAACAAAACCAGCTAAAGCATCGGTGAAGTACTAAGGATTGGAGAAGGTTCAATCTTGAAGGCAATTTCTCAAGTGAAAAATGTCGAGAAACGCAGTGTTTCACTATGTATACATTGAAATGGAATGCCAGAACACAGTTTAAACTGGTAGCCTTTCTTCATTATGCCTGGAGTTCATCGTGTACAAAGCCACATCAAAAGGTAGGCAGAACCCCTTACTTTACACTCATCATAGTTTTCAAGAACAGTGTGCAAAATACTCAGTACCAAAAAAAGGTTCCCTTCTCGAGCTTTCCCCTCCATGTCACGATGCCTGTTGCTGAGCAACTTGGGTAAAAATGCGTACCTCTTCAATCTTCTTCATGAAAATAAATCTTATCTGGCTTTTTCGGAGGGATCCAAACATGTGAATCCTTGACCTCAACGTTTAGAAGCTTAATTCTTGTCCACTGGATATATAATCCCAGTAATTCCCGCAAGAGCAAGACCTTACTAGGGCGCGCTCGATTTACTCTGGTGGCTTCTGTTATGTCACGAAAAAGTCAAATTTGGGGGTTTTACGTGCCAAACCTACGACGGGCATCTGGCACGCCCCAGCGGAGGACTGAGGATTAATTTCGTGCAACCGAAAGCTCGGTTACATGGCGCCTTCTCCACGATAAGCCTCCGTCATATTGCGGGCACCTCGGTCGGGATTCGAACCCGCCACCTGGGGATCCGTAGGCCGGCGCTCTCGCTTCGGAGCCACCGAGGCGGCTTCTGTTATGTCATGAGCAATGCTGGACAAAGGTAGCTCTTGATACTACAAGGCAGGAAACATCTGCTCCGCAGCAAGGTATAAGACAAGTTATAAATGGCACCCGAAAAGACGCCCTCTCCCCTCCCCCCCCCTAACGCAATCTGAAGTGGAAACGGCTATGCACTCTAACTTTCTAACTTCACATTAAAACCAAGCGCATTGAAAGGCGTGCCGCATCAATGTTCGGTCGGGACTCATGTTTAATCAATGAGTCGAGAGATGCTCGGCGTCGAAATGGCACGTACCAATCGCCGAGTTTCCGTCGTCGTCGTGCAATGTTTCACGAAGAAAGAGAACAGAGCGATGGGGGCTTTGAACATTCCATAAGCTCCATTCACCTCTAATTCTTAAGGGGCAGTGGAAGCTAAGAGCTCGTTAAACTAGTCAACCGTCAGTCTTGCACCACGTGATCACATTCTCCGCACATGCTCACGTGCAAAAAGCAGGGTAAGCTGACGAGGTCCTGCAAGCACGCAGCTTTCCTTGCCCCTAGCTCTAAGGCGAACGCCTCACCTGGGTAGACGAAGCATCCACGGTGAGCACGGCTTTCCCGGGGCTGAGCAGGGCGGCCGGCGGGCAGGAGGCGCCCCCCGCGCTGTAGAAGACCCAGCTGCCGCTGAGCAGGTTGGTGCTGCCGCCGTGTCCTGGCTGCAGCTCGGGCCCCTGGCCGGAGCACGGGGGGCCCCCGTAGCTGAAGGCGCACAGGGCGTCCCCCCGCAGCTTGCTCAACGTGCACTTGCGCTGCTCCGCCATGGCCCCATCCGGCCGGCGGCCCGGCGCCGTGGGCCGGCCCTCCGAGCGGCACAGCCGAACCACCAGGTCAAGGGGGCTGGCCGGGTAGGCGCGGCTACGGGACTTCCATCGCGGGGTTCCCGCACTCTGCGACTGCGTCCACGTCTGCGGGGGTCGCGTACGTGCGTCTCGTTAAGGGGACACGTGGTGTCTCGGCGCATCACGGCTCTGAGCAAGTGGAGCTGAAGCTCACGCTGCCAAACTCGGGGATACTGGGCTCAACCATAAGGCACAAAATAAGCTACGCTCCAAAGTAACAATGCTTCGGCCTCCTTTTTGCTTAAGATCACGGTTGCCAGTTGTCTGAAGCTTTATCTGAAATCGCAAGAAATGTTTGAAATCGCAGGAAATGTTTCTCCGTCCTCCAGAAATGTTAGAACAGCTTGCGACAGAGAAAAACAATATCACCCGAGCTTTCCAACACCGTATTGTCACGAATGACAAATGATGAGGCAACGTATCACCGAAGAAACTAAACGTTTAATGGGGCAAACTTGTGCCCAAAACAAAATAGGAAAAGGTTAGCGTCGCAGGCATCGATGCAGTCGATGCAGCAGGATCAAGCGCTGGGGCAAAAACTTACTTTGGCTCGCCACGCAAAGCCGGCCCTTATGTACACGCGTGGTCTTCTGGAATAATCGGCGTAGAAGGTTCGACACATAGAACATTTGGACCTAGAATAAGCAACAATGTTCTCGAATACACCAGAACGCGACATTTAGACACATAACAAAAAGATGCGTCCGCTCCCAGGCATCGAACCTCAAGCCCTCTGCGTAGGAGCCAAGGGCAATAACTAGTCGGCCACGGGCGCGCGCTTGCAGACGCGTGTGGCAGTATCTAAAGCCGATGAAGTCACACTTTTGAATTATGATGATCGACAGTTGCGTCTGCTCTGCACTAAACACCAAGATGGCGGCATTCACTAGCAGATCGGGGCACGCAGTGCCGATATTGTAAGCGTAGCTCATTTGGTGGCTCTAGTCACGCCTGCTCGTTTCGATTTGCGCAAGCATTGTAGCACGTACCATGTACTCTATGCCGACACACCCAACTACAAATGTTGCTTCGGCATTGTACCGGCATGTCGTGCATCCCTATCGCGTGAAGCACGTTAAAAGACCCTCGGCTAGTAGCTGCGTTACACTTGCTAATTTCTCAGCTGAATTTCTCACCTACAGCGGAGACACCAGATAGCCACTGCAGCTGACTTGCTTCCCGGTGTTTAAACAAACACACAACAGAATTACTGGAGTGTCCTTCATTGTTTTGGGGGCAAAAACATACTTCTGCACAGTTTTCACTTATTTTGCAAGGCCTAAAGCCAGCTGCACAATTTTATAATTTTCTAGTCACCTCTTTCTCCGTCAAAATTGTATTCGCCAAATATTCGAGGTCGCACGAAGCTACAGGTACAGCGTATGACTTTTTATTTATCTGATACCCGCACAGCCTTCCAGCATTACAGCAAGAAGGAGGGGGGGACGGATATGTGCACGCAAACGAAAGATAATTGAACAGGTAATCATCTCCAATAAGCTGTGCACGAAGCACCAAGTAGATAGGACAAAATGCATCACAATTCGCGACAATGAAAGCATTTTTTTTTTCATTTTGCAGCTTTCAAAGCATTTCTTTTTTAAATATTTTGTGTCATTAAAGCATTTTAACACATTTCGTGACATTCAAAGCATTTCTCACAATCATGACATATTTTTAAAAAAATCATACGATACATATGAAACCCTGTCTCTTGGAATACAATAAGGTCTGCAGCTCCTATACCTCATTTTAATTATAATCTACTGTGTTAGTAAGACTTCTGCTTGGGATTTATTTCTGACACAATTGTATACTATCAGTCAAATGAAGCTACCGAATCCAAAGCAGTGCATAAAAGGCATCATTTGACAAGATTAAGACAACAGCAGAAGGCAATCTGTTCTACTGGCAAACTGTTCTTGGAAAAAAATTACCTCTTAAAAACTGCAGTCTTACACCTATATTTGTGCACTTTATGAATATGATCCACACACACGTGCGGATAGGTCATATGGGGAAAACAGGTAGGTTTCACGTGGGATGCCAGTCCAGGAGTGAAATACACTGTGGACAAACTGCAAATGAAGCCAAGCTCTGCGGCAATTCAGTGTACTCCATTTCAACATTTTTCTGGAGCGCGTTGCACTAAACTCTCTACTTTTTACTCATTATTCTAAAACATACCTAGTTTCTATATTTTGAACTTTTTCTAATTAATTTTTATTTATACCCATACGGTAGAGGCATATTCTAATGTAGGTATCATGTTTGTTTTACACAATACTTCCCGCGTAACCTGTGGAAAGTCATGAGTGTTTCGACGTAAGAAACCCAAAGATTTTAAGATTTTGCTACGGTATAATCTACATGCCGATGCCAACATAACAAAGATGCGAGGTAAACACCTAATACTTATATTTGGAAACTGATCTATCTTGAATTCATGTTGTTGATTTCATAAAAAGAACCGGTGGTTGATAGTTTTCTAGAAAAAGACATGCACACGGTTTTATCTAGATTCCATTTCCTTTGTCATTTCCTGCACCCTATATGTATTTTATCTAGGCCCCTTTGAATGGTGTTGTCACTACCAGATGTTCCTTCTCTACCATAATATGCAATCATCTGCAAACATTCTCATGCATGAAATAACCGACTCATTGTTTACATATACTGTAAACGACTTATTTTTTACAAGGACCTAATTTTTGCAAATTTCACGAATCGCCTACAATTCGCGAAAAATAGGTCCCGCGAATAATTCTGGTAAAATATAAACGCACTGGAATCTAGATGGAGCTCCTACCGCGTCGCGAAGATTAGAACCCGCAAATTATTCCAAAATTTTAGCTTTGACCTAAATTGCAAAATATTGATCCCGCGAAAAATAAGCCGTTTAAAGTAATAAAAATAATAAAGGTCCTAGAACTGACCCCCGTCGGACTCCCAATGTCACTTGTACAATTTTTTATTTTTTATTTTTTTATTCTCTCCCATTTATTACAACGTACTAGCATCTTTTGTGTAAATATTCGGAAATCCAGGAGATAACTTGACAGTTCATACTAAAATGCAATAACTTTTCTTCCAATAACTTATGAGGTAGCATATCAACTGCTTTACTGAAATCTAAGAAAAAAGAGTCAAAAGTTTTCGCTTCAGTCAAATCGTAAGTAAACTAGGTTAACTGCGTGACTATAGTAATGGTTCGAGTCCGTAAAACACAAAAAAATAAAATCGGGAGAGCATGTCTTTGCCTCAAAATGGTAAACAGCACACAATTCGTACACAAAAATGCAAACATGGACGGACTCTTTGATTAATATGGCTTGGTGCCAGAGGAATTACAGCATAACAAAAGGGGGGAGTTCACAACATCTTATTAGTAGATCACATCGCGGATTGAACTTCAACTTTCTTTTTACAAGTCTATGGCTGAATAAGGACAAAGGCCAGTTTGATATGACAGACAGTTTGATAGGGGGCCATGAAGAAACTGACACTAGGAAACAAGGTGATCCTTCGCTTCCCATTGTGATGTTGCCGCAACTTTCTTGCGAAGCATCTCGCGTAACGTGTGGTTAGCAGTTGCAATGATTTTCCACATTCCTGCTTTTCTAACTTCTGGGGTGCTATGGCCACGCTACACTGTATCTTCTCTTCTGAAGTGTAGTCACTGCTGCCAAGAAATAATCTCGCCTTTGTTTGTTACAAAAAGGGAGTTCTCTCATTTGCAGTCATTGTGTCCCAGACATGAGAGTGTCTGCTTCCGGCAGAAAACAGTAGTTAAAATGTAAAGGGCAGTGTGAGTCGACTCGGTGCTTCAATCACAAAGAACTAACACGGTAAACAAGAATTGATGCCTGTTCCACATTTTATAAACATGAATTACTGCCGTCATATAAATAATTAATGCGGTGACATTCATGAAGCACTGAGAATGTTTTCATGCCACCGGAGAATACAAGAAAGATAAATTTTAATATATAAGGGTGTGCCTAGGTTTGATCACAAGAAAACAAAAATGGCAGGAGTTAGATTACAGTAAGTTATATCAGACTACCATCAAATCATGTGAACCTAGAATATTAAAGAGACCCGATGGAGACAAGGAATGCAGATGTGACATCATCACTTAATGGGCTGTCGCAACCTCATGCTTATAACTCGTCACTCCCTCGTTTCATCATACTGCAAAGAACCTTAGTAAAACAGTGACTGCTTGTGCAAGATGGTGGTCCACTTAGCGAAATGTCAGCTGCCACTAATGCCTCCCTTTGCTCAAGTTGCCCCACCCAGATACAGCAATATACTTTTGGACACTGTCTAGGTTTTTATTGTACTTACGGAGACAGTTTTATGACAACAGTGTTATTTAGACATACAGGGTGTGTCAAGAGATAGCTTTAAAGAAAGGGATGAGCTGGCATTTTACAATAGCAAGGCCTGACAGCTTTGAAGGAAGAAGGCGGAGTACACTTAATACAACTTAACTCTGTTGAAACTATTGCTGAAAGTTGCTTTCATTCTTGGGGTGCTATATATTACTACTAGGTCACCTAAATATTTTGAGAATGTTTTGCTGTGTAGTAATTAAATATCATATATGTGGTTGGATGTTTGAGGGGAAAACTGTCACGTCTGAAAGACACACCCTAGTGTATCTGAAACCTGAGAATGTGCACCCCAGTCCCACATACACGCATTATATAGTTAAGGGGGCCAGGAGCTTTATATTTGTATATTTATTAAGAAATAAACCGTATCCTTAAAAAATAAGGGTATCATAGAAAAAATTAAGGCAATCCCAAATTTTTCTATAAACAAACTTTTTTTTTTTTTGTGAGGAAAAAAACAGAAAAACAATAAGGCACTAGGCGTTTTTTAGATCTATGTATTTAAGTAGGCTGCTTTCAGTTATGAAAATGCTAAGTAAAAGCAAAAGATACAAAAAAGACACCAATAAATCAATGCCTATTCAGTTTGCCATTATAAAATAAATTTTGTGCGGGCCAATTTTTTAAGCGCTCGTGGATATTTATAGTCCTAACTCAAAGTGAGGCAAGTTGAAACCTTAATTAGTCTCACCTTAAAAAAAAAAATACTTAAAAACATTTTTTTATAATCTTCAGAAAAATCTGAAATCAATAAACACAAGGTGCTTCATAACAAAATAGAGCTACAGCATATTCGGTCAAACACTGCAAAAAATTAAGAGGGGATTGCTTTGAAATTACTTTTCCTATTGTCTTGTTTTCTTCCTTTTTTTTTTATTTAGTAAGCTCATAATAACAGAGTAATAAATTCATAAAATGACTAGCAAGCTTGACGAATGCATAGCAAAATATATTAAACACTTCTCTTTTAGATGAAAAATATTTAAAAAAATACATAAGTAGTTTGAGGACAGCCTCATGAACTGACAAGTAAATAAATGGTGGGCGTGGTCAGTAAACTAGTAACAAAAATAAAGAAAAAAAAAAGGGAGGGGGGGGACACAATTTATTTAACCGCTCTTGCTGTCAACACAACATTTACCGTCTAGAGACCTAGTCTAAACCTGACATCGCGATGCTCGAGTGCGTTGAAACGATCCACAAAGGCTATTTCCAACACTCTAATGTAGAGCGAAGGTCATCCAACAAAACGCACTCAAAAATAATACAATAAAAAAGAATAGCACAGCCATAAAACTTCAGAGCGATAAAACGTGCCAAACAAAATTCGAGAGCAGAGTCGCCCACTAGCATAATGAATGAGCGAGTAGCGACAAATGCATGCACCCCATTGAGAAAATGAAACTTAAACAACGATCGCGAAAGCCCGCAAACGGTGTCAGATTTCGTTACGAAGTAGAAAACGAAAGTCTCGCTAAGTTACGCGAAGCCCAGCTCCTAAAGCTGAAATGGGAGCTTCAATTGAGGCACCTACTATTCGTTAGAACTTCAGAAAGGTTCGGCAATTCGCAGAGCGGATGCCGCCGACTTACCCACGAAGTGAAGCTTGACGGGTGGTAGCAGACGACAAACAGAAACTCAAACGGTTACAACCAAACGCCGGAGAAATTTTGGCTCAATCAGACGTGCAGGGAGGCGCGGACGAGCCACCGATGAGTTGGGAAAGCCGTCAAAAAAACAAAAACAAAGGATAGGACGTCTGCTGGCGTGCAGTTTATAAGACCAGGAAGCACGAGAACTGAAACGATCGATATGCTGACGCGCTAACCATCGTCTGCTCCGCTGCTCCGAGTTGCCCGAAGCGCCCGCCAGGAGAAAAAAACGCAGATGGAAAACCGGCAAAAACCCGATGCGGATCGGTCCGGAAGCGACGAGCAATTGGAAATTACAACAAGAAAAGGTGGAAGGCAGACTGAAACGGAAGAAAGACGAGTGTGTGACCAAGTCTGACTTGTTTCGATTTCGGTCCGCGGTAATCGAAAAAAGGTAAAAGTTGGCCGGAGAAAATTTAATTGGCGAAGTTCCAAGGGCGCAAACTAAGCGGTTGAAATAAACAAGCACTGTTTACTATTTAGCTAATGAGGAACAAACAAGGATCGCGATGTTAGAGTTAAAATAGCTGCGTCATTGTTTTGTTTTTTCCGTATTTGTTGTTCTTTTTTGTTTATCACTCAGGCACTTGAATTTGGGGACCACTTTCGGACTCAAAAGTTGTTTCAAACTCGTCAAAGTCTGGCGTCATTTGTTGCTTCCTATAAGATAGAAAAGAAATTGTCTGCTGCGAGAGAAACGAAAAATCGTCTGCTATCAAATCAAACGCGGCGCAGGTTATGTTTTCACCTACTTCCACGAAGCCATCGCAGTCTCGCCGGCAGTTGTACTACATTTTTATTTCTGTCTGGTTAATATTAGCTCCCAAAAGACAGCTTTCTAACGTCGGCACACATCACATCAAGGGCCGGTCTTCTGCGAGCACCAACCTTCCTCCTCGATGACGGATCAAAGAAAACGAAAGCCCGGAAAAGGGGTCTTCTCCGGATTACGGAACAAACGGGCACAACGAAAGCAGCAAAGCGGAGCGGGTCACCAGCGGCTACAAACGAAGCGAAGTGCAAAGCCACGGACGCTTTCCTCAAACACATCAAAGGATGCTTTGAAAAGAGAGAAATTGCGTCGTGGTCCGATCGTTCGCCATCGCCACTATGAAGATCATCTCGCCGTAACGGATGTGGAACTTACGCGGTCCGAACAAAAGCAAGAAACAGAATATGATCGCAACCCTCGTCACGGATGAGAACCTTAAATCTGCGTGAAGAAGTGCCCGCGAGCCGAGGCTCCGTGGAAAGAGAACAAAGCGAAACGGCGGAACTAACCCTACTGGGTCAAAGTTCGAAAGGGAAATAAGGTCTCCTAGCGGGTGAAACCAATGGTTCGTCTGCAGAAGCAGACGAATTTTCCCGATTGGTTGACCAGTTGATTCCCAGTAAGCCGAGTTAGACATTCTCACCTGGGCATAAGTTCCACAACCTAAGGCAAATAAGGCAGGGTAGCGTTTCTATCTTGAATTTTTATTACCCCTCCAAAATGAAACTATCATCGGGACGAGAAATAAAACTTCGTCTTTGATTTGTTTGCTTCATTTTTTTACGCTAATTGCGAGAAGATGAGTAAAAACTTACCAGCTTTGAAACTGAGGTGCCAGCTCCACCGCATGACACAGACCTGTGGCGTTCAGAAATGGGAGTCGAAGTTGCTACCCCAAGAGATGCATCCGTAATGATCCTGTAAAAATTGGTAACATACCGATATGTTAATACTAATAATAATAATACCCTCCCTAGCAGGGTACCAACCAACGTAAACAGCTTTTCAAATGCTGCACGGTAACAACTGACTCCCCACTGTTCACGTCCCGCTGCCTTTTTTTTTTTTTTTTTTTTTTTTTAGTTTAGTTTGTGAAAACAATGCGTTATTTGGTGACGTTTAGCTTTCGTTCCTGTTTCGACGCCCGCCTGACCTCGGGCACCTTAGCCTGACCAAATAGCAGGCCGTTGCGTCTTTTTTTTTTCTTTTTATTTTTTTAGTCCTTGTCTTGTTTTTTTAAACCATTGGTAGGGAGTAAAGAGTTTTCATTCGGGATTTGTTTGCAGAAATGTCGCCAGTGGCCTTCGGTTTGCTTGTGATGTCTTTAGTAAAGATACAACACACTGTCGTGTGAGTCGTGCCTCTAGAAATGCGAGCAATGTTGTTGTTGTTGTTTTATTATTATTATTTGTTTTAGCGTGTCGACAGGCTTCTGGCCTTCGACTGAAAAGAAAAGACAGTCTTCCGGTCACGGAAAGCAGTAGATGTTCACGGCCTAAACAATGTAAAAGTCGCAAAAACAACTTAAAAAGAAAAAAAAAGAAAAAAAAGAGGCAATTGGACAACGACACAGTTCGTGCCGAGGGTACACTAACGTTGCGCACAAACGGACTTTGAAGAAACAAGCAAACAAAAAAAAAAAACGTTCGCGCCGCTTCGCGTGACCGCCACACAAAAGCCATCCGGCGACACTGACGAACAAGGTCAGAAAGCGATAACTTGTTACAAAAAAAAGAAAAGAAAGCGAAAACTGGTGCAAATACTCACAATTTAAAAAAAAAAAAAATCCGAATTTATATATATATATATAGTTTATGTTCAGCGTTTGAAGTGTTGCCCGAAACCGAAATTATCATTGCAGGGCATGTTCGAGTGTTCTTCTGGCTTTCGGGCCGATCATGTGAGTCACTTTTATAAACCCTCAGTCCCGTTAGCTGCCCAACACAAGCCGGTTTTGCTTTACTTGAGGGCGAGGGAAGCTACCTGAAGCAGAACAGGCGTCTGCTACACGGCTACACCCACCACCGCTGCTGGGGCACCGCCAGGATCGCGACCGGCGCCCTTTTGCAGATGGCATTCACTACAGTGAGGCCACGGGTTACAGGGTGGGGGATAGGATGGGCCGCACGGTGACTGCTTTTTTGGGGGGACCGAGGGCCCTGGGGGCACTGAAGTAATTGAAAACCCAACGAAGTCAGGAGAGGCACCCAGGGTTAAAAAGGGGAGAAAACGTAAGAACAGGTATAAAAAAACAGCACAATCAGACATTGGATATATTAACATGCAGGGTGGTAGAAATAGGTTAAAATGGGAAGAGGTAGAGGAGCAACTAAGAAAGGAGGATTTAATGGTGTATGGATTTGTGGAAACACATCTCAGAGACATGGAGCAGCCACCTTGCAACCCTGACTATGTGTGGGAAGAATGCAACAGAATGGAGGGAACGAGGAAGGGAGGTGGAATTGGAGCATTTATTAAGAAGAATATGAACTTTCAAAGGATCAGAAAGGAGTGCGCCGAACATTTGTGGCTGAAAGGAAAAGTCGCTGGGGAATCAACAGTCCTTGGAGTGGTTTACTTATGGACAGGGACAGGTGCTAAAGAGGAAAACAGAAAAATGATTGATTGCATATCAAGAGACATTAGTGAACTAGGGGAAGGCTCCGAAATAATTATTATGGGAGACATGAATGCCCATACTGAGGGTCTGGATGGGTATACGGACTCAACTGGAAGCATATTACTAGAACTGGTGGAAAAACATGACTTAGTTTTATGTAATACCAGTCAGAAGTGTGACGGGCACATAACTTGGGAAACTGGCAATCTGCATTCAACTATAGATTACGTACTCATGTCACACAAAATATATGGTAAGTTACAAGTAATGAAAATAGATGAAGAAGGTTCCAAAAGTCTTGGTAGTGATCACAAACGTATTAAGCTGAATTTTGCCAGAGAAGTAAATCCTGAAACTAGACAACATAATTCAAAGCAAACTTTCTGCAGCGACAAAGAGTTGGAAATAGTTGTTGAAAGAATAGAGGCAGCAGTTTCAGGGCACCGGCATACAGATTGGACCTATGAGAGCCTAACTAGGCTTTTTGCTCTAGAACTAGACAAAGTTAAGAGTAAACGAAAGGGGAAGCAAGGACATAGACCAAAAAGCTGGTGGGACAAAGAAGTGAAGCAAGCGATACAAAAACGTCAGGAAGCCTCTAGAGAACACAGGTATTCCAAGCGTAGTGGGGAGTCCGAAACGGAAGTAAAAAGAAAATGGGACAATTTTATAACATGTCGCCGAGAGGCATCCAGTTTGATCAATGCGAAAATTCAGAGAAAGGGTGAGGAATGGATGAGTAATGTAAGTAAGAAAGATAGAAACGCTGCCAAGAAGTTTTGGGAGCACTTGAACTCACTCGGTGAAACAACGCAAGCTAGACAGAGGTTCATACTCTCGCATCAGGGAGATCAATTAGAGGGAGATGATGCGATACAATACATAGGAGCAGTGATGGAGGAGAAATTTCGGGAACGGTTACATGTGGAAGATAGGAGAACCGAAGGAAGTAGCAGTCCAGTTTGTGACATCGCGGATTTTGGACAAAGAGAATGGGAAAAGGCGGAACGAAGAGTCCCTAGTGGCACGTCGACAGGCACAGATGGTATCCCTATCAAGCTGGTGAAGAATTTGGGTCCTAAATCTAAGGCAAAACTAAGGGAGGTAGTGAGTACCATGATAACAAAAGGAAATATTCCAGATGAATGGAGGCTTAGTAGGATGAGTATGATATATAAGGGAAAGGGAGATAAGTCTGATATTAGGAATTATCGTCCTATAACCGTGACACCGGTTATTTACAGGTTGGTAATGCAGATTATAAAGAACAGACTGGAGGAATGGGTAGATTGCGAGGGCATACTGGGCGAATTACAGAACGGGTTTCGAAAACAAAGAAGGTTGGAGGACAATTTATTTTCTCTAACACAGTGTATAGAAATAGCGCAAAAAGAAAACAGACAGCTCTGGCTGGCATTTCTGGATATCAAGGGTGCCTATGACAATGTGAACCAAAGAAACCTGTGGGACATAATGGAGAACTTAAACCTAGATGAAGGACTAACAGCACTATTTAGGAACATTTACAAAGATAACAAGGTGATTATAACATGGGAAGGAAAGGCGACAGGGAAAATAGAGATAAGACGAGGCCTTAGGCAGGGGTGCCCGTTATCGCCTTTGCTGTTTATGTTGTATCTGAGAGGATTGGAGGATAGACTAGAGAAGAGTGGGCTTGGGTTCAACCTTTCTTACAGTAAGCTAGGCCAAAAAATTCAGCAATCCTTACCGGGATTGATGTATGCGGATGATATTGTACTAATGGCTAACAACAGGACAGAGTTGCAGGAATTAATGAGCATCTGTGGTAGGGAAGGAGAGGAATTAGGTTTAGAATTCAGTAGCGAAAAATCGGCAGTCATGATTTTTAACGAGGATGAAGTTGAGAGGCTGAAGATACAAAATATTACAGTTGAGAGAGCTAGTAAATACAAGTATCTAGGAGTATGGATATGTGATGGTGCAGAATATCTCAGAGACCATGAAAAGTATATAATAGGTAAGGGCAACAGAAATGCAGCTGTAATGAAAAATAGAGCACTTTGGAATTACAATAGGTATGAGGTGGTGAGAGAGATTTGGAAAGGGGTCATGGTGCCTGGCTTGACTTTTGGAAACGCAGTGTTATGCATGAAATCCGAAGTGCATGCGAGACTAGAAATAAAACAGCGCGGAGTAGGTAGACTGGCTTTGGGGGCACATTGCAAAACGCCAAACCAGGGAGTACAAGGAGACATGGGATGGGCATCATTTGAGAGCAGGGAAGCGGTGAGCAAGGTAGAATTTGAGGATAGGTTGAGGCAAATGGACGGGGAGCAATGGGCACGAAAGGTTTTCAGCTATTTATACATGAGGAGTGTAGACACAAAGTGGAGACAGCGCACTAGGAAATTAAGAGGAAAGTTTTTGGGCTATAGCGAAGATACGGAAGAGCAAGTCTCAGTTAAGAAGAAAGTTAAGGCCACAGAAAGAGATTGGTGGCTAGAGGGAATGCAGACAAAGACGGCTCTGGAAAGCTATAGATTAAACAAAAGAGTTATTGCCAAAGAAAGCATTTATGACAATTCTAGGGGAAGCTCATTGCTGTTTGAGGCAAGAACGGGTGTTCTGCGAACCAGAACATACAGAGTGAAGTACCAGGAAATTGATACAGTGTGCACTGCTTGTGGAGAGGAGGACGAGACGGCTGAGCACTTGATACTCTACTGTAAAGGGCTTCACCCTATGCCTACCGAAGACAACATAGATTTAATAAAGTCATTGGGTTTTAGAGACAGCGAAGGGAAAGTGGATTTCAAGACTGTAGAGATTACCAAGCAAAGATTAAGTGAATGGTGGCAGAAATCGAGAGAAAACTAGGTATTTTCTTATCCACTGATGGCAAGGGGGTTTCATAGCCTCACTTTCTTTGCACTGCGGAGTGAATATAGATTTCACATTTAAATATTCTAAGCTTAAATGGTAAAACAAAATGGCTAGGTGGCGTAAGCTACCGCCCGATCCAAAGGGCTCAGCCGTATTCATCCATCCATCCATCCATGTCTATGACGTCATAAGGCGGAAATCGAGGGACAACTCTTTTTGGATGCGGGAAAGACACCAGTCGGAGACGCGTTCCCGGCACCATAGTCACACACACGAGTGCAACTTGTGTGTGTGACACGGGACGCTATTTTCGACTATCGACACGAGGCCAAAGAGAATTATTTTGACGTCCGTGACGTCATGTCATGTTTGGTTTACGTCAAAAATTAATAACTGTTAGAATTAATTTGGTGTGTGCCGCGTCACTTAAAAACTTCTTTTTCCATTTTTTTTTTTTTTTACCCAGATTCTATTTGTTGATTGTAGCAGCGACAGGCACTGATTGTTGTCGGTACTGAACTGTGAACAGGACTACTACACAGCATGTATGTGCAAAAGCGTTGGACGATTTCCATAGACCAGCGTTCGGAAGTGCTATTGACAAGGCAGGCTGGTGGATGTTGACCACGGCCCTGCTTGTTCACAGTTCACAAATTTTCCAGATTGCATGTCAGAACAAAGGCGGGCTGTAGATTAGAGCAATGATTCTACAGGACTACAATCTAATATCAAAGACATTCAAGAACTCGAACGTGTTAAATGTAATCAATCAATCAACAAAAAAAAAAAAAAAAAAAAAAAAAAAAAAAAAAAGTGCACGCCAAAAGAATGACAAAGAGGCCAAATCTAGCCCATCCCCAATCGAAGCAGAAGTAGCAACATCTTGAAGAAGCATACAGAAACAAGGCGAACTGGTGAAAAAACATCTTCGAACAACTGCAAAACTAAAAAGACATGTTTTTGAAGTTTTTGTATAATGTAATGTCCCCTTCCTTTCTAAATTTTGTTTTTCGAAAAGAGAAATTTGAAGAAAACAAGTGGCTTTTCATTTCGCTCGTCCCATTCTAGATGGCGCCAGTGTGACTGCCCAACTGACAAATCCGATCTGACCGGATTTATTTTTTCTCTTCTCCTTTGTGTTTATTGCTAATCTGAACTTACAGAGCACTGAAGTATAGTGCTTAAACATATTCAGGCACTTGATATTGTATAACTGACTAAATATACATATTTTCGAATGAAGGCACCGATCTAAACATTAAAAGTTAATCCTGAAAGGTAAGCCGCTCTGCAATCGAATCCGCCTCTATAGTTGGACAAAGAACAGAAATAAGGGTTGTGGCATCCTCTAAGGTAAATATTGCAACTATTAATTACCTCAGAATACAGTATTTAAAAGTAAAGACGAACTCGAACCGCGCCCTATTACTAAATCACTGCCAACGCTGAAACAGGACGTTGCACTCGCTTCGTGCTTACAAGCGTAACAAACTAGGCACGCTATAAAGTTATAAACCCAACGTTAACAAAACATTTAGTCCCTGTCACAGTCTAAATGTGATAAGCGTTTTCCAAGTGGCACACCCGTTCAATGCGGGCTATTAACGCAGAGTAACAGGCTGTGCCGACTACGGCTCACAAGATTTGACAGGAACAAAACAATAAAATACGTACGCCGTGCTTGTTGTTTGGTCCTTCATGCTGGGGCATCAGACGGACAGTTCGAAACAACGTTAAAAAACGCGCAAAATCCGTCCCTGTGCCTTGGATGCCTGGACGCAGCCTTGCCGCCCAACGTTCGAACTCGGCATCAGGTGAAATCAAACGATGCAACAACTGGCGGAAGGGTTCAAAAACAACAGAGGGCGCCACGCATGATTTCTCTTTTACTCTCGTTTCCAAATCTGTCAACATTTTCGGTTTCGATTTCGCCTTTGCTTACCAGTCGCTGTGCATTTTACAAATATAAAAGAAGCTAAAAAAATATTTAAAAAAGGCGAGATTTTTTTTTTTTTTTTTCAACGCAGATGGAAACGTTACGCATTGTAAAACCCAAGACGTAGGACGTAGGACAAGAAAAAAGGGGACAAAACGTTATTTGACACATTCGTGTTCTGTGTCACTCTATTTATATTTGGCAGATCCTCGCAGTCAAGATGGATAGAATAGGGGGGGAAAGGGAAGGAATCTAGTTAACAATACAGGGGAGGGGGCAAAAATCTTCCTCGTCATTATTGCATTACATTCATGCCCGATAGTTTTTTTCTTGTTTTGAACACGTGGTAAATTACTACAAAAAAGCGTTACGATTTACTTTCTACGTTTCAGTTTTTTTGTTTTTTTTTTTTTCTCTGGCGATCTTCTAACTGGAAGCTCAAGCAACCAAATAAAGGAAAATACATGCTGTAAACTGCTGGGTATCGGTGCTTTGACCATCGCCCTTTTCCTTCCATTGTGATTTTTGCTAACCTACTGGGTTGTCCACAATCTTGTCTATGCCAAATAGCTAGCATTACGTAATTGAGCTTCGTTATTTCGAGTGACTTTACACACTCGTTGAACGCAACAAAAATTTGCAAATGAAAAAGTTCCGTGGGTACTTAAAGGCTGTTTGAGAAATAAACCAGTTAGCTGAGTTTGAGACGTTCTCTGTGTCTGTTCCTTCTACTGAAAGTTCTTCCGATTTCTTCCACCGCAGTCTCAGGTGTAATACGACATGATTAGCTACCACCAGCTCGCCTGCACTCTCACCGTCTTTTCACCCATCATAAGGATATGCCAATGACTTCCACACTGTCCGTTAAATAATGCAAACAGTTGATTCTGATGCAGGGGGGCTGTAGATTAGAGCACAAAATACAATATTCAAATATTTTTTTCTCTATCGTAAATATACAACACAGATCGGCATTAGAATATTATGGGGGAAAATATTATTACACGTTTTAAGATATAATATATCTATTACTGTTTATAAAGAAAGCGAGACACTGTTCATGTTTGATCATATTTTCATATGTCTGCGTAATAAAGTGGCGAGACCACCGGTCAGACAAAACTCGTTTTTTCGTTGCAAATTTTTATAATGCAAAGAACGAACGGTTAGTGCATGGGAGGGAATAAACCGGTTTCGTAAGTTTACAACAACCGTAACGCTTTTTTTTTTTTTTTTTTTTTTTCTAATGTTTTAAGGAGTTTGTCGTGGTTTTGGAGTAGCGTCGCCAAGGGGTGCAAAAAATCGTGGCAGCGGTGGGATTCGAACCCACGCCTCCGAGGAGACTGGTGCCTTAAACCAGCGCCTTAGACCGCTCGGCCACGCTACCGACAAAGATTTTAGAGCATGACAAATTGCGCGCTGCGAATGTGCGTGCGTTTTGTTGGATGTGTGGCCAGCGTTGGTGGTGAGTGGCGTAGCCAGGGAATTGTTTTCGGAAAAATAAACAAACGGTGGCTTAAAAAAAAAAAAATCGACTCCACACTTGCAAGTCTTTCATTAGAAAAACTTCCAAATCGACTTTCTAAAAAAAAAAAAAAAATCTTTTATTTCTTTCTTTTTTTATTTACAGTTAGGTAATGTAGTAGTCTGCCAGGACCTACCAACAGAAGTTGTAATATATTGTTTGTATGGCCCCTATTAGGACTCGAATCTCGTGTTGTGATAGGAGAGTTTCGAACGGGACTTCGCATAGATGCTCAGCTGAGCAGAATTTTGACCTATGAAAGGTTTTCTATTTAATGCTAGTACTTACCTCAATATCTGAGCGTAAAAGCCAGTGAAGCAAAAATATTCATCCTAACAATATTTATTTACTTGGCACTGGCGTGATTTCCAAGCTGTGTGAGCTTCGCCCTATGTATTGTCGGAGAGAGATACGTAACATCTAGACTCACGGACAAACTTAAGTCAAGAGGAAAAAGTCTAAGTAACCCGGCATGAATCGCTGAAAATAGAAATGAAACCTAAACACATGACTAACACCTTTGAAGCCTTACATGCTACGAAATGCTCGTTATTTTACAAAAGAGTCCGCACGCGCACAAAATAAACCGTACTTCCTAAGCGTCAGATACTAAATCGTACATACGTATATACACTGCATATCTGTTTGACATAAGAACATATGACAATTACATTTCAAGTTCGGTATTTCAAACTCAAACCCGAAAGCAAAAGGTCCCAGAGGAATTCTCTAACGATCTGCATTCCCCCGTAATGGGAGGAAGTAAGTGCTGCGTCCGCACTTGTGGATACGGACTTCGAAGTAAATTTTTTTTTAAGTACACTACTCTAAATTTTATTAATGTTTATGGTTGGATATTGAGGTAACTGCTAACGATAAATAGAAAACCTTACATTGGACAAACTTCTGCTCAGCAGAGCGCTTGTGCGAAGTCCGTTCAAAACGCTCATAGCACGAGATTCGAGTCTTGATAGCGGCCATACAAACAATATATTACAATGTCTGTTGGTAATTCCTGATAGACTACTATATTAACTAACTGTGAATAAAAAACAAAAGAAATAAAAAGTGGGTTTTGTTTTTTAGGAAATCGACTCCAAACTTGCCAGTTTTTCAAAATTTTCGTTCTTCAGGCACATGTAGCGCATTATATACTTATTCTAATATTTTGAAATTACACTCAAAAGAAAGAGCTTAATTGGAGCTTTACGGTGATATAAAAGTCATAAAAAATATGTTGATTAGGTCACACAGCACAGCTTGCTGAACTTCGTCAAATATCGTCGCAGAGAGACGGTTTGACAAATAAAAAAAATCATTAAGAATGTTATGACCTAGACACTTAATTAGCATGAAACAGCCAATGTCTAGAGTGTTCCCAAAACTTTATATTGGTGTAGCGTAAAAAGTAGGGAAAAGAGATGGAGTGAAATATGGCACCTCCAATAAGCTGGAAAAAACGTCAGTTTCCACCTTGACCGCTTCAACGGTCCATAACTTGAGAACAAAAATTCCGACGAAATTGCCGTTTGCGTCTTCATTTATTATAGGAATTGCCCCAAAACATTTATTTTTTTCGTCCAAATTAAATATTTGATCCTAAATTCGTACCTGAGTTGAGATGAAATCACCCTTATATATATATATATATATATATATATAGAGAGAGAGAGAGAGAGAAAATATTATATATATATATATATATATATTCTATTCGAAACATATTTTTAAAAATGGCGCCTTTACTGCTACGTGCATGCCGTCTTCACTATATGTTCCTCGAGCTCGGCGGCCTTTCGAGGGGCGAGCAACCGTCACAGTCTGGTGAGAAAATAACTAAACTTTGTTGATTACCGTTTTAATTAGTAAAAATATACATATATGGTTTTTAATTAGAAACTTGCTGAGCGTCATTTAAAATGCACTAAATCAGTAATTTTCAGAAAGACTTTGAACGCTTGAGAAGCGCAGTAATGCTCTAAAGTTACCACTAGCGCAGCGGGTACAAGGCTATACCGGTGCGATAAGGCGTCCGCGCGATTTTTCCGAGTGGTAATTTTAGCGCACTACTGCGCTTCTCACGCGCTCAAAGTCTTTCTGAAAATGACTGATTTAGTGGTTTTAAGTGATGCTCCACAAGTCTCTAATTGAAACTCTGTCTATTTTCACTAATTAAAAGTCGAATTAAGGAATTTTAGTTAATTATTCACCGGACTGTGGTGGTTGTTCGCCCCTCGAATGTCCCGTAGCAAAAACAGTTTTTTTTTTATGTTTTGAATAAAAAGTCTAAGTAACCCGGCATGAATCGCTGAAAATAGAAATGAAACCTAAACACATGACTAACACCTTTGAAGCCTTACATGCTACGAAATGCTCGTTATTTTACAAAAGAGTCCGCACGCGCACAAAATAAACCGTACTTCCTAAGCGTCAGATACTAAATCGTACATACGTATATACACTGCATATCTGTTTGACATAAGAACATATGACAATTACATTTCAAGTTCGGTATTTCAAACTCAAACCCGAAAGCAAAAGGTCCCAGAGGAATTCTCTAACGATCTGCATTCCCCCGTAATGGGAGGAAGTAAGTGCTGCGTCCGCACTTGTGGATACGGACTTCGAAGTAAATTTTTTTTTAAGTACACTACTCTAAATTTTATTAATGTTTATGGTTGGATATTGAGGTAACTGCTAACGATAAATAGAAAACCTTACATTGGACAAACTTCTGCTCAGCAGAGCGCTTGTGCGAAATCCCGTTCAAAACGCTCATAGCACGAGATTCGAGTCTTGATAGCGGCCATACAAACAATATATTACAATGTCTGTTGGTAATTCCTGATAGACTACTATATTAACTAACTGTGAATAAAAAACAAAAGAAATAAAAAGTGGGTTTGTTTTTTAGGAAATCGACTCCAAACTTGCCAGTTTTTCAAAATTTTCGTTCTTCAGGCACATGTAGCGCATTATATACTTATTCTAATATTTTGAAATTACACTCAAAAGAAAGAGCTTAATTGGAGCTTTACGGTGATATAAAAGTCATAAAAATATGTTGATTAGGTCACACAGCACAGCTTGCTGAACTTCGTCAAATATCGTCGCAGAGAGGCGGTTTGACAAATAAAAAAAAATCATTAAGAATGTTATGACCTAGACACTTAATTAGCATGAAACAGCCAATGTCTAGAGTGTTCCCAAAACTTTATATTGGTGTAGCGTAAAAAGTAGGGAAAAGAGATGGAGTGAAATATGGCACCTCCAATAAGCTAGAAAAACGTCAGTTTCCACCTTGACCGCTTCAACGGTCCATAACTTGAGAACAAAAATTCCGACGAAATTGCCGTTTGCGTCTTCATTTATTATAGGAATTGCCCCAAAACATTTATTTTTTTCGTCCAAATTAAATATTTGATCCTAAATTCGTGCCTGAGTTGAGATGAAATCACCCTTATATATATATATATATATATATATATAGAGAGAGAGAGAGAGAGAGAGAGAGAGAAAATATTATATATATATATATATTCTATTCGAAACATATTTTTAAAAATGGCGCCTTTACTGCTACGTGCATGCCGTCTTCACTATATGTTCCTCGAGCTCGGCGGCCTTTCGAGGGGCGAGCAACCGTCACAGTCTGGTGAGAAAATAACTAAACTTTGTTGATTACCGTTTTAATTAGTAAAAATATACATATATGGTTTTAATTAGAAACTTGCTGAGCGTCATTTAAAATGCACTAAATCAGTAATTTTCAGAAAGACTTTGAACGCTTGAGAAGCGCAGTAATGCTCTAAAGTTACCACTAGCGCAGCGGGTACAAGGCTATACCCGGTGCGATAAGGCGTCCCGCGCGATTTTTCCGAGTGGTAATTTTAGCGCACTACTGCGCTTCTCACGCGCTCAAAGTCTTTCTGAAAATGACTGATTTAGTGGTTTTAAGTGATGCTCCACAAGTCTCTAATTGAAACTCTGTCTATTTTCACTAATTAAAAGTCGAATTAAGGAATTTTAGTTAATTATTCACCGGACTGTGGTGGTTGTTCGCCCCTCGAATGTCCCGTAGCAAAAAACAGTTTTTTTTTTATGTTTTGAATAAAACCTTTTACCCGGTATATATTCCGTATTTTACAAAAATAACATAATAAAGACTATGAAATCCCTCTGCGAAATTCCAATCGTTGTCAAAATTCATATCCACGGCTTAGCGATGCCGAATAACATTGAAGTCTGAAGTAACACAAAATTAACGTTCGTTAATTTTTCGAAATAGCCGTAACGGCTTGGTTGCATTCGCAGGACGGCAACAAATCCCACTAGCAACTTTCGACGAACTGACGACTAACGCAAAGGGACAAACGGCAGAAAATTTACCGCGCCTTCCTTTTATTTCTTTCATTCGTTGCTCTCTCATAGGCAGAGGTGGATTTATGGGTCAAACTCGGGGAGAGGGGTGAAGTTCTGCACAGAGATGTCATCACGGGCGAAAGGTTGCCCAGATCTATTTTGAAGACCTATTATTTGCTATGCCATCAAAACCTAAACGTTTCTTCCTAAAAAATGACCCATGTCGATTTCATTTCTTTCTGTGCAACGATTTTAATGTTGAAAGAATTGGCGTCTTCTACTTTTGAATATGTTCACCTTGTCACAAAGGACAGAAAAAACATCTCCTTCCTTCGAAATGTTGCGATTCCGCCGCGTAATAGCGAGGCAAGAATTAGAATACTCCCCGACCTGCAGCCGCGAGCGGCGGCCATGAGAACCACGCGGCATGACGTCAATGGGGGGACTTGTAAAAAGATAGAAAGTTGTGCGAATACCTGCTCGATAAAACGTAACTTTTCTGTAAATCTTGTCGTTCTAACATAAATGTAAATGCGTCAAAAACCTGGTATCATCGACAAAACTTTTATTATAGGGAGTTTTAGTGGCGCCATCTATCCTAGGTCCACAAAACCGTCAGCTCTATCAGCCGGACCTGGATGAGACTTTCCTTCTTTCACCATATTGTTCGCGCTGCGCCAGCACGTGGTCACGCGATCGCGAGCGGGTGAGTTCTCGCTGCTCTCTGATGGTTCTAGAGAGAGAGCTTCACCGGAACCCCGCGCGACCCCCCTTGACGTCACAGCGCACGTGACTCGGGAGATGGTGAAGGAGTTGAGAGGTGCCAAAAACCTCAATCTTTGTCCATTTCTAATATAAAAAAGCGAGGACATGCAGGCCAAAGCGGTTTCTTTTGTTCTTTGCTCCAGAATTAGGTCGCTGTTATACTGACAATATGTCGCCACCTGTATGCGTGTGACGTCACGCGGGGGAACCTTTTACGATCCTAATAACCTCTTCCCCCACGACGTCGTATATACGTATACATTTTCGACTATCCTCACCGGCGGGGAAGTCTCGAGCAGCGGTCCCGCTCCTAATGCATCGTGACAGTCCGCTAAAAACTCTCCGAGACGTGTTTTAATGCGAAAGCATTAACTGGGTCTCATGGAGCGAGCTGACGTCATCAGTCGGAAGCGCGAAAACGGCTTCTAGTTTCCGCGCGCCTTCGGTTCCATTGGCCTGGCGCGCGTCGACAGGGCTCCCATTGGCCGCTGCGCCATAGCCTCCGAGATCCCGAAGCGCGCGCGCGCTACTACGCAGCAGACGACAAAGGGAGCGGACGAGCAGACGACAGAGGGAGCGGACGAGCGGCTTGCATGCTTTCGCATTCACAACTCATAAGAAATGCTTAATTGTACCTCGAGCTTCTTTTTTTTTTTTTCTTTTGTCACGTGAGTTACACGAAAACTCTCGGCAGACATCTTCGAAGCATGTACGAAGCAAAAAGGCTCCGCCCGCAGAGAATTCTGCCACCATGTCTGTGTACCGTGTCTTTCATACGGTGAATGGCCAGTGTAAGGTTTGACACAAATGTTTGTGTCACCCCCGACGTTTCATTTTTCAATCAAACATATCAAAGTTAAATTCACAATTTTCCTTGGTACATTTTAGTACCAGGACCATAAAGAATAAACAAGACAATCTAAATTTGTTTTTTGTACCATTATGCATAAATTTTGATGCTTTGCTTTGTACGGAAACGTGGACCCCTGAAAAATCTTAGCCCCCTCATTTCAGTGGGTATAAATGCACCAGCTTGGGCAGGAAAAATAAAAGAGGAGCCATTTGTTTAAGAGAAAACATTTCCTGCTATGTGTTAGATGTAGGGATGCCGCGAACCACGCTAGGTTCGAATTCAAACCTATCTATCAAGTTCTATCAAGTTCGAAAGTTCGACAAGCATCGAATTTTGCAGCGTAATAAGTACGAAATTTCGAAAAGCGTCGAACTCCTTAGTATTATAGGTTCGAAAATTCGACTTCCGTTGAATTTCTCGATATGGAAAGTTCGAAATCTTTCGACCGATTCGAACCGCTTGATTCGATCATCGAAACTACGATTCGAAAAAAGTTCGTGGCATCCCTAGTTACATGAGTTACCCGCTATCTCGACAGGCGTCGAGTCTCTTGTTGTGGACGCCGGAAGTGTTGATATTTGTGTTGTTTGTAGGCCACCGTCTGGAGACAAATCTGTGTTTATATCTTACTGTGAGGACTTGCTTGGGTTTCCTGGCTCAATGGCTAAGCCATTCTTTATAATGGGTGATATAAATATCGATTTACATGAAAAAGAATAGCATGCGTTTGAATTACAAAATGTATTGTGTACCTTTAGATGCATTAATACGGTAACGCTGCCCACCAGGGTGACCTCAGATACCACTACTTGTCTCGACGTATGTATAACTAATTTAAACACTCACAAGGTTTTTTTCTGGCATTTTTACACAAGACATAAGTGCCCATTTGCTTTTTTTTTCTTTTTTGCATCATTCCTTAAAAAAAAAAAAAAAAGCAAACTCAACGTAGCGGTTACAGTTACAGGAAAATAGACGAAGATTCCTTGAGAAAGTTTCGTGACCTAATCACTGCCATCGATTGGAACAGTGAATATGTTGAACACGACACAAATATCGCGTATGCGCTAGCTTTTCTAAAAGAAAAAAAAAAAAAAAAAAACTTAAAATATGCTTAGACACTGCCTTCCCGCTTAAACTAGTGAACAAAAGAAAAGGTAGATTGCGCAAACCTTGGATGACCAATGAGTTATACGCTCGGATTAAAGGAAAACATAACAAATACCATGATTTTCTTAAAAGCAGAGGTCACGACCTTTTATCAGCCTACAAGAAGTACAGAAATAAGCTAACATCCTATTTGAAAAAAAATGCAGAACATGATTATAATCAACGTTTATTTTTCCGCGTCCAGAATGAGCCCAGAAAAATATGGGAAGCGGTAAATACCATCACAAACAATAACAATCGCGCCACAGAAATACAAATTGTGATTGTCGATGGCAAGCGCGTAAGCGAGCTGGACTTACCTAACGCAATGAACGAGCATTTGGTAAAAGTTGGCGAGTGTACTGCAGATACGGAAGCATATTATGACACACCTAGCGGGCAACTCCGCTTCATTTTTGG
>NW_024609882.1:14735719-14985547 GCF_016920785.2 Ixodes scapularis | reverse complement strand
GCAGGAGGTTGAGGCTCAGAAGAACCTTGAAGCGACCTGGCAAACTATCTCGCCACCCCTTGCACGCTGGTAGTAATCCGATCCGGTGAAGTTTATAATTGTCCTGGAGGTTTATTTTCTGGGACGGAGGAATCGCCTCGCAAAAAGCACAAAAGCCGACAAAACTCGAGGTCGAGGAGCGTTCTACCATACAAGTGGCGTCGGAAGAGGAAAAACGGGGGGAAAGAGGGTAGCGGGGGGGGGGGGGGGGGGGGGGGGGGCGCTTTAGCCTCCTTTTCTCCCTTGCAGGTATTTCGGACTGTTAAAGAAAACAATACGGGGAAAGAGGGCGTGGTCGAGCTTATTTTAATCTGAAATTATTTATGCATATGTGTAGCTACTGTCGCTCTTCACTGCATAAAAGGTTGCGTAGATGGTCATTGTTAGAAACTCGTTGTCAGAAGGCACTACTCGTCACATGCTTAGTGGTTCGGAAGTTCAAAGCTGTCTTTTCAACCTAAATACCTGTGCCGATAATAAATAAAAAAATAAATGCGGGAATAAAAAGCAGGAGAAAAAAAAAACTATCAAGAATTCGTCGGAAGTGTTCTATTCTTGCATATTCAGAGGTTCAGAACTTCGAAACAAGTTTCTTTTACCAAAATGTGTACAGGCTAAAAGAAACACGTCCCAGGAACGTGAAGCGAAAAAAAAAAAATTTTCTTTTAATGACGTGCTGAACTTAAACACTATTAGATATGTACTGTCTGTGGTGTTAATTTAAATGCGATACCTCAAACAACTTAAACGAAAATAAATATCAAGTTTAGGTCATAATTGCATGCAGATACATGTTTGGACATTTCTTCAAAACTCACGTTGAATAACAATAATCACATCTTAAGACGGCACTTACATAGGCTATACATAGATCATTCTTAAAAAAAGTATACCATAAATGCCATAAATAGCTCCGGCTGCAGCGTGCTTCAAATCTGGCACAAATGATAATCGTCAAAAACCCGTCGTCCTTCCTCGCCCCTTCGGGGATTTATTACTTTAAACCTAAGCATGCCAGAACATTGAAATAAACGACATTGTCTTTCGTAAGGAACGCACCACCGCGTGTAAAAGTTCGAGAAAAATAAATTACGAATGTACCCCACTACTTGAAATCAAATGAAACCGTCCGCCGGTCTTTCGAAGTTCGACGAACGTCGAACCTTTACCCTAAAAGTTCGAAGTTCGTCGAACTTCTGACATTTCAGAATTCGAAAGTTTGAAACTTATCGAATTCTCTTGATAAATAAGTTCGAAAATTCGAAATTCATCGAATTTTTTGGTCAGTCAAGTTCGAAAGTTCGACAAGCATCGAACCTTGCAGCGCAATAAGTTCGAAAGTTCGAAAAAGATCGAATTTTTTAGCGTAATAAGTTCGACGGTTCGAAAAGCGTCGAAGTTTTTAGCTTAACAAGTTCGAAAATTCGACCTCCGTCGAATTTTACGATATAGACAATTCGAAAAATCGAAATCTTTCGAACCTTTCGAACCGCTTGATTCGATCATCGAAACTTCGATTCGAAAAAAGTTCGCGGCATCCCTAGTCCCAACTTGGTTCATCCGAGGGGCCGCTCTCTTCAGATACATTTTTTCTTTGGGCAAGAGCGCAATGGAGGCAACACTGACGCATTCTCCCTCCCCCTCCTCAATAACCAACGCCTCAAGGAGCTCCCTTCCAAGATGCTTTCGGTGTTTTGCTAAAACGGTGACGCTTGTAAAATCAGCAGCACATCTGCAGGCCCGACAATGTGCCGAGAGGTGGCCCGCCGACGTTAGTGCGGTCACAGAGGCTGCATGTTCCCTGGTGCGGTCGTTGATGCACCTCCCCGTCTGTCCTATGTAGCTTTTGCCACATGACATAGGGATCTTGTAAACCACTCCTCTTTCGCATGGGGCGTAGGGTGTTCGATGCGCAGTGCTGCAGGTCGTCGTCCCGTTCTGGGCGGTTTTCCGGTTCACCCTACGGCACATGGCGTAGGCCTTGTTGGGGGCGGAGCACACAACGTGGACGCCTTGTCGGCCGGCGACCTTTTTTAATCGATGAGTAATGCCGTGAACATACGGGACCACTGCGAAAGGCGTTGGGGGCTTCTTTTGAGTTGTTTGATTCTTCTCAGGATTTTGACGTACTTGCCTACAAAGCTTTTCACATACCGGTACGAGGAGGGTACTGGAGTACCCAGAATCCTGGAGACGACCCAGCTGTCCTTGAAAGCTGCGCCCCACCTTATGAGGGCAGGACTTCTGTAGCGCCGAGGCTAAAGCTCTGGTGGCCAACCCCCGTTTTACGTTTTTGGAATGTTCTGAGGTACACGGAAGAACCTCTTCCCCCACGACGTCGTATACGTATACATTTTCGACTATCCTCACCGGCGGGAAGTCTCGAGCAGCGGTCCCGCTCCTAATGCATCGTGACAGTCCGCTAAAAACTCTCCGAGACGTGTTTTAATGCGAAAGCATTAACTGGGTCTCATGGAGCGAGCTGACGTCATCAGTCGGAAGCGCGAAAACGGCTTCTAGTTTCCGCGCGCCTCCGGTTCCATTGGCTGGCGCGCGTCGACAGGGCTCCCATTGGCCGCTGCGCCATGGCCTCCGAGATCCCGAAGCGCGCGCGCGCTACTATGCAGCAGACGACAAAGGGAGCGGACGAGCAGACGACAGAGGGAGCGGACGAGCGGCTTGCATGCTTTCGCATTCACAACTCATAAGAAATGCTTAAATGTACCTCGAGCTTCTCTTTTCTTTTGTCACGTGAGTTACACGAAAACTCTCGGCAGACATCTTCGAAGCATGTACGAACCAAAAAGGCTCCGCCCGCAGAGAATTCTGCCACCATGTCTGTGTACCGTGTCTTTCATACGGTGAATGGCCAGTGTAAGTTTTGACACAAATGTTTGTGTCACCCCCGACATTTCATTTTTCAATCAAACATATCAAAGTTAAATTCACAATTTTCCTTGGTACATTTTAATACCAGAACCATAAAGAATAAACAAGACAACCTAAATTTGTTTTTTGTACCATTATGCATAAATTTTGATGCTTTGCTTTGTACGGAAACGTGGACCCCTGAAAAATCTTAGCCCCCTCATTTCAGTGGGTATAAATGCACCAGCTTGGGCAGGAAAAATAAAAGAGGAGCCATTTGTTTAAGAGAAAACATTTCCTGCTATGTGTTAGATGTAGGGATGCCGCGAACCACGCTAGGTTCGAATTCAAACCTATCTATCAAGTTCTATCAAGTTCGAAAGTTCGACAAGCATCGAATTTTGCAGCGTAATAAGTACGAAATTTCGAAACGCGTCGAACTTCTTAGTTTAATAGGTTCGAAAATTCGAATTCCGTCGAATTTCTCGATATGGAAAGTTCGAAATCTTTCGACCGATTCGAACCGCTTGATTCGATCATCGAAACTTCGACTCGAAAAAAGTTCGCGGCATCCCTAGTTAAATGAGTTACCCGCTATCTCGACAGACGTCAAGTCTCTTGTTGTGGACGCCGGAAATGTTGATATTTGTGTTGTTTGTAGGCCACCGTCTGGAGACAAATCTGTGTTTATATCTTACTGTGAGGACTTGCTTGGGTTTCCTGGCTCAATGGCTAAGCCATTCTTTATAATGGGTGATATAAATATCGATTTACATGAAAAAGAATAGCATGCGTTTGAATTACAAAATGTATTGTGTACCTTTAGATGCATTAATACGGTAACGCTGCCCACCAGGGTGACCTCAGATACCACTACTTGTCTCGACGTATGTATAACTAATTTAAACACTCACAAGGTTTTTTCTGGCATTTTTACACAAGACATAAGTGACCATTTGCTTTTTTTCTTTTTTGCATCATTCCTTAAAAAAAAAAAAAAGCAAACTCAACGTAGCGGTTACAGTTACAGGAAAATAGACGAAGATTCCTTGAGAAAGTTTCGTGACCTAATCACTGCCATCGATTGGAACAGTGAATATGTTGAACACGACACAAATATCGCGTATACGCTAGCTTTTCTAAAAAAAGAAAAAAAAAGAAAAAAAAACTTAAAATATGCTTAGACACTGCCTTCCCGCTTAAACTAGTGAACAAAAGGAAAGGTAGATTGCGCAAACCTTGGATGACCAATGAGTTATACGCTCGGATTAAAGGAAAACATAAAAAATACCATGATTTTCTTAAAAGCAGAGGTCACGACCTTTTATCAGCCTACAAGAAGTACAGAAATAAGCTAACATCCTATTTGAAAAAAAATGCAGAACATGATTATAATCAACGTTTATTTTTCCGCGTCCAGAATGAGCCCAGAAAAATATGGGAAGCGGTAAATACCCTCACAAACAATAACAATCGCGCCACAGAAATACAAATTGTGATTGTCGATGGCAAGCGCGTAAGCGAGCTGGACTTACCTAACGCAATGAACGAGCATTTGGTAAAAGTTGGCGAGTGTACTGCAGATACGGAAGCATATTATGACACACCTAGCGGGCAACTCCGCTTCATTTTTGGTTTTGAAAAAACAATGCAGTCCTCTTCAGTATCGCCTAGGAAGACCCCACGACCATTATTACGACGCAGTTCTGTCTAAATATTTCTTAAAGGAACTGTGCAACAATTTCAGGGCTTTGCTTAAATAATTGTGGAAGCTGATGCCTGACACTTCTGCAGTGAACTACAGAAAACAGATTTTGTCTGGATACCCTAGTTTTTTGTCGCCTCTCAACTCGTACATCGTCTTCCGGGTCACGTGCGCAGTGACGTCACTTGAGTAGGCGCGGGGTTCCGGAAAAGTTCTCTCTTTAGAGCCATCAGCGAGCAGCGAGAATTCATCCGCTCGCGACCGCGTGACCACGTGCTGGCGGGCGCCGCGCGAAATATACGGTGAAAGGAGGAAAGTCTCATCCGGGTCCGGCCATGCCCGTCCTTGCCCGTCCGGCGCTGTCCCCCTCCCCTTCGGCTACTGGCAGCTATTCGCGGTTTTGTGGACCTAGGATAGATGGCGCCACTAAAACTCCGTATAATAAAAGTTTTGTCGATGATACCAGGGTTTTGACGCATTTATATATATGTTGGAACGACAAGATTTATAGAAAAGTTACCTTTTATCGAGCAGGTATTCGCACAACTTGCTATCTTTTTTACGAATACCCAAGTGACGTCACGCCGCTTGTTTCTCGTGGCCACCGCTTGTGGCTGCAGGTCGTGAAATATTCTAAGTTTTGCCTGGCTATTACGCGGCGGAATCGCAACATTTCGATGAAAGGAGCTGTGTTTTCTGCCATTTGTGACACAGTGAACAATATCAGAAGCAGAAAATGCCAATTCTTTCAACGTTAGAATCGTTGCACAGCTCCTTTAAACGGTCCGGCAAACTTTGCAACTCGCCAAGTTGCCGAAATCGGCTGACCTGGGGCCCTGATCTGGACACTTGGCGAAAAAGTCGGCGAGAAATCTGGCTGTCGTGATTGGCCAACTCCGCACTTGACCTTGCCGTGATTGGCCTACTCCGCACTTGACGCTACGCTCGCCCGGACTTCTCCGGGCGAGCGTAGCGCATGACGTCAGCAACGTTGCCTCTCGGCGCTCAGCAGTGTACACGTGATTGGCGTAACGCGCCTGCGCAGCACGTTTCTTGGGAGCCGTCCGGCCGCCCGCCGTGGTCCCGCCGTTACCGCCGTCTTCCGCGTCACAACCGCCGTCGTCGTCTCACCGATTGTGATTATTGTCTCTCGGAGTTTCGTCCACACTACGGACACCACGTGCGCGCACATTTATGCCGCAGTAGTGCAGACGTCGTCGAATGCCGTAGACACCAAAACGTGGCGAAGAGTGCAGACGACACTCGCGCCAGCCACACGCCCGCCCCAATCCCGCCCGTCGTTGGGCCGAGGATCACGTGACATCTCGTACCACGTGATGGCCATGTACTTGGCGACCCGAGGCCAATGTTGCCGGGCGGAGCCGAAGTTTCGGTTTCGACTTCCGCTCGTGTTTAAAATCAGATTTAAAAATATATATCCCATTTTTCGCGAAGCAAACGACGTAGTGTGTTTTACTAGGGCTTTTTAATTCGAAATCAATCATTATCCCGAAATCTTCGGAATTGAGCGGAGTTGCCCTTTAACAAACTCGATAATGTTACACCAGTCACCCCACAGGAAATAGAACTACTAATAACAAAAATAAAAAAAAAATAATGTAGCTGCTCGCATCGGTGATCTTAAACCAATTCCTATGAAATACGTTTCCCAATATATCAGCAACGTCCTATCACACTTCATAAACTGCACGTTGGAAACGGGTATATTTCCTAAGGAACTTAAAATTGCCAAAGTTACACCTGTCTGCAAAGGGGACGGAGGATACTTACAAAATTTTAGACCTATTTCAGTCTTGTCTATATTCTCTAGATTATTTGAGGGCGTTATACAAAGCAGAATAGACCAATTTATATCCAAGTATCATGTGGTTAACTAATCACATTATGAATTTCAGAAAGGTAAATCCACGGAGCAAGCACTCGTGGAGGCAAAAGACAAAATAATATACAATATTGAGATTAAACTATATACACTAGGAATCTCTTTAGACCTAAGTAAAGCATTTGACACTATACAAACCCCCCATACTGTTCAGAAAACTACATATATATGGAATACGTGGAATAGCTTTGGCTCTCATAAAAAATTATCTTCAAATCGATTTCAGTTTGTTAAAATGAATAACATTGTCTCAAGTACATACGAAATAAAATGCGGAGTTCCACAAGCTTCGATCCTAGGTCCCATTCTGTTTCTTTTCTATATGAACGATATTACAGCAATCCCGGGATCTTATGGGCTTATTACGTATGCGGATGACACCAGTGTATCCTTCGCAGGCTCATCCAAAGTCCAGTTAGAACTCATGACAAACAGCTATATTGCCGACCTAGCTACATGGCCTCAAGCTAACAAGCTAAAATTAAATAAAAAAAAAAAACTAAGTATATACTATTTTCACGTAAGAACAAAAGCGACAGTACCAACTCAGTTACACATTTTAAAGATGAAATTATAGAACAAGTCCACGAACAAAATTTTTTGGGAGTTTGGTTTAATCAAGAGCTAGATTGGAACACACACGTGAATAAATTAAGTTCCGAGCTTTCACGGTCGGTTGGATGTCTATATAAAATAGAAAACCTTATACCAACATGGCTGAAAAAAACTTATATTATTCGCTCTTTTACTCGAGGCTCTGCTATTGTCTTCTAGTGTGGGGCACGACATCGACCACAACTCGCTGCTCACACTGCAGAAAAAAAATGTTGCGCCTATTTGAAAATTATAAGGGTAAATTACAAGACCTGCACACTGCACCACTTCAAAAAAAAAAAAATATAACATTCTCAAGGTCAATTAGGTTTATGACTTTAAGTTATTACAACTTATTCACAGACAAAAAACTATATGTGACGGATACTATCCGTCACACATGTGCGCGTCGAAGAGGGTATGCATGCGTTACACCACTTAGTAAGTGGTGTAACGCATGCATACCCTCTTCGACGCGCACATAAGCGGCCCCTTCATACCCGTACAAATTATGGAACACAAACAATGAAATATGAAGTCAGTAAAGCTTTCAATAACATTAAATACCACGTAGATTTTAATAACACTTTTAGTAAATTTAAAGGGGATCTCAGGACACTCATGGTGGGCAGTGGTAACCCCTTATTATCTGAATCTAGCTTTGTTTTTGTTTTTTGGGGTATAATCTTAAAATGAATATTTTGTTTACTATACTAAGCGTTAACTTTGTAAACTGTGTGCTGCTGGAAAGCACTGCATTGGGGACAGAGACCTTGTCAAGCTTCACGCCTTCTAGTCCCTGTCCCCATTTCGGTTGATTCCGGAAAAATAAATAAACATCCATTCATTCATTCAAATGGATACTACAACGAAATTTCGGCGCTCATTTTATGGTCTATGTGTGTTCAAAAAAGCAGTATCACATGGAACATAACAATATCTTGTTAAAAAAGTCTCGAAAAGAAATTTTAAAACGAATTAAACGATTAGCAAAGAGCACCTGGTGGATGTCGCTAACGCCTCGTTTGTTATGCTCGTCTAGGAACCTTGACAGCTAGTGACGGAGGTTGTCTCGTCTCCGGCCACGACGAGAGAAGGGGGGGAAGGAGGAACTCCCCTCTTCCCGAGAACCCCTTTTGTGTGTCGCAGAAGTCGCTATTGTCCCCCTAGAAGATTATAGAAGATTAAACCGTCACTCATAATTCATACAAAAGCAGCCGCTTCGGTGGCTGGAACGACTAGGCCATCTTCTCGACGTCAGCCTCGCCGTAGCTTTGCTCGTCTTGAGACGACCTACGTCACGATTGCGTTGGATGTCACGTGCTCTAAGCTGGGCCTTCTCCGAGCGCTTGCCAGAGTGGGCCGTTTATTACTAAAAATACAGCCACCAGGATCAAAATACAAACGTGCGATTGTCATTTACGGATATTGTGGATCATATTCAACCTATTTTTGAACACGACGGGAATATTTCAAATTTCGTTGAAGTATCCCTTTAATAACCCTTAAAAAAAATCGCGTTTTATTTTTTATTTTATTTTTTTTTTTCTTAAAATTATTATTTTTTGTACCCGCGCTATACTCGTTACATTAAAAAAAATCTTTGTGAGTAAGTGGAGGATACAAATAACGGAAAAATAGTCCGTCCATTGACAAGGAGAAATGACACGGGAGATATACGCAAATCCCGCGAAGGATTAATGCCTCGGAGGAAATGAATAGCGAGGGTCGAAAGAACTCCTCGGGAATTTCCTAGATCCTGCCGCATGAATTGGCGTGTCTGTCGCAAATTTGTTTTCTCATACTTTGCGCCTAGAGGCATCCATCCATCTTTGGGCGACCGCGTCGAAAACGCTGCTAGACACTGCGGCTGCATTTTCCCTGCACTCCACCAGTGACCGCTGGTCAACGTTACTAAAACACTCAGTTGGGGAACTCCCATAGAGACAGCTTTAAAAAAGCGGCCTTAATCTGTCTCCGAGCACCGAACTAATGACGAACACAACGCCACCATTTCTCCCGCAGCGGCCACTCGAGGAACTGCACGTGACTTCTATGTTAGCTTTAAAACAGATACAGGGGTAGAGGTTACAGGGGTAGAGGTTACAGGTTGCCACCCCCGTCTCCCTAGCGGACGCTCCGCGTTCAACTGCCGAAGGTAAAATGCACGTAGGTCGGGACGCGCTACCTGAAAGGCCCGCTGAGGCATGGTTGTATAAAAACAATATTAATTGTTCCGCAAAACCTTGCGAACTAAAGATGATAAAAACATCACGCGCCCATCATTGGGTACTAAACTCCAATAAATTTCATAACAAAAAGAGTCTTTTCCGTTTGTTTTTACGCAAAAACAGGCTTTCAAAAAGCTCGAGGTGACCATAGTACAGACAAACGGAAAAGAGTTCCGCTATTGTCGCATTTAGCTCGGTCTCGGTGGACGCCAGCAGCCCAGGTTTCGACGGCGAGTTTCCCAACTGAGTGTTTTAATAACGTTGCCGCTGGAGGAAGTATGGTGCCTGGATCGCGTTTTCGACTGGTGTGTTTAGCGTCCTATCCCGCCCATACACCAAAAGTGGTCCCAAAGTGGCAACAAATGACGTCACAGAAGCCGGAGTGTCATGTTGTTGCCTGTCGCGATCCTGGCGGTTGGCCGTAGAAATGCTGGCGAAAAGCACGAGCGGACGCGAGTGTCGCTGTAGTCACGGCGTCCCTTTAGGCGTCCCAACTTCCGGCTGCTTAAACTTCCGTGAACTGCCACAGTGGAGAGCGACCTGCAGCAGAACAGGCGTCTGCTATCTACACCACAACTGTTGAGACGCCGCCAGGATCGTGATCGGCGACAGCATGACACTTCTATGACGTCATCAGGCGAGGGACCACTTTTTTGGCCGTGGTAAACACACCAGTCGGAAACGTGTTCCAGGCACCATAGTGGAAGGAAAGGCAGATTCCTTCGTGTAGAATAGAATAAGTTTATTTGTAGCATATACAAGTTTTACGAAGCACGATAACGAACCGTTATTGTATTCTGTACCGAAGCTTCGATGATCTCGGAGTGCCCTACTTTGAGATCATGAACGGACGCATCAGTGACGTTTCTAATTGTAAGACATCGAACAGACACTCGTCGGAAGAGCGATTGAGAGATACTGACGGTGAAAGAAGAGTACAGATTTTCCCAGACTGCAGTCCGCGGCAGATATATCTGTAGAAGTTGAAATTGTACTCCTTGCGGTTTATCTACGGGTGCGGATTACACAAGAACTTGTTTCTTCCCGATCTTTCATTGTAACACAAGACGTGCGGGGTGTGCACACGTGTAAAGCGTGCACACGGGACTACTGAAAAAAAAAAAAAACGAATACTGAAAAATAAAACGCAAAGGTTGGCGTGGATGTTTTTTTATTATTATTATTATTATTGCAAAATAGTTTTAGTTACGTCGCTTGCAGCCCCTGGCTTTAAATTTTCTACTGACAAGACTGCAGTGAAGCATCCTCTGATGCATTGTTGTATATCAAAAGTACGCCATTCTTTAGGGCCTGAACATAAGTTTCTATGCTTAGTATTTGATCGTAACTTCGCCTTTCACCCACATATAAAAACACTAGGTGTCAGAGCAATTTGAAAATACTCAAAGTCCTTTGACATTGTCACCCAACGGCCACTGAAGCATTTCGAATATCCCCCATGCCTAGTCTGTGTGCCGATTCAAGTTATTGGTTGCGTGATAAACAGCGATTTTTTTTTCTTGGTACACGACGTTTTTTAGGACTGCGTAGGCTTCCTCTATACAAACTCATTCTGTCATCCAGAACAGAAAGCGGTTCCCAAAATAGGTCCCCTGTCAAGATGTACATACAGGTAGTATTCAATCTTACCTTTTCAAAATATAACAAAAGCCTATTGTTCCAGCATCTGTATTGTTTTTTGTTTGTTTTTTTCCCTTTTAACCTTTAGAGATTTTATGAGAACCGCTTAAGTTTTTTTCAAACATGCAGTTGACGACACTGGCTATGTTGGCTAAATAAATAGTAAAACACTAAATAGTTTTAAATAGTGAAACACTTTTTTTTCTGTTGTGTTTCCAGCTGCGTTACGTGGACGGTAACGTGGAAGGCGACTGAGCTGCAAGTACCCGCGTAAACAGCGTGAGACACGTCCGTAGCACCCCAGTCACGAACTGAAGAGCGCTTCCATTAAAACAAATAAAGCACTCAAGAGAATCGGACCCCAACCTATCTTACACGAATGGCGCGGCACAAAACATCGGGAACCCTCGCGGGAAGTTATCTTGGATCGGATCGGGATTGACCACGTATACACGGCAGAGAGCAACCGGCGTGTGAACGTGGCGTGGAAACCCTAACATTGCCTGACACTATTATGGCTTCCACGAAATTTTATGAAAAATGGTGCATCCATTTTCTTGTTTTATTCTATGAGCGTGTGCCGTTCCATATAACTCTTCTTTATGCGCGAGTTAATTTTTTTTTTTTTTTTTTGGTAGCGGATAGTTTTTTAACAGCATCGTTTAAATTTTTGGTACACTTTTCATATAATGCTTACTTTTCTGGTTTTTTAAGGACTATGGTCTTCGATGCCGACGCGCCAGAAAACCGAAAATTCAATGTTACCGACATTTTTATGCACTTTTTCAGCATTTACTCGTCCGATTGCTAAAAAAAAAGGAAATATTAAAAAAAAAAAAAAAAAGAACTACAAAACGAGCGTTTTGGCGACAGTATCCACCACGAAGAAGGTAAACACATATAAAGGGACGAAAAACAATGACTTCCAACTAGTAACAACATTTATTGACCCGAACCTGCTTATTTTAGGTTTCTACGGCTGTGTACTACGGGTCCTTGAAGCAGCTTTTGTGACGGCGACTATGTGTCTGTGTATGTGTGTGTGTGTGTGTGTGTGTGTAAGTGTCTGTGTGTTTTTTTGTTTTTTTTTTTGTTTTTAGGTTAAAGCCTGCTATCGCGGGCTCACGGAGCTGCGGCGGCGCTGCGATCGCGACGGAGCCGGGTGGTGTGGGCAGAAGGGTGCGCGTTTTGCATGGGCGTCATAGCATTTCAGCACGCCGCAAAGCTGTGTAGCCGTTAATTGCACTGAAGGTACAGCAGAAATAGCGGAGTGAGTTTCCACAAGTTCCCGGCGGACTCTGAAAGATGTACTACATTCCAGCTACCTTCAGAATTTTGCTCATCTTTTCCCCCATGCAAAAAGTACCAGTTTAGAAAAACCCCAACGCCCACACCCTTTGTCCCAATATCAAAAAACGCTGTCGCAAAAAAACAAACAAAAAAGCACATTGTTACCGTTTATTTATAATTAAAAGTAACGCAAAAGTAACGCGCGCCACTTTTAATCGGTAACGGTAACGCGTTCCTTTTATTTGCAAGTAACGTATTTCGTTACTTTTTTTTTTTAAACGTCGACAACACTGCTCGCTACGCCCATACCAAGCAGAAGGAAACCGGCGGCTGAACGAAAAAAGCGTTACCGCTGGTCGTGCCTTGTGGTCATGAGGGTAGGAAAAACATCATACCTTGACTCGAAGGATGTTGTATGTATTTAATCAATTAATAAATACACTTCCGCAGACCCAGTCTGCTGATTCCGCCGGCATGTGGGAAACCGGCTCGAAGTAATCGTAGGCCTTGAGAGACTTTTAGGCCTGCACCGTGCCGGCCGTGAACTGGCTTGGCGAAAAACTAAATAAACGACGACGTGAGCCATCGACGTCGGTGGCAGCAACTTCATATCGAAACTCCAGCAGTCCTTGTTTACGGAGTACGGATCGTCGAAGGCAACGCCGTCCACGCACAGTTTATCTCGATACCGCTGCCGTTCAGGCTCGGGTAGAAAGCTGAAATAGTCGGGCATAACATACGACATACGTTGACAAGAAATACGACGCACAAATGAAGCTATAGAAGCGTCTCTACAACGTCTACAAGGAGCGCACGCCACACAACGCAAGGGCGAGAACACGGAGAGCCTCTCCACTTCTGGCCACATAGCTTCTGCGCATGCGCGGCCGTGTTGGTAAAGAGAGCCGCCCCGCGTGTCGGTCTATAGGTTCCCCCCGAGGGACTACCCAGTAGTTTGGAGACAAACTGAAAATAAATGTTGCCAGTTCGGTTTGTTTATATGTGTTCTCCCCAAATCCTCACCACGCAGGGAACTGAATGAAGGACATGGACTGCTTGAAAGAAGCAATTTTGTGAAAGGAATCGTGCTTTCTGATACTAATCGAGCACAACAGTGCTTTCCTTTCGAGACGCCCTTGCTCCCGAGATCCCCTCTGCAGTTTCGTACCGGTGCCTGACCCCATCCGAGCTCCACAGCGGGCCAATTACTTGGTGCCGAGAACATTGAGGAATACTCGTAGAGTTCCCCCGCGTGTGCTATGGCTGCTATGGCATCCAATCATCCGATCATTGACTTCTTCCAACAAACAGCAATAAAGCGGAAAGTTTCAAGAAACGCCTGCGATTCTCAACCGGCAAAGCGTCCCGCTCAATTGAGAGTGGATGGCGTGTGCACGCGCTTAGGAAAACGTGAGTCTTCAAGGTAGCGATGATGGCGGATTGATTGTCAACTTAACGAAGAACACCAAGCCTGACCTTCTTAACTGAAGACAGAAGTACCACGGGATGTAGCTCGAACAGCCTTTGCCAGTACAGCCTGTGCTGGTCTTTTCTTGTGACCAACTATGGCGGCGGTTATTCAAGGACCTTCAAGTCCGACTGGTACACTAGCTTTCCGTGTTTGGAGTACAGTGTGTCTTGGAGCTCTGTTTCTTGTTTCTACTGTCAGATGTTTTCTACTAGTAACAGGCAGAACTTTCTGTTTGTGACCAAACGTTCGTTGAAGGCGAACGTTGGGTCACAGACAGAAGTTCTGTGACCCAACGTTAGCCTTCACCTAACGTTCGGTCACGACGAGCGTGAATGTGCTTGTTTAGTATTACGCAACGCAAATATGCCTGAATATTTTGCATGTGAATTGCTACATTAACCGGAGCTGTAGACCTTAGCATTGTAAAATAATGAAATAAACTGAGCTGAATAGATATTCATTAAAAACTCCCCAAGCGACTTGGTGCCAGCAGTTGATATTGCCGAGAGCGTCTATGGCTCTACCAAGTCATCGTCCCTGAATACCTCGTTCCCTTGTTCTCTCAACCGATCATTTAGGCATCGGCTCGCAGTGGCGTACCAACTTGTTTTTGAGTGTGTGTGTGTGTGTTGGGGGGAGCAAACCAGACCCAGACCCCCCCCTCCAGGACTAAGGGGCGGCGCCCTTGGTATCCCTTGGGCGCCGCCGGCCAGTGTTTGCCCTGCCCAGTGGCGGCTGTTTTAGGGGGGGGGGGGGGCAAAACACATGCTCTGCCCCCCCCCCCCCCACACTCTGAGAACTGGGGGGGTGCAAGCGCTCCCCCCCCCCCCCCCCCCCGGGTTGGTACGCCCATGTCGGCTCGTCTGTCCGACGTATGGAGCACCGCAAGACACGGGTACTGAATAAAAGCATTCTTTACGGCACGGTATATACATAATTGTCTTGTGATTTTTCTAGCATGGGGTGGCCGCCCGGGGCTGTTGACCTTTCTACAAACCTCCATCAAAACGCGGATATTTCTCACAATCAGGAGTCCCATAATAATTTGTATGTTGATAGAATTACCAGATTTTGCAAACCATACCTTATGATGCTTCGGACGCGTTCAAGCTTCACACTTTGTGTAAATGATTACGCATCTTTCGTACGACCCGATTTTTAAGGATAATGCAACAGCAAAGATGCAGATATGACGTCTCAGATATAGTAAGATTATGATGTTCATTACCATTAGCATTGCATTCCTTAGCGCAATGCAGAGGTCATTTTGGAGGGAGCCGGATTGGGGGGGGGGGGGGGGGGGGGAGAAAGCGCTCTTATGAGAATAGGCCCCCTCTCAAGCGGAACTCTGCTCACGCCTATGATGAAAGTGTATGTTAATCATGATTTATCTATGTGGAAAGCTTGTTTATGAGTTAGTAAAGCAGACATTTGTCAAGGTGTGCTGTGTACGAGAGTTTCCTATGGGCGGACTCGGCAACAAGTGCGGACTGTGGACAATGCACCGAATGCAAAAATTGATTCATTCGAAATTTGCCATTGCTGGTTATACACCGGGAACAGTATGCGATTAACAGCCATTCTAATTAAATAATTGTCAAAGTTGAAATAAAGCAACTTGGCGTAACCCTGTCGCATGCCTCGTAACTGTTGTTCACTCTCTCTCTCTCTCTCTCTGTACGTTTAAACTATTAAAGAATGGAACAGCTCTAGCAAAGCGCGTGCGTCAATTCACTCTTCAATCGAGTTATTCTTGAAATACATTGATACGTATTTTAATAATGACGATCACGATGTCAACTCCAGCAGACTGGCCACAAGCAAACTAAAGACGCATTTCTGGACAAAAAAAAAAAAAAAAAAAACTCGATTTTACCGCCACACCTTACGAAGTGAACAAAACGTTGGCAGCGCTGGAGATGACGTGCACGCACGCGGAAAGACAAGATTGCGGGCAAGAGAGAGAAAAGGAAAAAAAGAAAAGAATCAACATTTCTAAAAGCGGACGCACGAAGAGCAAAAGGGCCGATGCTAGCGCCGCTCGTTGTCGAGCGAAGCAAGCACTCTGCAGCACCCCGCAGCCGAGCGGATCGCGTGAGTCGTCTGCACCGCGGGGGTCGTCTGCTAGACTGCCAGCTCGCCGTCGTTCGTGCGGGTGTCGCGGTAATACTCGTGGAACGATCGCCGTTCCGACGTTGGATACACACCGATCGACCCGCCGCTCTCCCTTCCCAAGACAGAAATCGCAACACGTCGATGCTTCGCAAAAGCCATGAAGCCCTCTTTCGACTCATGCTACGGCGCTGCCCGAGTTCTGCCAACTTCGGAACGGCGGCGACGGCGGGGAGCACACAGCAGCGGCACGTCTATCTTGCAAGTAGTAAGTGAACGCTTTGCTGGCCTAACCTAACTCTCCATTCGTTTATGTGATATTTAGAACCTATAAAAGAAGCAAATCGCGGAGAGATTTGCGATCGAAAATGTTGATGTCGTACTAAAAACGGGTTTAGCTACGACTAGGACTGGGCAGTCGGTCGACTTACCTACCGATGAATCGATTAATCGCGGTTATTCTTTTATTGAACCGGTTAATCGATAAATTTTTGACAAACCAATAGAAAGTTAAACGCTTTCACCACTCAGACGTGGACGAGACCACCTGTATGAAGGACCACTTTTAGGCGAAAGGATAAACTTAGCTGTAGGGGCCAGATATGGAACTCCAGACAAGTGCAGATTCAGGCTACTTCAACGCCGTGCGAGTGTCCATTTAGCGCAGCAGAGATTATTGTGAACAGCCGAGGAAGTTCGCTCTTGCCGGAGAATACCACCGAACCGCCTCATGCAGCTGAAGTAATCATCTGTGAGTGTGGGTGGGTGTCTTTGAACTGTTCTCAACTACACATCGAGGTTGATTCGTAAACATAGCTGTATATTGTGCCGTTCATCACATTATCGACAAAAGCAACAGAAAAAAAAAAGTTTTAATAGTACGCATGGAAATGAAAGAGCCCGGTTTAATTAATCGATTAAATGGTGACTATTAATCGGTTTATATAATGAGTTGGGAGTCAGCGCTCTTTCGCTCTACCTGTCATATATCTTTCTCCGTGTTCTGTGCGCTGTTTCATCATGTTAAAGTGCCAACTAGCTCAAATTACTACTTTACTACAGCTTATTTCATGTGCAACATTGTTTTCCAAAAAGAGTTACTTTCAGAGACTTCTGTATACCACGATCATTTATGACGTATCGCCTTTAAGGTATTGGCCATATCGTAGCACAAGCTTTTTTTTTAATACTTTTTTTTTTATTGAAGTGCCGCCCGAGTCTCGAGACAACATCTTTGCCTGCATCCACCGTGAAGACAGTTTGTGCTGCTCAAGTGTTCCGCAATGATTTAGTGAAGTAAACGGTTCCGAAATTTAAAAGGACATCTCTTGCAAGATTGGGTAAAGTACATCGAAAAAGTACTCGAAGTAAAGTACAAATTTAATGAGAGCTTATGTACTTCAAGTAAAGTAGTAAGTACACTGAGAGCAATATACTTGAAGTAAAATGCTCTAAATACCATGCACTTTAGAAGTAAAATACAAGTACTTTTTTTTAACACCATCTTTCATGATGCACTTCTTTTTTTTTTTTTTACGGGTATGCATTGATTTAAGAATGATCGGAAATGGAGGCGAATGTTAGACGATATCAAATATCCACCGGATAATATTTTTACTCTCGCTGGCAAACTAGTCCACACAATAAGCGTATAACTTATAAGGCACTTATTTGTATCTGTCTTAGAACCACCATTGCTTCCCTCAGAAAAATGACCAGATGAGTGATGCATCGTCTGTTCCCGTTTCTGGTGAGAGTAGAATCTCCTTCCCAGTATTTCTTCAAAGTTTACAAAGCATCATTTTGTGAAACAAATTTAACCAGACCAAATTTGGAGAATGAACTTTGAAGTCGGGAGGTGTACCTTCGTCAGAAAGTACCAGAAAAAAATATACTTTTAAGAAAAGTGCAAGTATATACTCAGAGAATGTGCCTCAAGCTAAGTACAAGTTTTATAAACCTAGTTGAAGTAGTGCTTTAAATACAATGTACTTAAAGTGCTCAATAACACTGGTAAGATCGGAAGCTATAAAGCGTCGGTTCTCCAGAACTTTTTTATGCACTTTCTTCGTCAAATGTTCATTGACTAGAAAAATCCTAGTGCTACGCATTGAACCATGACCGCCCAGCTGAAGCTCCCCTTCGTGATCCGTTCAAACTCGATGTCACATCATTCCGTCGCCCATTGCGCTCAGTCTATAAATTTTGCCAAGCTCTCCGTGGATCTTTCGCAGTCTGCACGGTCTGACATTTGTCGCACTTGAAAAGTCTTATGACAGACCGAACTTCGGAGTCGGCTTGCCGTTATATATTGACTTGAACAGGATTAATGCACAGCACAAACAGCGAAAAAAAAAAGAAAAAATCACTGCCTCAAGAAATAGCGTCAGGGTGACTAAAGATGAGAGAACACAAATGCGCATGCGCGGCACAGACGCGAACATTTCTATGAACTCATGCTCACTTTTTGTATGCGTAGAGTACAGTGTTGGGGAAAGTACATCTAAAAAGTACATAAAGTGAAGTACAAAGTAAATGAGAGGTTATGTACTTCAAGTAAAGTAGTAAGACAAAGTAGTAAGACCATGTACTTGAAGTAAATTGCTATAAATGCAATGTACTTTCAAAGTAAAGTACAAGTACTCTTTAACACAATCTTGCATAATGCCATTTCATTTCCTTGTACTGGAAAATGGGGTGAGAGGAGGGTGCATCAGTTATTGTTAGAAACTGCTGCGAATGTTGGAGAAAGTCCAGTTACCAGAGTGTAGTTGTTTTCCTTTGGCTGACGAACTATTTAAAACAACAAATCGGTCCTATAGCCGCCATTACTTCACTCAGAGAAATAACTAGATGAAGTCTCGAAAAACGATAGCGCGTTTTCACGTAACAATAGGACTTCTTTTCTTCTTTTTTTTTCATATTTGGGGATTTATTTTAAATTCAAGAGTTGTACTTTCATCGGAAAGTACCAGAAAACGATACTTTAAGTACAAGTACACACTCAGAGAAGGTACTTCAAGTTAAGTACAAGTCATCTAAAACTACTTGAAATGTAGTTCCCAATACTGGTAGAGTATAATAGAACCTATGGTATGTTGCAGGCTAACCCTTTGATGCCCATAGTTGCCCAGAAGCACCAACTCAAGAAACATATATTTTCTCCCGCGCCACGTGCGCCTCACTGAATTTAGCGCGTTCTTTCCCAAGGGCGAGGGTACCTTCGCTTAGCAGAGGAGGATCAAAATGCATCTTCATAACAGATCATCCGTCCTTTGAAGCCAAAGCCGGCAGTGGATGTGATGTATAATGGCATACACCTCTGGCCTCAAAACTTCGAGAAGAAAAACAGGCGCGAATATTGAAAAGTCCGTTACACCTTTCGCTACCGTGAGAAATTCCAAATACACCTGTGCTTTTCCCCAGGTCGTAACTGCTTTCAGTTTGTTGACGTGAAGTAGTGCTGCAAATGCCCAAGGTTGCTTGCGAGCAGCATTTCAAAAACATGTTATAAAAAAAGACAAATCATTGTTTTATACCAGGTACTATTTGTTATTTTGTGTTTTTAAAACCACTAAAGGGGTAAGAAAAGCAAAACAAGCTCCTCTTTCCTAAAAACAACCCTCCACTCTGTCAACTTTAGCGAAGCGACGCTGGAGAGAAGGTGAATGGAGAGGAGAATGCTACCTATCATGGCGAGTAGAGAGCCTTGTAGAAGTGGGTTGCCCTGCTATTCTCAGTTTGTATCAGACTATAGACCCTTCCTTCAAGGGCGCCGTCATCTTGAATTGTCGTCACTTCCAGTATGGGCGAAAACATTGTTTTGCCGTCGTCACGCCAGTATAATGCATTTAGGAGAAAAACGTAAATGTCACCCATTCTCGTTTTCTCTCCCCTCTATTTTTTTACTATTTGCAGGTTGAAAAGTTTTAATTTTTTTTTTTTTCTTGTCGCCCATACCACATATGCCTACTTGGCGGTCGGGTCGAGAGTAAGCGGAAAAAGGTCTATACTATAGTATCAAGAGTATCATAAGCATCAAAGCTTAGCAATGTGGTTAGTTGGGATAATTTGTTCATCTCAAAATTCGGGAAAGAAAAAACGAACAAACAAACAAAGACGGAGTTTTTAGAAAAAAATAATGCCCCGTGTCGAGTAGCCTGTCCCAATCCCGTGTAAATCTTTGGTGTTTTTTTTTTTAATTGTTTTTAACCATTCTTAGTTTATTTCACAGCCCTAACGCTGCTGCTGCGATCTGCCAAGGTAGAAAATCAATCGTTGAAGCAATTTAGAAAAGGTTCACCGATTCGTTGTTGTTCAGATACTATTATATCACTTTGTTTGCTGCACACTTTAGAAGCCTAAGCTGGGAGTTCTAGAGACTTTCGTAACCGTGCTAAGCATTTGATATCAGCATCGATATGAAAATGAGCGAACTTTCCTTCTTGGAGTTAAATTTCATAGTCTTAATAAGAAACGTTAGATGAGATCCGTTTCTCCATAATTTTATTAGTTTGTACTTTTGTTTAAGGATTTACAATTTTGTATTTTTAAACATTAATCAAAATGTAGAATATTAACGAAGAGACACCAAATGGAAACTAACAAAAACCAGTGTTACAAAAGCTATAAGGATCCGTAAGGAAAACGTGAGTGACGTCACTATTTTAAAAAACGAGTCACCATTTTGTTTTTGTGTGTCACCTGTTACATGTATGATTAAGATTTCTTCTCTCACTCCCCTCGGTGAAGCGAAAAATGTATTATTCGACCTTGAAGTCATATGTCTCAGAATGTTGGAAGCAGGCGACACTATCAAGTCTACGCCTCTATTGGACTAGTTGATTAGTATTTAGTTGATTAGTAATAGTCGATTAGAATATGTTGGTGGTAAATACAAAAAAAAAAAACACAGAGGCAGAGAAAGAAGTACACAGGACGGAGGCGTAAATTGCAACTCAACTTCACTAAAGGAAACATATAAAGAGAAGAATAAACCCGCCTTATGTACCTAAGGTCTCTCACAACCTCAAAAGGGTGGCGAATAAGTTTCGAGCACCTGTAGTTTTTTTTGTTTTTTTTCATCCCAACAAACTTGTTAAGCTATGCCAAAGAATAAAGAGCGCAGGAGTGCCGGGTGATGCGGAGGGGGTGCGCGGCAAGCGTCATGCCACCAAGTGTAGACAGTCTGCCTTAGCGGTTACCTACAAGGGCCACCTGTCTTGCGGTAGGGTTTATCTTGGCCATACGGGGAGGTGCATTAATGATAGAATCAGAGAACAGTCCGCCGCCACCAGGCAATCCCCGTCTGGCCACTCGGCTGCAGATTGTAATAGTTGTGAGTGCCAGGTCGAGTTCATTAGTACCAAGATTGTGGGGAAATTCAAAACAAAATTGGAACGCGAGATACATGAGACAGGCTCGTAGCGGGGGGGGGGGGGGGGGGGGGGGGAGGAGGGGGGAGGCATGGGCCCCCCCCCCCCCACCCCCGAAATCTTCCATTTTGCTGGGACCTCCTCTCCCCCTCCCCCTCATACATCATTTTGTCATGGGCGCCCCCCCCCCCCCCCCTTCCCTGAAACAAAATCCTGGCTACGTGCCTGACACGAGGCATTCATGATAAGGGCCTATGCCAGGAATGTGTCAGTGCTCCTTCTGTTGCCCTATCCGATAAAAAGCGGGTTTTAATCGGTCAACCTACGCACTCTCAACAGTGACGGCAGGCTTTCCAGGTGGTCAATGAAAGGCCATCATCTTTGCGCATGTGCGGTGTAATTATTCTTTTTATGTTTCCTTCAGTAAAGTTCAGTTGCAAGTTACGCCTCGTCCTGTGTACTTCTTTCCCTGTCCCTCTTTTCTTATTTATTACCATACATAAGTACCAACTAGCCCAACTCGCAGTGTTAATACAGAATATTCTGCCTCTATTAGGTGTTTCTCAATTTCTTTTAACGTCATTTAAAGCTGAACGCCTTTGAATGTATTATAATAAGGGAGGGCGGGTCAGATATCGTATAAGGGGAGCAATTAAGCTGTATAAATAACAAAGATATGTTTAGGAAATGTCAACTCTGTCGCTGTGTATAGTGTTCTGCCGTGTCCTACGACTCGCTTTTATGTTTTTCGACGAGCGCTTATCTTTACAAAAACACTTCACCACTCAGAATATTTAATGCTGCATACAAAAACCCATGTCCCACAACATGCTGATTTGCACATATCTCGAATGGCTCGTCAATTATTTTCGCACTTGATTGTTCGTACATACGAAGCATTTTGTAAACAAATTACTGTCATAACCTAAGCTGAACGTTTATTTAAAAACGTCGGGATAGGAAAGGTACCCGCCTAACTTAATTTCGAAACACCTTCTCTTTTTAATATGTTTTGCTCGTGTGTGGAGTTATACTCGGGGTTCCTCCGTGTTTTCAGATAAATTCGATAAAAATACATATAAACACTCTTCGCCGAGGTTTTGGTCAATTCGAATTTATGTGGAGAACACCAGTTTTTATATTACGGCAGAAAAAAAAATGATGGTACGTTTGGTTGGAGCGCGGGGTCATATTGGTCCCGAGGAGGGAACTTCAGTTTCCTTTCAAATATCTGTCTGCTGAGTGCTTACCAACGGGCGTTTACCGTATACTTCTCGTCAAGGTTAGTTCAGGCCAACGGGTCATTGCACTTTTGGGGCACGGGAAAAGCCACTGGGTGGTTTCCAGTTTGTACAATCCTATTCGTGCTCTATGGAGGAGGAGGATGATACTGGAGAATTTTACGTTCCCCAGTATCGGCGTTAATTCAAGCAACACTCGTTCGCAAATTTTATCGTGGGGCAGTGCCGAATCCAGCTAAAGAAATATCATCCGATACAAGTCAATTCAACGTTTATTTGATAGGGTAAAAAAGTGTTTGGTCCCATAACATGGGACCGGCTATTTCAAATCAAATAATGTACAGTATAAATGATATGTGATCCCCAACCATAAAATCAGTACGCCGTGAGTAATTCTCTCAGTTAACGTACACATAAAAAGAAAAGCTTTCACACGGTGGGATGAGCGATTACGCAATAAATACACGTGTACATATGTACAATAGTTTACTGTAACGTAGTAAAAAAATTACACTTCGAAAATTCGCAATTATCTTAACAGCGCGCAGTGCATATTCTGACCATCGAATTGCACCTAATATGTGGCGACTATCTTTGTGTCAGTAAGAAAATCACTTCGTAAAGTTGATGCCCTCTCCTGGCTTTTTTACTTCCAACCAATGACCTAAACTTTTGGCAAAAAAAAAATAAAAGAGCGATTGTCGAGTATATTTAGTCCCACTCGTGATCGAGTTCGCCACTGGTCGTATCCTGGACAGTCCATTATGATGTGCTCAACGTCTTCCACGGAATGGCCGCAGGTGCAGCTCGGTGTTTCCACCTGTTGAATTCGCCAAAGAAAGCTGCCGGTGAACAAGACATCTAGTCGTAGGCGATGAAGTAATGTCTCAATAGGTCTACTCAAGTAAGTAAATATGGACTGGACACCGAAGGTCTGGATCAGTTAGGATGAGTAGAGGCTGTCTTACGAGATGCTCTTGAGCCACGTGTCGAGGGACATTCTGTATCGCAGGCAACGAATGTATCGCTATCAAACGTACCCCATATTGCTACAAGTCACTTTCTTTAAATTTCGGGAAATTGTGGACACGGCGAAACTAAACTTGGAATTTCGGAGAATTGAGAATTGGCAAAACTAAACTCCGATAAAGCTCGAATTATTGACGAGAAATAAGCTCCGAAAAACACCCTTCGAACGTCACGAAAAATAAACTCCGAAAACGCGAAACCCTAGTTAATGCACCACGAGATAAATTATTTCCAGCTCTTTGACCAAAGTGCAGCATTGTCCAGATTTATAGGCTGCAAAACTTTGACTTTTCGGTTTTCGTTTTCTTTTTATTACGTTTTGATATGAGGGGAGTAAAAGCACAGTCGGATGTTTTCACACTTCAATTTTTGAACATATCGCGTTTTTTTTTTTTTTTAATCTTTAGTTGCAAGTTTTGTTTGATTTTATATCTTAATTTTCGCAATAAACAAAACTTGCTTCATTGGCTCTAGACATGTTTTACGCAACTAACCAAGACAAAATAAAAGTTCTTGTCAGACCTAAGGTTACTTACTGTAAGTGCTTGATTTAGCTATCCTAAATTGCTAACAAAATACGGAAACTCCGCCTACGTTTACAATAGCATGATGGAAGGTTTATTTCACTCGTGTCAGAATCGTCTGTAGAGTTCATTACTACTAATATTTCTTGACAATTTTTTTTTTCGAAAATGTTTTTAGAATTTTTTGTTGTTTCTTTTTTTAGGCAGCGTGGTTTTGTAAAAGTTCGCAATTACGAGGTGTTCTTTTTTTTTACCTCCGATAAACTGAATAAAAATGACCGAGAATTATGAAAGAATTTTAATATACACAGAATTAAATGGATACTGTAGCTATATCTTCGTGTAGTCACATAATCACCACGCAGACGGTATTTATCGTGACGTGGGACAAGCAGTTGGATGACCTCGCCAAGGAAGGTTGTGTCGCCCATGTTTTTAATCATTGTATCGCGTGGCAACGAGACCGTTTAGTCGCCGCAGATTTGTCTGGTTCGCCAAAGTGCCAGACGATAAAGTCAAAGATGCCACGGATCATCCGAACTGAGTCACCAGTGAAGCCTATAATTATGGCACTTGTCTATTGGCAATTTAGGCCCAATGTTGCCAGGTGAAAACTGAATACCCAGAAGTGAGGCCTAATCCTAGCATTTCCTCGGGAACTGTGGCCAAAAGGAAGCAAGCTGACAATAACACAAGGCACCGAAGACTAACTCTGGCATTTGTTTGGCAATTTCGGGCCAAAATGCCATACTCTGGTCAAAGAATACCAAGTTTGGTTATATCCAAGTTTTGGGGGAAGGAAGAAAGGAGGGGGGGGGGGGGGTCTTTTCAGGGCACTAATTTTCCAGACAAAAACCAAATTGTGGCCTAAAGAATTGAGGTATATGGATAAATCTGCGCGGTGTTTCTGTGGAGAATTAGGTACAGCCTGGTACCTAATTCTGCGTATTCTAAAATATTTTTTATCACTCTTTTTGTTTTCACCCAGTTCATTGTCGTGACAGTGTTAGCATTGTGCTCTGATGTTTGACATTTGACAGTCTTTCACTCGTCCCTTCAACTAGTGATCCGACCAGAACTCACAATAGGCGGATAACAAAGAAAACCCAGCTGCCGATTTCGGAATGAATGTTCTGCATGAAGTATTACTTGAGCGACTTGAATAAACAAGTCAAAAGCCCTTTGTACTAAATGTGCGACCTTATCTCATCAAACAATCATACCATACGGTATACATTTTGCTTAAGCGTATGTCTTAAGAAATTGCTGTAGTACTGAAGGGAATATTTGAGTCGGTAAATTCCGGTGCAATCGTTTACGTGTCAAGGACCATATTCCAACGGCCACAAATGCTCGAAGTGTACCAACTGAGTCAACGAAATCCGCAAAATTTTCCGGGCGAGACCTTATCCGCCAAATTTAGTGGACGGTGATAGCATGACCACTGTCACGCTGACGACGTCACGTTCGTATCGCTTTAGTTTTGTCTGTCTTTTTTTACGTGCCTCCCCTTCAGGTCACTGTCCTCCCCCACAGTGCATTCTACGTTTGAAATAGACAGAGCGACAGCAATAAAAAGTTCCCCTTCCGCTCATAGTAGTGAAAAGTAGGAATGTTGCCAACGTGGCGAAGTTGGAATTATAATTAGAATGCAATTAAATGCAAAGGTGCAAGCGAGCTGGACAAGAATGATGAAAATAATCCCTGGAGCGCTCCACCTGTAATGGAGAGGTCCCGGGTTCGATACCCGGACCAGGCGGATTTTTTCGGTCGCGCACCAGTCACCTAGCTGTGTTTGGAGATTTGTGTTTGTCCTTTGTCCCTCTTGTTCCCCTTCTCCAGGGATTATTTTCATCATCGAAGTTGGAGTTCGACCAGGTCTCCATCTTTTTCCATATTTTAACATAACGTTCGCCAAAAGGTTTACCTAAATTTAACTATGCGCATCTGCGGAGATTAAAAACGAGCTGACACCACTTGGCAGAGAAGGGGTACAATTAATATGCATCGGGTGTATCGCTTTGACATTGACAAACGAACTAGATTACAAGTTTATGTGTTTGCTTTTATGATGTGCAAAGCATGAAGCAAACAACGGTATTTTTTTTCTCTCTTCGAATATATTGAAAACTACTGGGTTGAAGTCGTGCAACACTGTTCAAGAAGTTGAGCTTCGTCGAATTTTGCCAAAAAATTCGAACGTTCGCCGAAACCAATCGAACTCCGAAGCTGAATAAAAACTTCGCGACATCCCTAAAGAAAAGTCAATGTAAGTGCGAATCCCTCCCGACCTTGTTACCTGGCTGCGTGCAAGCTACGTGTAAAACTCGTTCAATATGCAACAGAAGAAGCTCGATGTGATATTTGACTTTTAAAGACAAAGGCGCAAGGGGGGAACAGAACACGAAAGGAAAGACAAACAGTTGTGCTTTTTTTCTAGTGGTTCCCTGGCGCTTTCAGTATTTTTGCGATGCACCAACTGGCCCGCCTTTCTATTCTACTTTAACAATAAATACCCCACTCCCGAAATAAAACAGAAAAAAAAAGTGCGAGCTATGACCTTTAGTTATCTGTACCGTTATCGGGCGAAAATGTCTGTGGTATCTCCGAGAAGAGATAGGAGAGGGCGCGCAGAGGCGCACAATTTAATCGGCGCTCAGTTCGAGTATACAGTTGCCTAGAGTTCGGAAAAAGGGCACGCGTGCCCGTACCTTTGACTGCGCTGTCACAGAAAGTATGCTATGCATGTTGTCCTCTCGCAAAAAAAAAAAAAAAAAAAATACAAAAGAAACCGAACGAGACAGTTGTCATAACGTGTCTGTTGCGCTGACTGCGTCCGATGCAATTTTCAAGTGACCTTCCGTGTCGGGCAACGTAAGGAAATGTCATTTAGACACATCGTCTAAATGACAATGAACGTGTTGCGATTGAAGTCGCGCAACACGTTCGAACCCATAAATCACGTTCACGCCAAAAAAAAAAAAAAAAAAAAAGAATATTTTGTCGATATAAATAATATTTTTTTTTAAGTTTTTCTCAAGCAAACAAAATTTTAGAAAAGGCAAAATGAGGAGTTCAGTCGAGTGATTACAACAAAGTCCATTTTAATCCCAAAAATATTTTTTTTTTGCAATTAGCTGCATTTTTGGGGCGTCCCCCGCTCACTCAGTTCTAGTCCTAACGTTGCTCGGAGCTCTCGCTCCTTTCCGTGCTTCGGCTATGCTTTTGGCCTGTTCGGTTCGGCGTCGTGCTTGAGTTTCATCGCGCGCATCGGAGGTCCTCCAGCCGATCCTCCCAGAGTCGTATCAGCGCCCACTGGTCGCTTCAACGCTCCGATGGAAGCGCGGCGACAACTTCCTAGTCGTGGACGCACCTCCGTCGTTCGACATATCGCACGACGCGAGGGTGAGACACAGAAATATATATGTATACAACCAACAGTCAGCGATACACTATTAAAGGATGATGGAATATGAAGTAGAGAAATTAAAAGCTAGATAACTATGGTTCATAAGAAAAATCGAGAGGAGGAAAACCGAAGTTCCGAAGCGGAAGATGCGAGCCGACGAGGCCTGTTGGATAGCTGGGGCCGTGAGTACAGAAAACTATTAGTAGAGCGAGGTCTGTATAGAATATACGTGAAAGAAGCTTTTCTCAATAATAAGCGTACAACAACATTGATCTTAGATATCAGTACGATCTTATATCTCGATTCGCTTCTCAAGCGTAGACCGCTGCTGACGAGAGTGCGCGCCTTTAGCAGCCGTGAAGGAGTTGCGGGAACTCAGGTTCATGGAAAGGACCTTTACGCTAAATGCCATTTGAGTTGCCGTGTGGCACTGCTTGAATGACGTTCACACTGAAGGTAATTTGGCGTGAAGGTCCTTTGAGGTGCCCGTCCTGACAGGGGTATTATATCGGTACGGAAATTGGCCAGTTTGACCACAAAGACAGTGTAACAACCAGCGGCACAAATAAAATGTGAATAACGCAAGGTGAAGTCGTTTCCTGTATATGAGCAATCAAATCCTTAGCTTATACGTGTCTTTCTTTTTTTTTTTTTTTTCATTTTCATTTTCCCGCGTGAAATGATGACCTGATTATACGCGTATAAATTATGCGAATATGCTTATAATGTAATTCCATCTGTTTTTGAGAATAACTCCAATGAGAAAAGTATGAAGTATGGTTTTGCATGATGCACTTCGAATTCAACAGCAGACGCGTGGCTTTTGCGATTACAGTGTATTCCCTCTCTATTATTAGCCCGCGTGCACGGCACAGCTTGAAATAAGTGGACGTCGGGTAACTTCCGACACTATCTATCGATTCTCGTGTCTGAATATGGCTCGCTGTCAGACACTCTCGATCTTATCAGGAATAGGTCAACAGTATCGCGCTCTGTCTGGGAACGCCGCCAGTGACGGTGATATTGATTAGCCATGGGAAATATCAGCTACCATGTAATAACTATACTAATTATATAGATTGTTATACATGACACACGTCTCACATTATCCAACAGTGTTTTGAATCATTATTCTACCGCATACATTTGGTGTTATTCTGCTGCTCGATCAGTACTGCCAGTTGCGATGTGTTGGTTGCCAGCCTGTGGCGACGCGAACAATTTTAGGTTCTTTTAAAGAATCTCTATCTGTGCATACGTCATGGAGAGAAAAAGTATCGTTTTCTCTGAGCCTACACGCATCGCTGACTGACGACTCCCCCCCCCCCCTTTTTTTTTTTTTAATATATACTGTAAACGACTTATTTTTCGCGGATTCAATATTTCGCGATTTAACTAAAAGCGAAGTTTTGGAATAATTCGCTGGTTCTAATTTTCGCGACAAGGTGGGACCTTAATATAGGAAGTGTTCACTGGTGGCCATAGCTGTGTGCGCGAATGCTGAGCGCGTGCTGATGGCGAGCTTCCCCAGTTCTTTTCCAACGTGCATTCCGCACCATCAAAAGTGCCGGTCTTAGCAGCCTATTGATGTGAGCTCGTTCTGAGCACGCGCTATAAATAGCACCCACAAATATGGCGTCCAGTGAATACTCCCTATACATTCCATTGTTTTCACATTTTACAGGAATTGTTCGCGGGACCTTTTTTTCACGAATTGTACGCGATTCGCGAAATTCGCGAAAATTAGGTCCTCGAAAAATTAAGTCGTTTACAGTATATACAATATAGTCGTTAATAACATTGCTAATTTTTAAAACAAGCTCAACGTCTTTAGGAGGTGGCGCTTGGTTTTTATAGCTATGGATCTACATCGCTTTAACCCTTTGTGCTAACATGATTTTAATACAATCAAATCAAATAAAATCCTGCTTTATATTGCCTATGATATCGATGCAATTAATTTTTTTTTCTTAATATCTGTAGGGATAGACGTGCTTGACGTACAGAACCAAACAACAAACGAAGTGCAGGGTGTCACAAAAGAAAATTTACACGGTCTTTTTTACCGCAAAAATAAACTAGGCATCGCCGAACGCTCATTCTTCGCCCAAAGGTAGAGCTAGAGGTCACAACCAGATGCCAAAGTTTCAGCCTGATCCGATAACTTAATAAAAAGTTATAAGTGATTTTCTGAAAATTTCAATGGGAAAACGGAGCCCGTTTTATCCCGTTTTCGGTTTCTGGTGCCATAGAGCCCCATGTGTTTGAAAACTCTGTCGGCGGCCATTTTCCCATTGAACTTTTCAGAAAATCACTTATAACTTTTGAGTAGGTCATCGGATCGGGCTGAAACTTTGGCATCTGGTTGTGACCTATAGCTCTACCTTTGGGCGGAGAATGAGCGTTCGGCGATGCCTAGTTTATTTTTGCGGTAAAAAAGACCGTGTAAATTTTCTTTTGTGACACCCTGTACATTGCGACATACTAAAGTAAGGTATAGGTGTACGTAAGGTATAGGTGATAAAACATATCCAGGTATAGAACACATCACCGGATATGTTTGTAGTTTTCCCACGTTTCTAGTGAATGAATAAGTCGCTGATATGTTGAGAAACGACGAGGGGGTGCGACACATGTCCCGGGCATTGATCTTGTTTACCGCTCTGCATGCAGCCAAATGACATTCCGTCATTTTACGATATATATATATACATATACGAGAGCCGATGTAGTGTGACCCCGCGGCTCCAGGCGTGTACGCAGAAATAATTCTGTTAGGATGTGAACACAGTCTCTCTAGTACGGTGTATGTCGACGCAGCTCTACGCGGAAGAATCGTCCAAATGTTCCGCGTTGTTCACTTTCTCGCAAATTCCATTCCGCGAATCGTATATCATTTCGAAATCTCCACCACGAGCGAAAACTTTATCTCGACGGGTCGGCAGAGCGCCAACGTGAGACGCGATAGCTTCGCCGCGTTGCAGCGCGTTTGGTTGAGACACACAGATGCGCGATATAGCGGTGAATCGAGCGGCCGTTGGCAGTAGCGCGCTCGCTGCATGGGAGGAGGCCGGGTGCCCTTTATCTACTTTTGTTTCCGGTGCAGGCTGAAACCCCCGGCTGAAAAGTTTCCTGGGCCCAGAAACCGAAAGGAGAAGATAATTAGTAACGGCCGGTTGTGTGCGTAAAGCCAAAACCCCCCAGAATATATTCGCGACTCCAGCGACCTATAGGGGGCGCCACCACCAAACAAACATGGCGGCTGGGTCCAGGTCGCGTCGGCTCGGCCGGGTTGCCTGAACGGGTGGCGCATTCAATTTAACAGATTTTCTTTTCTTTAATGTCCAATTTTAGAAGTATTTGAACTGAGACGGTTAAATCTAGCCAGTGCACATAAACTTGCAGAGCATAGTTTTGTTTTCTCGGTATTTTTTTGTTCTTTTCATGTCAAACTTATGTGTCGGGGATCTCGTTCAAAACCGAAACTATGGATCCGGAGAGACGGTAATAGGCTCTAATCAGTTTTGATCAGCTAAGGAAAGCGCCGATGACTACAGAGTTGTTCCACCGAGAGTAATTTTCAGCTAACTCTCATGCCTCGACCATGCGACCTATCTGTCCGCGAAATTGAGCTTTTGTGCGTATCCGTGTTTAAGAAACAGCCCCAGTCGTCTGCTTGGTCAACAACAGAGGCTGCAGGAAAATTACGAAAATTAAGCAAGAGCTTCTTGAGCCAAGGAGCATGTTAACTTGCTGGCGCCCCACTAAGCAGCTGATACTCGTATTTCAATTCCAGTTTTAGCAAGCAATCAAGAAGTCATTTTGACGAGCGGGTTATGTATTATATATTACGTAGTACTATGTCCCACTAAAGCAATATCAGTATATTCTTCGGGTTTAAATATGAGCTTAGTTGACTAGCTATTAAGTGAACTGCTGGTTAAAAGTATATTTGACAGACAAAGAGATACTCCTTAAACTTAGCCAAATGGTTCTAGACGGTAGCACGAAGACGAATGCGGACAAACTGAAGAGAGTTTTCATGGTAGATTCACGCAGAACCTCTCTGCATTGAACTTAAGTTCGTATCCTGAACGGAGAAAATGAGTATTTTTTTGTGGCCTGTCAACTTGAGCAATATAGACGTATATTGCTGCTGGCTTCGACGGGGGTATAATATAAATATTGGAGGCGCGAGAGATCATAATGCCGTGAAAGCTTCTAACTTTGCGAGACGCGTCCCCCACCTTTTGAAAGCAGATAATTTCCCTCATTAATCATATGCAGCGAGCAGGTTTTCCTGAATAAAGTAATGGCGAAATCAGCCCACCTCCTTCAGTGTGATCCAGATGAGCCTTTTCGGCGAAAAGCAGTCAAGATGAATAGCCGACGCACCGATTGGCGTAGGTGACTGAAACTTGAAGCTAATCGAACATAACCAAACTCAAGAAAAGCAGCTATCGAACCTTCCCCTCACTTGACTGCAACATTGGTGTTCCCTCCAGTAAAACACCTCGTCTGTCGTCCTCAGTCTACTTTTCTACATCCTTACAAAGAAACCACTTATCAGTTACCAAGTAGTCGGTCCTTTGAATGCGATTTGAGACAGACAAGAAATCAAAACTTTTTCCCGTGATTCCTCCCCATCCAAGAAATCGAAAGCACGCGACTGTGTGTTGTGGGGTAAACGGGCTTTCAAACACGTGATAGAAGGAAACAATGTACTGAGGCTTCACCACACTAATAAACACTCAGGCAAACTTACGAAATTTTCGGATCTCTGTCAAATTACACTGTTCGCCACCGCGCCAACAACACCAGTCCGGGAAAGCCACCAGAGACGCGGAGGGGCGCGGAGCGACCTGGACCGGCTGGTTCCCGGTTTTCCCGCTTGGCGGCGTCCGTTTTCCTGGAGTCGCGAATAGTCAAAGCCCGTGTACTAGAGTTTTAACGGTCCGATCCATCGAAGACACATGTATTAGACATGGAGTGCCGCGTCAGTGTTTGAATGGGCCGCGTGTCCAATCAACGAGTCGATGAGCGTCCATTGCTTAGGGACGACTCACTAGTGACTCTAGTTGGCACCATCCGACTGTAATCATGTTTCATGGAGAAAGAGGAGGTTGTTCGCAGGCCTTGATTATCTTAGGCGGTGTTAATAAAGCCCGGTTCACAACCTAAATAGATTGTGTTCCTTGTGTGTGAAATTCTCGAGGGTGCTGGACTAGGAGGCGTGTTGTGTCTGTCTGTCTGTGTGCGTGTGTGTGTGTGTGTTTGTTGGTGCGCGCGCGTGCGTGCGTGTGAGGAGGAGGGGGGGACAATTTATTGGCAGGAGCGACAGCGTGAATAACGAAGGGAAGTCGCTAGCCTCCTTTTCTCGACAATTAACGCCGGCAGAAAAGCGCAACGGCACCTTCGGACGACATTTTCATGGTCACATAAAATATACGTAATTTTCTTTCCGCCAGAGACAGCCACGTCACTTGTCCTTCGCGGCGCTACGTGGCACGTCAAGGACATTGATAACCCTGTGGCCGCCGCATTATCGCGGAACGTTCACATTTCCAGAGGGGCTGCCTTTCTCATGCATGCTGCGGTTAAATTAAAACTTATCTGCGTTGCGCAACAACATTTATCCGCGAACTTCAGCGCTTACGTCACTCACCGGGTCGCCTCCTTTTTCGAGAGGCTGCTTATAATCATGGGGCTGTTGATAAGAACACGGTTCCCCCATCGACTTTTGACGGACACACGAATATTTGCGCCCTAAGCTCTCCATGGAGTACGCTTCGCCACCGATCCGCGCGGCGTGTAGCGGATATTTTTTTGTCGTGTGCGACGCTAGGAACCGCAAGACCCATTTGACCCCGCCGATTTCCGCAAGCAGGTTTACGATTCCCTAAATGACAGGGACATCGAGCTCACCGTTACCCGGTTCCGCTTACCTCACTACCGCGGCGTAGCAAATAAGTACTTGCTACTAATTTGCAAATAAGTACTTGCTACGCCACTGCCCCAGTGCTGCTTTCCCGCGTCTCTAGAGTGAGCGCGTTCTTGAATGGAGAAACTCCAGAATGTGCCAGGAACCATGCACGGTTCCTTTGCGACTCGTGTGCCGTAACTTCTGCCCGCCACGTCTTGTCACGTGACCCGATAGTGGCGTTAGAGTGTCGGCAAACAATGGCCCCAGGGCGGCGGAGAGAAGAGGTGACGCGCGGTGACTAATTAACGTGACGCTGCAGTGACGCGCGATGACTAATTGGCACGGGTGGAACCAGGAAGGGGAGGCGAAAGTCCTCGAGGCCAGGACACAATTACGGACAAAGGAAGCGCGCTTTAGTCCGCGAAACGGAGCCGGTTGCTGAACGTCGCGTTTACGAAAGCGTTAATCACGTTGCATTAACCCGAGACTGGGGGAGAAAGGACGCATCAGAACGTAGACGAGACAGAAAATGGACAGGACGACGTCTCAAACTCAGCTGTCCATTTTCAGTTTTCTCTATATTTTGATGTTTGCATTTATACCTTAATTAAACTGGGTAATACTCACCAGCTCGCCTGCACCCTTCCAATATTTTCACGAAAGCGTTGCTTTATTATTTCATTTACTGGATGTTGATAATAGATAACCGTATTTGCCGAACTGAATATATATATATATATATAATTTTTTTTTTCTTTGATAGTTTGCATTTGCTACAATGTTCGCACGCCGGTTGTTGTCATGAGCTTGACTTACGAAAATTGCCGGAAACGACAACTTTTTTTTTTTTTTTTTTTCAGTATTCGACGAAATGTCACAGGGACAAAGTTCCCCGCGGCAAAATGCCCGATGCGACGAATTATCCACCCCGCTGCTAATTTAGCCGCTACGAAGGGTCTTTCGACGAACGGCTTTGTACACTCGGCAGACGGGCTCCGGCATCGAACAGGAAGGACGGGGTCGGCGAACTTTCCTGTCATGAGCTTGACCTTGCGGTGACCTTGTCTGCCGTTCCGGTCTCGAGGGCCATCCGAGCAAGTCGAAACGAACCGTGCCGGCGCCCTCGACTGTGCTCGCATAAGCGATGTTCCAGTAAGCGTTGGCAGCTGGTCCGATGTCCACGCTAAGCGGAATTGCGGCGTGGGAGCGATCCCTGCAGGGGGTCGCAATAAACTAGTCGCTCGACGTCTTCAGAAAGTTTTTCTTTTTTTTCTCTAACCGGTTTGTGTGAAATGTTTTGTGTTGGATGTGATTCGGCAGCGGTCTACCGCCGTGCCTCGGCGTGCACGTTTGACCTGCATTCATTTTTTTTTCGTTGTTTGTTTTAATCTATTCGATTGTTTTTATTTCTTTGTTCGCAGAAATTAGACTTTTTTTTTTCGTTCGGTGGTATGGGTGTTCGTTTATAAAACCAACGTGCTATTATCTAGAAACGACGCATCTCTGGGGTTAGGAAAATATTCCCAAAACTGCCGTCAAAATATACGAAAAAAACAAACAAACAGAAACAACGTAAAGTGTATTTTTTGGACGGACAGAACGAGCGGGTTGGTAAGAATAGGTTTGTTTGTCCGTCCCTTCTCGTTTTCTTCCTCAAGTTTAATTAAATGTATTTTTTGCTTGGTTTCAAATTTTCGGTTCCGATTGAAACTTTAGTTTGGCTGGATTGTTCCTACTGCACAAATTAGGGAAGGGAAATTCTTAGTACACAGATCTCTGTGCGAACTTCTCCCTTGGCTGTACCACTGTAAATCCGTCTGGAAACACAATCTACATAAAGAATGAGACGAAAAAAAGTCAAAAATTTATTTGACTTAGTCAAGCGATCGGGAACACAAAAGACATAAGAGGCTACTTTTCAAGGAATAGTTTTGGTGACGTGCAGTTCAGTACGATTGAGCACTTTTTGAGTGGCTTCGTTATGATTCTAATCGAACGCTACCTTATGAAATGACGTTATAGTGCTATATGTTAGAAGTACCCGTAAACCCCGAAGTAACTCATAAACCAATTTTATCAAAAAAAAAAAAAAAAGTTTTGCATTGTAGTTGTCCTCAGGTAAGGAAAACCCGAGCTTCACGGAAGGGAATCTTTATCTACGGCTTTGCTTTCTATTCACGCAGAACAGAGTCCGCACCAAACTGCCCTCGATCGGCTGCTTATTTCTTCGGGAACAGCTCCCATTGCCCTTGCTTTCTTCTTTTACCAGTACAAACACGATCGGAGGTTGGAGAATCCCACGGCCGTGTCTCGCTTTCTTCGAAACGCCAATGCTGTTGTTGTTTCCTGCTAGGTACCCAAATTAGACAGAGAAGAGCGCCTACTAATCTGCGGGGAAAATTAAACATCGGAAAAGCTCCCCCGGCTCCGAATCGTTAGTGATTAACTGTCGGTGATTAGAGTCAGAAAACGTCATGACGTATAGAGTCATACGTTATCCTTATAAAAAAACTACGTTATTAAGAATGCTCGGAGATGAAAGTAAACCAACCATACGTAATCATATACGTGCTTCGTCAGTAACTGGGATCTAAATCTGGAAAGTCTCCTACGACTCAATCCTATCGTCTTATCATCGCTATGCAGCCAATAATGTTGCGGCATTCGGTGACAAGAACGCCGGAGAAGGGAATCGGGATTCGAGAAACATTTTCACGCCTTTTTGCACTGACATTCCGATTTTTTTTTTTCTTTGTCTTTCCAAGAACATTTTATGTAGTTTATTGGCACAACTTTAGTACCCGTGCCCCCTGCGCCATAAAGGGGGCATCGGTGGCCGAGTATGTTTTACATGGAGCGAAAGCTCAGGCTGCAGAACCCAAGGATCCCGTGTTATGTCCCTAACCCCTTCCCGTTTCGATCTATGGATAAGCATATCGTACCGCTGTGCGATCGTGTGCCACTATACTTCGCGGTGCAGGTTAAAGACCCCAGGCTAGCCGTGGTACTGCATCTGGCAAAATTTCTCATCTACAGCTAGGCACCATGACGCCCATTGAGGTCGCCTAACCTCCGACTGTCTAAATATACACACAACACCCAATTACAACTACTACATAAAAAAAAAAAATTGTATTATCTTTTTTCTTATCCTTTTGCTACGGTTTCGGAAGAGGCCAACGGTATAAATAAAAAAAGAAGAAAACAGAAGAACATTAAAAAAATTTCGTTCGGTCAGCCGTCATTATCGGATAAAGACAGCGATGAGAGGCGACTTTGCTCCTATTGGCTCGAGCCCAAGTCACGTAAATTCTTCCTGATTTCCATTCGCGTTGCGCAAACTACTCGTCGACGCAAATTCTCGGCAATCATAAAAAAAGTGTCGTTTTTTTTTGCTTTTTTTTTTTAATTAAATTTATGAATTTTGCGACACCTGCGACGGAATAGGAGAGGCGACAATGAATTGTAAACGAGGAAATTAATTTCTCGATTCGCTCGCAGAACAGTTGCCCTACACCTGTTGAAAACTCCGTTGGCGTTCCGAGTTTCATGAGTAGAATAGGAGAATAAACATACTTTTTTTTTTTTTTTTAACCATAGTTTGTTTAGATAACGGGATAATTTTGTAAAGACGGTTTTCAAAAGGTGAATTGGATGTTTTGTCTGATCAGCTGAATTCGCTGGACTATTGACGAACTCTCTCAACGCGACACGCGCCGCTCATTAGGCGACCCTACTCCCCTCCCCCCCCCCCCCCCCCCCAAAAAAAAAAAAAAGAAAGAAAGGGTCACGGCAAAAGCGCTTGCTCCTTTTGAACTTCTTAGGCGAAAACGGGGTATATGTTTTTATAAATAAACTATGATCACAGGAGGGGACTGGGAAGGGTGAGGGGAAGGGGGGGGGGGGGGGGCAGCTGAAGGATTTATTTTACCATTCCACCCCGAGCAGCCGCAGGGTGGAGCGGTGGAATGAGATGAAAAAAAACGAGCTTTCCAGAGACTACGCTTGAGGATTTAAGCGATTTTGACCTGAGAGATCAAATCCTCGGTGATCAAATCTCATTCTCGCGCCAGCAGTTTCGACAGCGTTGTACACTGAGTAAGAAACAGGGTATAGACCCCTTCAAAAATTACGCCCCCTTGTGGTCGATCTGAATATACTGCACAGTGGCGTGTGCAAAAGACGCCAACAAGCTGGCAACTCTGTATCTTATATCTCACTCCCAAGAGACTCTATACAATTGATAGACGTGACCTCTTTACGCTGTCTTTTGCGCACGCCACTGTGCAGTATATTCAGATAGACCTTAAGAGGACGTAATTTTCGCAGGGGTCTATAGACCTTTCCAAAAAGGGGCTCCTGGCTGTCAACCATTTCGTCGTTTACCCTGAGACTGGGGTTTTTTTTTTGAAGAGCAGAAGTATCAGAAAAAACAGACAGGCCTCTGCTCTTCAAAAAAACCCCCCAGTCTCAGGGTAAACGACGAAATGGTTGACTTCCACCAGCTAGCCTGTACTTTGACTCTTTGCTCCTGGCTGGTTTCATTTTCAGTGTTGGTGTGTATGGCGCGTGATTTGCTCGCTTTCCGAAGCGACGAACCTGAGCGTGCTGGGCTGAGGACTTGTAAATATTAGAATGGTGTATACACGAACTCATAGGCATAGACTTCGGGGGGCAACAGGGCTCGTGCCCCCCCCCCCCCCCCCCCCCCGGGCCCAGGCCATGATGCTTACCGAGACGCTGTTTATGTGCCATGTATAATGAGCTTCTAGTAGTGGCATGTAACCAAGATAACGCCCACGTTGCTTTTATTGACAAAATACATGGGAAATGGAATCCCAGCGTGCTTTCGTTAGCTTCAATCTCCGGTTCTGGCGAAAAGGTAACCCGCAATACCCCCCCCCCCCCCCCCCACCCCAAGAACCTCTCAGCCTGCCCCCCCCCCCCCCCCCCCCCCCGGGAGAATGGGAAGTGTACGCCACTGCACGAACTCATCTCTGTCCGGGGGCGGATCCAGAACTCCGTTTTTTTTTTTTGGGGGGGGGGGGGCGGGAAAATTTGTAAGGATCGATACTACTCTCCCATTCTTTCATGTCACCGGGGGGTCCATTCATGTTAAATTGTCCTCCGAAAAAGGAGGAGGGGGGGGGGGGGGTCGACCTTGTTTGGAGTTGGGGGGGCGGCCGCCCCGTCGCCCCCCCCCCCCCCCCCCCTTGGATCCGCCCCTGTCTCTGTTACGTCACGGCGCGGTGGTGGCGCGTCGGGCGCACTTCCGGCCTGGGGCTGCGGGCGGAAGCCGCCTGGGGGCCGGGGCACGTGTATTTCTGTGTCACTTCGGAGGAAACCGGACAAAAACCTGCCTTCTCGTCAAAACGCCTTGACTGGTGCTTTACCAGAAGAGTCGGGAAAGGTTTGAATGCCATTTTTGATGCGTTTTCTGCCTGCTTGGTTCGTCCGCGAGAACGTGAACAGGGGCTGTGGAGAAGGAAAAACAGACGCTGTCGGACCACGATTGCTTGGGCGGGAAGCACTTTGGATTGAATTCACGGATGCCTGTGGTCGTCAGACTTATTTGTCTTGTTCCAACATGAACGCGGGAAAGCCGTCAAGTTGCACGGACCACCTAGGGACTACGTTCAGTGCGTCATCACGTTCAAACGGCAGCCTCATTGTTCGAGCTGTCGTCTGCTCTCTCAACCGTTTCTGCTTGTCGTCTGCTCGTTCAAACGACAGCGGCCCGTAGACCAATCGTTGACTCGGTGATTGCGATAAGAAGTGCAGACCTCAAAAGACGTTTAAGTTTGAAGGTTGCTTCGGGTAAGTAGTCTCGGTGTAAACAGTAGATATAAGGAGATGTTGATAATTGTTACCAGTGGCCATCACCGACTTGTTATGCCTGATTCACTCGGTCCGATTCTGCTTGCGATTTTCAGTATCGTCGTCGACATCTCAGCTACGGTTCAGGCTTTTGTAGCCCGAGTGACTTCATGACTGAAAATAACGAGCAGAACCTCATCATGTGAATCAGGCTTTAGCGTCCATTCTGCGGCGTCCACCCGGAATGAACCGCCGCATGTTACATTATTCACGCCGAGTTTCGCGGTGTAACGAGCCTCGTTAATTTTGCTGAGGCCTCTCAAGTAATCAGGCATTGCCAGGAAGACGTAGAATCAACAATTCCAAAGCGAAAATGAGCGCGGGGACTGTGGCGTCACGAGGGTCAACGGCACCCGGGCCGGTAGCCCGCCGTGACACCCCCCCCCCCCCCCCCCCCCCCGCTTTCGCGTGGCCCACCACTATACCCCCCTCTCCCTCTCTCTCGTGGCCCGCGGCGACACCCCCTTGAGCGCTGCACCCGGGCGGGGCGGTCCACCACCCCCCCCCCCCCCCCCCCGGCCTCTTGTGACGCCACTGCGGGGACTCACACCGACGCCGACAACATCGCATTCCAAAGGTTTGTTTATGGGCGACGGCGAGCTTCTTGCCCACACCCCCATCGCGCATGCGCGGCGTCGGTGGCGTCCGCTAGGGGCGCTCCGGTTTGTTTGTAAACATGAGTTGGTGAGTTGGTGTATAGTTCTAAAACGTCTCATGATAAAAAAAGAGAGGGAGAGACAGAGAGAGTGGAGCGCAACTTTGAAGCGGAAGTTTTGAAGGGTCACTGAACTTAGTGCCACCAAGTAAGCTATGCTTCAGAGCACGGCCTCCGAGATCCCGAAGCGCGCGCGCGAAGGCTTTCGCGCGCTTCGGGATCTCGGAGGCCATGTTCGAAGTAACTACACTTGGCCATTTGGCAACTTAAAATCATGGTTGCCTGCTATCTGAAGCTTGATCTGAAATCACAGGGAACGCTTTTCCGTCCTCCACAAACGGTTAAACGGTTCGCGACAGAGCAAAGCAATATTACCTGAGCTTTCTAACACCGAATCTATAGTGCTGAGGAAGTCGCACTTTTGAATCATGACGATCGGCAGTTGCGTCTGCTCTGCACAAGCACCAAAATGGCGGCGCTGACAACAATGTCGGTGATCGGAGTGCCGATACTCTAAGCGCAGCTCATTTCGTGGCTCTAGCCGAACTGTATAGGAGCTCGCTTTCCGGGCGGGCTAGCGCTTCCTCCGGCCTACTCCATCCTCGTCGCTTCTTGGTTGCGTGCCATGTATACTCGCGGGAAAAAAACGCCTACCGAACTCGACCCTCTTACCTTAAAATGATATACTCCACATTACGTTCCGCTCTATCCTCAATTTTATACTTTACGTATCTTTCTTAAGAGGACTGAGAAGCAGGAATGTAGAGATGTAGGTTTCAAGGTTGGAGCATTAAGATTTAGAACGACGGGAGATTATCGACGCCGAACACAAAATACGACGGTTATAACTTTTTGGAGCGACACAACCGAAAAGTAATTAGCAGTTGCGTCTATTTATTAGAATTTGATTTATTATAGAAACAAAAATAGAAAACCAAGGGAGATAACGGAAGCGATTTTTAATTTCCGAGTGTGACAAAGGTGTATGTCTAAGTGCCCCATCGATAACCTTTGAATCGGAGTTATCGTTTTACGATCATGCACGGTGTAAGAGTACGAAATGTGATGAGCGGCGGTTGAAACTGAATCGGATGCGTGTCTTGTTGGTTTCGCGGTACGTGTGTTTTTCCAACGTTAAACCAGTTGCAAGTAGCGCTCTGCGGTATGTGTCTCTCCTACTCGTCCGTCGTTTTTAGCGCTTTTGACCCCTAAACTTGATGTCGCAGCTTGACGACTTCCCTACGTAATCCCCTTACAGTTCAGCGTTGGAACAGAATATTCTCAAAAGGAAAGTGCGAAATTCAATCAGGTAATTAAGTATCTTGTATGGCGTTAGATATGTTTAAAACAATATTAAACACGACAAATGAGGATGCTATAATTTTTCACTGCTCATTCCAATATCTTTTTTTTTTCAACAACGATATTGCTTTATCGTCTTCAATCTTATTTAACAGAGAAGCAACTGGATAATCGAATTGTTTCTTACCCTAGTCGGTTCTCTTCTCATTTCTTGTAGTTTCCGTGTGTGTTTTTTTTTTTGTGCGTGTGCGTGTGTAGCGTTTCATTTGAGTTAAATAATCTTTGGATTTAAGTATAGCTTCTCCATTTGTATCAGTTTAGCAATTTGTAGTAGCATGTTCTGTTAGTCTTTAATAATATAGTGTACTGCCTTATCTGCGTTTCGAATTCTTCGGGACGTATAAGTGAGTGACCTAACTTTCATTCGTTAATATGGCGTGCATCGAGTCACTAAATAAGTATGCAGTAGCATAGAATATCGACATTCAACATGCCATTCTCGTACTTTCTTGTGGGCTCCGCCGTTTTGTCCACGTCTCAAAAAATCGATTTCCTGAGCGTTATAGACGATGCAAGAAAGCTCGGGCGATCTATAGACCTGTCGCCAAATTATTCAAGCATCAAGGAGAATGCAGGGATTGGTATTCCACAAGCCACACGCGCACGCCTTCCCCGTATAAAAGATTCGAAGTAAATAACCAAAATAAAGCGTTGACGAACGCGCGTGCAATATGAAATGTGTTTCAGGCATTTGCTTTCGAAAAGTGACTATTGCTGACGCCAGCACGTGCGACGCGTTCTGGTTCTAGAATTCTAGAGTCCTAGAATAGCGTAAATACCCTCACGTATGCACTACGTATTCGACGCACGCAGGCTCTTTGCGGAACGGCGGCGCACCAATCCAGCAGTTTCAGCACAGCGGAACACAAACGCATATGCAAGCGGTTACAGTACCATCTTTATATGTGCGTAGGCAAGCTGCTGCAAGCAATCCAAGGCCGCTATTCAGCCAATCCAATAATCCGATGCGGCAAATCCCATCGCCAACGTTATACTAGAACACTCAGCTGCAGGGAAACTCACCGTGGAAACCTGGGCCGCTGGCGTCCACCGAGACCGAGCTAAATACGACAACAGCGTCACTCTTTATCATTTGTCTGTACTGTGGTCACCTTGAGCTTTTAGAAAGCATGTTTTTGCGTAAAAACAAACGGAAAAGGTTTTTTTTTTTGTATGAAATTTATTGGAGTTTAGTACAAAATGAAAGGCGCGTGATGTTTTTATCATCTTTAGTTTGCAAGGTTTTGCGGAACAATTAATATTGTTTTTATACAACCATGCCTCAGCGGTGCTTTCAGGTAGCGCGTCCCGACCTAGGTGCATTTTAACTTCGGTAGAAATTCGCGGCGCGTCCGCTGGGGAGTCGGGGGTGGCGCCCCTAGAAACCCCTTCCGCTGTATCTGTATCGGCACCAAAATGGCCGATTAAAGCCAGAATAGAAGTAACATGCAATTCCTCGAGTGGCCGCTGCGGGAGAAATGACGGCGTTGTGTTCGCCATTAGCTCGGTTCTGATGGACAGATTGGGGCCACTTTTTCAGAGCAGTCTCTATGGCAGTTTCCCAACTGAGGGCTTCTAGTAACGTTGCCCATCGCTAACCAAACGTCGTGAATCTCTTTCCGCGGGTTCCGGCTGTGAACGTAATTTGTCTTTTTTGTTTTATTATTTCTTTTTATAACTACACAGCCAGCAGTTCGAAGCTTACGGTTCGTATTTTTTCAATCTAGGAAGTGTCCCGCGCGCGACGAGAGCAATAGAAGGGGCACGCAAAAATCGATAGCGAGCGTATACGCATGTATACAGCTCGCTGCATTACCCGCGTATGGCGCATGCGCAGGTGGAGCACGCACGCTAACGCAAACGTACAGTGATTGCGTTTGCTCCTATACATGCCTTGCACGTGACGTCACGCTAAGGAAGGACGGGGTCCTGCACCATGCTGCAGTGGTGGACTTCACACCGCGCCTTGCCATACACCACACCGCGCCTTGTATATACACCACGCCTTGTATATATAAGCGCGGATGCAGTTATATATACAAAGCATAAGATGCCGCTAACTGCCCGAACATGCGCTGACATGCACCCTATTTTAAACAAAGGTACCTAGTTGTGTTGCATGTGAACTTTGAAAAACGTGCCGAGCTTACCATGATGGCATTTAGCCAGTACGTGCGGAATTTTGCGGGATTGGTCCGATTGCGCTACGAACAGAAAGTTTCGATGTGCCGCCGACAAAGTTATAACACAAAAAGCTGTCGTGTCAAAAAAAAAAAAAAGAGAAAGCTTTGTTGCGGGTTTCAAAATTTGACGAGCGGCTCTAGGTGTCTCTTGTAGAAAAATTGTTATGATTTTGCGAAAGACAGGTGAACAACGCAAGGTTACCGTCATAATCAAAACCCTGAGACAAGGAGAAATCAAATAACGGACAAGACAACTCTCATTGTCTCGGGGTTTATATCATGATGTTTCCTAACCGGCTGGCCTGCATACTTTCGCTCCTTGCAAAAGTTACCGTCTCGCGGACGGCACAAACCGATTCCCCGGCGGCGGCGTCTCGGCGAGCTTGCAGACGCCCTTACAAAAATCTGTACTTAAAGTCTTCTGAATTTCTGTTGAAAATTTTCTAGAATCGTATTGAAATTCTTTTTAAACTTTTTTTTATGTTTTTAGACTTTATTCTGACAACTTACTTAACTCCTAGTTAAAATTGGCCACTTACATTTTTTTTTTAGAGTTCCTTCTTACATAAATTTTGTTCAATTCCTTTTGACGGAACCGCAGATTAACGTTAAAGAACAATACATTTTTAATATATATTTTGAATTTTTTAGGAGATAGTGTCCCTGGTACATACACATCTCACAAATACACATTAGAAACAAACACAGACACCATGAAGCACTCAACCAGTCCCGTTATCTGCTCCAGAGCCTTATATAGTTTATATATTGAAGGTAATCATTTGGCTGGTGAGCACCTCAGCACTTACTAAGGTTACAAGTTTCCGATCTCTTTCTCGAAAAGCTGTGAAAGTGAAGAGAGTGTTTTAAGTTCGGGGATCTCTTACTAAAAAGCATCTGTACAAATAAAAATAACTCCGCGTAGTCGCTAAAACAACATCCACAAAACCGGCTTCTAGAGCAAATGTTATCGCTTCTCTGGATAGCACCACTCAGGACAAAGCGAGTCAAGGCGGTTGCTCCACATTAAAGTAGTTACTTTACTTTTCTTTACTTGTTGACTAGTTGAATAGGGTCAATAAAGTCACGATAGTCTCTTACTAAGTGAGAACGGCAGTACGTGTTTTTCGAACGTCTGGCATCCAGCACGCGCCCCTTGCCTTCCGTCGTGCTTTGACTGCGCGCTCGCGCTCGAGGGGCGCGAGACGTCGAAGCGTTGTCAAGGATGGAAGGCTCGCGCTGGAGGCGGGAGAACTAAAGCTGCTCCCTACGGTCCTCAACCTGTCAGAGACTATTGAGAAACTTAGTGACTTGACATTTAGTGAATATGTACCATGTTCAGTAAGAAGTCAACAGAAACTATTGACAGTGGCTACAGAAAGTCAACTGAATATTTTCAACGCAAAGTAAACAGAACGTCTGCAGTGTTTCTGATGACACTTTCAACAGGAAGTCACCGGAAGAGATCAACGTAAAGTAATAGAAAGTCAACAGCTTTTCTCTTGACTCAGGCAGAAGAAAATCATCCGAAAAGTTTCAACGCAAAATCAACAAACTTTCCGTTTACCATGTCAACAGGAAGTCAAAGTCAAAAGGAAGTAATCAGAGTGAACAAAAAGTCAACACATTTTCAATAAAAAGTAAAAAAAAAAATGTTTTTATACGGTGTAATGTTTATATTCGTATTGTCTCGTCTCGTGACGTGAAGTCTCTCGTTGTCTTCGGGTCTGTGCTGACGTCGTTGTCGCCGATTGCCAGTCAAGGGTCTCTTCTCTTGGGTTTAGTGATGTCGGGTCGTAGACTTTCAGGGTTGAATAACTTGGTCTAATATGCAGGTATTATACACAAAAATTACAACACAGTTAAAGCTGGCTAGTTCTCAAAACTCGATGGCCTCTGCCGTTGACCTCTCTAAGTGACACCTCTGCACTTCTACTCGATTTTTCCGCATCGCTCTCAATGGGACTTTCATCTCAACTCCTGCATCGTTCTCGATGCGTCTCCTCTGAAATCTCTTAGTCGACTCTTCCTTCTCAACTCTCCCGCTCCCAACATAGCTACCCTCGTCTCTCTCTCTCTCTCTTTCACTTTCTCCCTCTGACACGCATTCTCGCCTCCGTGGTACGGCTACACAAATCCCGACAAGCAAAATAATAAACGAGTTCAGTTGGCGCTATCCAAAACAAAACGGCCCTCCGCCGCCGACTCTGTAAACATTCCAATCATCGACCCCTACGAAAGCACGTACAAGTCCCTAATATACCTCTCGTGTTCGCGATAGCCGATTCCCGGTACAACCCCGGAAGGTCGACAACACGCGATGGGACGTGCGATCAACGGTATAATGCGCGTACATAAATCAGTACACATTCCGAACGAAGCTGTCAAGAGCAGCTAAAATAATACAAAGCACCTTCGTAGACGAAGAACATATGCGGAGCTCTATATAAACAGGTGTAAGGTTACAACGTTCACGTTCACGCCTCCACTTGGGCCCCCTCGACCCCGGGAAGGGGCACGCGCCGTGCCGTAAAGATGCTGGAACTTCCGAAGAAGGAAAAAACATACAAAATAACACAACATAGGGGTTTGTAGAACCAGATATCCATCGCCGTCATGCCGGACCCCGCACACAACCGCAGACCATTAAAAATAATTTAAAAAATTAATAATATTTTATCTCGTTATAAAATAGTATAAAGAAATAATGGCAATAAGTTTTTTTTGTCATTTTTAGAAAATAGTTTACAAAAAAAAAAACGTCGTTACAACTTCTTTTTAATTGTCTTGTTATAAATAAGTCTACAAAGAAATCGATTGTTTTCCTTTTGATTTGTTTAGAAAATAATCTGCAGAAAAACGTCTATAAATAAGTCTAGAAAAAAACTTTTTTTTTTCTTTTGAAAGTTGTTTTGACAATAAGCAAAACAAAGTGCGTTTATAAAGAAATTCAGTAGGATTCCGGAAAGTCAGTAAGAAGTCTAAAAAAAATTTAGAAAAGAATGTTGAGAGTCTTGAGACCTGTTTTTGAAAGGGCGGGGGCTGGCCGCCGACCGATCGCCGTCTGGCCAGGCTCGCGGCGCGCGCCACACTCGCCCGTACTCGGTCGGGAGCCCCGAAGGTGCGCTCGAAGCGTGGAAAGTTGGAAACGGCCTGATGTAACGAAAGGCGAAGGGCATCTAGACCGCGAATGGGCAAAAGTCGACGCAAAGGCCTGCGTGAACGTAAACAACGGTAGGAAAGTGCCGTTGCTCGCCGCTATGAAATGCGTCCCGCAAACTCGGTAATCCGCGGCCGCTTCCCTTTCCCGTCGCTCGTAGTTTCTCTAACGGCTGTCTCGCGGGGCATGCCGACGAAACGATCGGACGATCGTCGGGGTACGTATTGTCGGTTACAAGTCAAGAAGGTAGGAGAAGCTCCTCCCACAAGTGTGATGCGCCCGTTTCAAATCTCTCCGCAGTCGAAAGAAGAGTTCACTGGACACGCTCCTTGTTCCGCTTCAATGGATTCCCACTTGTCTCCGATCCCACTTTTTAAGAAAGCGACTTTTGTATTCATCGGAGAGGGAACCGAGCCCCTGAAAGCAGCCTTTGTATCCATCGGGGGGAAGCTAATCCCCGAAAGTCGTACTTGTTTCCGTCGGGGGGGGAGAACTCTAATCTCCCTCTCGTGGCTTCCACAATGCTAAGTCAAAGTCGAAAGATAAAGCAAATATGTACAGAAAGGCAAGACCCTCCTCGCGCGTTGGCCGCGACGTCACGGAAACGGTGGGACACTATTGGATGCGGAGGTGGCGGAGGGATATCCGATTCCCTTTGAGGAGCATTTGCCGCTACCTTCTTAACCTGTAACTGACTATAGTAATGGCTACAGCCAAGCGCGACGCAGATTACCATTGCTCTCGCTGCGAAGGGCCGTCGAGTCAACCACCAGCATTGTGGACACCGGTGTTAGACGTCATCATGTGACGTAGGTGCAAGACTATAACCTTTTTTATTGCTTCGATCTGCGCTACTTTTCTCAACCTGCAGCTGAGATACAGTCGACGTGTTTTAGGAGCTTTGGTTTTAGGCGTTGTACTTTAGGATATTTGCCTTAGAAGCTTTGTTTTTATAGTCAGTGACAGGTTAAGAAAAGTTTCCTGGCTGGGGAGGAGGACGCAGACAAAATGCTGAAGAGAGGAGGTGGTTTCCTCTGCTTCCCTCCAACGTTCCGTCTGCTTCCTCCTCCCCTCCCCTCCTTTCCCTCGAAAACTTTGTTTTTGACCTGCAACCGTTGTAGGAGACGTGCTTTATGAGGAGGCACTTGTTTGGGGCTGTCCATGCTCACTTGCGACGGTCTTCCTCCTCCGCAGGACGCTGGTGCTTGCTGCACCCGCCTCGGGATCTCGTCGTGGGTCGGCGGTGGGCGCACGCGACCACGATCTTGCACGACGTCGACGAATGCGACACCCAGGTGGCGCACTGGCCCTACGCCGAGAGGTGCGTCACTGTCACCACCTGCGCGGACATCTACAGGGTACGGCCCCCTTCCTATGCGGTGCACGGTGGGAAGGAACGCGTCAGAAAGGAGCACAAACTCGCACCTCCTGCACAGGTGCAGAAAAGTGTAGGGCAGTGTGCTTCCGGTACATGCATCGAGATACAACCGGAAGTATACCTCTTTACACCTTTCTGCACCGCTACAGGAGGTGCGGGTAAATAGAGCGAAGCTACTGCAGACCTTTTCTTTCTTTTTTTCCCTACAAGGGCGCCGCCATCTTGAATTTTCGTCACGTCCAGTATGGGCCAAAAACATTGTTTTGCCGTCGCCACGCTAATAGATTACATTCAGGATGTAAGTGTAACCGTCACCCATCCTCGTTCTGACCTCCTCTATTTTTTTAACGATTTGGAGGTTAAAATGTCTTAATATATTTACAGCGAAGCCGTTATGCGCTAGGATCTGGAAAAAAATTAATTCGTCCGCGGATGTTGGCAAAAAACTCCCCATTGGTCGTTTAACGACCAATGGGGAGTATGAATAAATCAAAATAAAAAGAAGGGTCAACCATCGTGAGTCAGCCTCCCTTGGCATTATTAGATGGTGAGGTCCTAATTCCTTGTTATCACCTCTGGGCATCGTCCTCGAGGTCATCCTAGAAGTCCTCCTTAAGGTCGACCTCGAGGTCATCCGAGAAGTCGTTCTTAAGGCTGTCTTAGACGTCGTCCTCGAAGTCGTCAGAGAGATCGTCCTGGACGTTGTTTTCTAGGCGTCGTCCTCGAGGTCTTCCTAGACGTCTTACTCTAGGCCGTCTTGAAGTCCTTGATGTCATCCTCTAGGCGTCGTCATCGAGGTCGTCATCGAGGTCGTCCTTAAGGTCGTCCTCGATGCATTGTCCTAGACGTCGTAAAACTATCAGCTTCGCTGGTCCTCCATCTTCACTTGAAGTGGAAGGGCTCTACAATTTCTTTTTATCTCGGCTCGCGATGATTGATGAGAACCATCCAATTGATGTAAAGATCGTTCACTAATGTAACGTTGTTTTGTAACGTGCCTTTATTAAATCGTAGACCTCCGTAGAACCTAGCGGAACGCCAACGTTTGATATTTATCTTAGCTCGCGATGATCGATGAGAATCATCCAATTGGCGTAAAAAGCGGTCAGTAATGTAACGTTGTTTTATAACGTGCCTTTATTAAATGGACGAAATACTGCCGAGACATCTATGCCTTTACTTTAACATTTTACGTGTCTAACACTACTTTACCCATCGTTATTGCTAGCACTTGCGAGGGACACTAATTGTTCCCGTGTGGCACTCGAAGTACCATTCGGTAAGCTGAAGTGCACTTGGTTGAAGTGCACTAAACAAGCCAGTCTGATGGGGGTATTCGGCGGCGCATCTCCGGAGCGAGTAAAAGGTTCCTTTGACGCAACTCTGTTGTGGTGTGTGACCTTTTGAGACGCAGTGCCTCTCGGAAAGTCTCGGCAGGATCGGGCTCGAATATTTCGCAACTTTTTGGAGGGAACGGTGGCCGAGTGTTTTAATGCGCCGAAGCTCGGAGGGCGTGGAGCGACAGCTCGCGCTGCAGAGCCCAGGGATCCAGGGGGGCTATGTTGCACGTTTTGGACTCCCAGGAGACTAGGGAGAAGGAAGTGACGTAGGTGTGAATGAACGTATCTTAGCAGCACCACGCATCGCGTCATCAGCGACTCCATCAATCAACATCCAAAGAGTGTTGTTGACGTCACTTCCTTCTCCCTAGTCTCCTGGGAGTCCAAAACGCGCAACATTGCCCCCCCTGGGCTCAACCTCCATTTATGCCCGTTTCCATCGGGGTCTCTAATGTGGACATTCGGCGAAATAGTAGGCGACTAAACCGGCGGCCGTAATTGGCCGACGCGGTGCTTAACCTCGGCGCCGGCCACTCACTGCGCTCGAATTCCTCGTCGACTTTTTCGCCAAGTGTCCAGATTTCAGCCCCCGGTTGAGCATTGTAACGGCGTGCGGTCGTGTGTCAGTACTAAATGGTGCACGAGATCCCAGGCTAGGGGTTGTACTGTACCGGCTAAGTTTTTCAGAGGCTAGACTAACTTCAAAGATGTCTAATCATGTAAAAAATATATATACAGGGTGTCACAAAAGAAAATTTACACGGTCTTTTTCACCGCAAAAATAAACTAGGCATCGCCGAACGCTCATTCTCCGCCCAAAGGTAGAGCTAGAGGTCACAACCAGATGCCAAAGTTTCAGCCCGATCCGATAACTCAATCAAAAGTTATAAGTGATTTTCTGAAAATTTCAATGGGAAAATGGAGCCCATTTTCGCCCGTTTTCGGTTTCTGGTGCCATAGAGCCCCATGTGTTTGAAAACGCCGTCGGCCGCCATTTGCCCATTGAAAATTTCAGAAAATCACTTATAACTTTTGATTAAATTATCGGATCGGGCTGAAACTTTGGCATCTGGTTGTGACCTCTAGCTCTACCTTTGGGCGGAGAATGAGCGTTCGGCGACGCCTAGTTTATTTTTGCGGTAAAAAAGACCGTGTAAATTTTCATTTGTGACACCCTGTATATATATTTTTTTTGCTTGTTGTGTGCAGCTAGTTTTTACCACCAAAATGTCGTTCCTTTTATTTATTTTTTTCTGTCGAGAGGAACAGGTGAGGATGACAACCAGTAGAGCCACTAAATGAGCTACGCTTAGAGTGTCGGCACTCTGTTCTCGCGATATTGTTGTAAGCGCCAGTGCCAGGGCCGTACCCAGAAAAAAATTTCGGGGGGGGGGGGGGGGGGGGGGGGGGTTCGGGGACAACGGCGGCCATTTTGAAAGTGTCTATTGTCTTATTTTTGCCTATGAATCATGTGCATCGGTGGCATATAATGGAGAGTTACAGCAAACCGGAGAACCGGACCCGGTTTGGTACCCGGTAGCCGACCGGCGCCACTGCGCGTGCGCAGAGGTGGAGATTAAAATCGGCTGGCTGCCAGTGCACCGACCAGGGCCGTACCCAGAAAAAAATTTCGGGGGGGGGGGGGGGGGTCAGAACCCCCTATCCCCCCCCCCCCCCCCCCCCCCCCTGGTTACGGCCCTGGGCGCCACCATCTTGGTGCTTGTGCAGAGCAGAGGCAACCGCCGATCGTCGTGATTCAAAAGTGCGACTTCCTCGGCATTAGATTCGGTGTTATCGAGCTCATGCATATATCGCTTTGCTCTGTCACAAACTGTTTAAACGTTTGTGGAGGACGGAAAGGCGTTTCCTGTGATTTAACTTAAGGCTACAGATAACTGCAGCAACCATAAGCCACAAGATGGGTAAGTGTCGTTACACCGAAGCGTAGCTTATTTAGTTGCACTAACCAGCAGCATTGCCTGTTTAACGTCACTCGCAAGTCGTGTATTGGCAACTGTACAATTGTATGGGCACACTTCGTTTACTTTGTCGCCCTCACTAGAACATTAAAAAGATGTAGGCGAAGCAAAGAAAGAACGAGTGCTTAAAACGTGAACACATTCCAATGGCATAGCGAGAGCAAAACGGTGTTTTTGCGCATTTAGTACAAGTACAGCCATTCAAGATGGCGATGGCCGCGTGATGGTGGTGATGGTACGTGCACGTGTCCCCCGTTTCTTTAAAAGCTGCACGCTTACTCTCGCCCCCGACTGCCAAGTAGACATGTTCGGTATGGGCGACGAAAACATATCAAAACGTTACAACCTGCAAATAGTAAAAAAAATAGAGGGGAGGCAAAACGAGAATGTGTGGCGGTTACGTTTATGTCCTAAATACCTTCTATTGGCGTGGCGACGGCAGAACAATGTTTTCGATTATACCAAAAGTGACGACAATTCAAGATGGCGGCGCCTTTTGCGAAAAAGGTCTACACATCATATAGAAGACACGGTGTTCACCGCAGACAGGATGACAAACTTAGGGAGTATTAGGGAACCGTCGTTGTACATCCGATAGAGGTATCATAGGCCCCCTGGTACGAACTGCGCATATGAGTCTCTACTGCCGCAGTGCGTACCGGAGGACCCATCGTACCGATGTGCAAAAAGGGTTCCCTAAAACTCCCTATTATCCGAGGACGCGCTTCAATCATGTTCGAAGACCCTATGTTTCACAAGGTATGTACGTTTCGAACATGTCTACAGACAGTTCCTGCCTGACCAATCCGACTGGCATACAAGTAAAAAAGACTCCCAGACAGTGTACCTGCAGCCTGTTTTTTGTACGATGTATCTGCGATGTAAACGCGGTTTTGGGCAGCTTAATGTATTGGAAATAGATGGGCATTTTACTCCCGCTGACTTTGATCGGTGAGCTTTTGCCTCCAGCTTTTGCCATTTCTTTTTTCAATTTTTTTTTTCTGGGGAGATAAAGCACGTGAAAGGGAACGTTGGCGTGAGAGCAGGCGTGCCACGACGCGCTTCAAAGAGGCCGTCGCGTGCTGCAGAAATGGCGAGGTTCCCGTCACGGCTACGCCACCGCCCCGCCCGAGGGTCTGCCCGTACCGGTGACGTACGTGCACACGGGCATGGACCGTGTCGAGAGAGGACGCAGCGCCAGCGCGTCCGAAGGCGACAGCAACGACCGGAGGAGACCCCTCGTGGTCATCCTGTCGGGGGCGCCGGGCAACTACAAGGACTTCTCCTACCTCATTCCCTACCTGGACCGCAACGGATGCGACGTCGTGTCGCCCGTCTGGCCTGGTACGTGCATCGTGCGCCCCCTGCTTCGAGGGTGTGGTTCTCGCTGCGCTACTGGCTCGAGCTTGGCAGCGCGAACGCTTGTGCTTCGGGAACAAGGAACTACGAGCTCGATAGACCCCTTTCAAAGGGGGTTCCGGAAGAAATGTCCCCGGAAAAAACGTTCCCGGGAAAAAATGTCCCCGAACAAAAGTCCCCGGAAAATATGTCTCGGAAGAAAAGGCCCCAGGTGGAAAGTAGGAAAAAATGTCCCCAAAGGATTCTCTATTGCTGGGTGTTCCCCGATTCTCATGGCCTTCGGGCGGTCCTGTCATTACCCGCTCACAAACGACCTGACCAGTGGCGTACCAACTTGTTGTTGAGTGGGGGGGGGGGGGGGGGGGGGGGCAAACCAGACCTCCCCCCTCTGCCGCCCCCCCCCCCCCCCCCCAAGGCCGGGGGGTGGTGCCCTTGGTATCCCTTGGGCGCCGTCGGTCAGTGTTTGCCCTGCCCAGTGGCGGCTGTATCAGGGGGGGGGGGGCAAAACACATGCCTTGCCCCCCCCCCCCCCCGGTCGGTACGGCCATGGACCTGACCCACCTAAAGGTAGAAAGGGGGACTGGAAGTCACACAAATCAACCGAAGTAATCTAGCGGCGGGGTATTTTGAAAACCAAATTATTGTGTTTGCCAAAACCAAATTATTGTATTTTTGTGTCTTCTTTTTCTATTGTGAAAACATTTATAACACTTTTAGCCAAAAGCAAATTATTGTGTTTGGGGAAATTTGAGAGCTACTCGATTATACCATTTCAAAAGAGGTAAAACCCGCGTCACTGTTAGCAAGAACAAGCGATCGCTAGTTATTTTTTCTCTTTTTCTCGTAGAAACAAAAGGTTGTCATCAAAGTTATCGTAGGTACTGAAAGTGCTCATTTGGGTTTATAATGCAGACGGTAAAATTTCGTTCCCACTAATACTCTTATCAAGTAAAATGTGAAAATGCGCCAATGTCGGGTTCGCGCTAACAGTGTCGCGATGTGTACCTCGGGGAATCGTATATTTCCTTATTTGTAGGGGCCGTTTTTTCCTACTTGCCACAGGATGCCTTTTAATACGAGGGCATTAACTGTCTTATGAAGCGAGCTGACGTCATCAGTTGGAAACGCGAAAACGGCTCCTGGTTTCCGCGCGCCTTCGGTTCCATTGGCTAGGCGCGCGTCGACGGGGTTCCCATTGGCCGCTGCGCCATGGCCTCCGAGATCCCGAAGCGCGCGCGCGCTACTACGCAGCGGACGACAAAGGGAGCGGACGAGCGGCTTGCATGCTTTCGCATTCACAACTCATAAGAAATGCTTAAATGTACCTCGAGCTTTTTTACCAAGGACACATGACCGGACCGCCCGAAGGCCATGAGGATCAGGGAAACCCACAGATAGATAATTCTTTGGGGACATGTTTTCCAACTTCCCACCTGGGGACTTTTTTTTTTTTTTTTTTTTTTTTCGGGAACATTTTGTTTGGGGATTTTTTTTTTCCAGGGACAAATTTTCAGGGGACATTTTTTCCTTCACCCTTCTTAAATGTCTATCGGCGGTCTCCATTTTGATTTAGATGCACATTTGATAAGGCTTTTACAAAAAAAAAGTATACACAAATAATAAGACTGTTTTAACATGGGAAGCAGAAATAACAAAACCGGAAGAAAAAAAAAAGGAAAAAGGAGAGGGCTAGCTTAGGCAGGGTTGTCTTTTATTACATCTGCTTTAAATGATATACCTGAGTAGGATGGAAAATAGATTAGAAGAATGCAATTTAGGTTTTGATGTGTCATATATGAGGCGAGGGAAAAAGTAAATCCATGGTTATACCAAGAATGATCAATGCAGACGACATTGTACTATTAACAGGTAGCCGGGTGTCACGACCAAAAAAAACAATCGAGAGAAAGTTTTCCAGGTTTGACGTTGAAAAGGGTGGACCACTGACCGAGCGATAGGTCCACGCTCTGGTAGAGAGTCTGACCAATGAAGAGAGACGGAGAGGCAGCTCGTGAACACTAAGAAACTTTAATTTAGCTGAAGGCAGAAAGCTAATTAAGACAGATACACTCTTTACAAATAGCTTCTGTAATATAGGAGAGAACGCTTACAAAAATAGACTACAAATCAATGTTTACAAATGCATATACAGTTACTAATGATGTTACGATTAACCGAATCAAAAGATGCTAATTCAAGGAGTAACAGCGAGTGCGGAAAGTCTCATCTGACGAGTCGATGGGTGGACGTCTCCCTGCGCGCTCCGTCCAAGGTAGGAGGAAGTTCCGGCGGTCGGCTGGCTCACTGTGGACGGGGCCCCCCTTTTAACCTCGCACCCACTTCTTCAGCCGACACGCTCACACGCAGCGGAACTCCGCCCTGTGCTTGGCGAAAGGTCGTCGACAGTGGTCTCGTCGCCCCGCTCGACGACACGAGATGCGTCCGTTCGCTTCATAGTCTCGTCTCGCACCCACCTTTGTTCCTCGCACTCAGACCGAGGTCACCGAGGTTCGCGCACCAAGCGCGGAAATTCCCCTCTCGGTCATTGCCCTGCGGATCTGCCCTTTGGCCCTGAAAGTAACCCGAGCCTACGGCAAGGCAGCCAAGAAGCGGGGGCTACGCGCGTTAGGGGGTGTCCAAACAGGACACTACAAAACGCACGACTCCGACAAACCGTGAAAATTGAAGCGGACGCGCCCGCTTCAATTTTCACGGTTTGTCGGAGTCGTGCGTTTTGTAGTGTCCTGTTTGGGCACCCCTTTAGCCCACTGAGCCCGGGCGAGTGAGGTGAGGGGACGGGAACCACCGAGTGAGGTTAAGAAAAACACGAGACCAGGCGGCCGCTCACGTCGACAAGACACTCCTCCCCGACCTTTGTATATTATCCTTGCCGTTTTATGTGACACCGGGATTGGAGCTGATTAAGATCACTGGAGAGGAAGGAGACTCTCTTGGCATGGAATTCAGTAGCGACAAGTCGGGAATAATGGTTTATAACGATGAGAGGGGGGACCCGCTGAAAATTCAAGTCGTTTTAATAAAACACGTAGAGAGAAGTATAAATATCTATGAGTATGGCTGAACGAGGGTAAACGGTACTTAGCAGTACAGGAAGAAAATACGCTAAAGAAAGGAAAAAGGAATGCAGCAATTATGAAGCATAGGGCACTATGGAATATCACAATAAATATGAAGTTGTTAGAGGAATATGGAAAGGAGTCATGGTGCTGGGGTTGTCTTTTGACAATATGGTATTATGCACGAAATTGGTGGTCCAGTCGAGTTTAGAGAACCGACAGAGGAGCGTCGGCAGACTGGCACTGGGGATGCATGGGAAAGCACCAGTGTTGGGTAATGTACATCTAAAAAGTACTTGAAGTACAAAGTAAATGAGTGGTGATGTACTTCAAGTAAAGTAGTGAGTACACCGGGTGCAATGTGCTTGAAGTACTATAAATAGAATTTAATTTCACTCTCAAGAAAAAAGGGTGTAAAAGGGTGTATCGTTACACCCTTTGTCCCATATAATACATCCTAAAACTTCATTTTGACGTTCTCAGCACTATATAGTCGAACAGACGGCCCCAAATTTTACGAGAGGCTTGATAACGGTGCGATAGAACTTTTTAAATAAATAAAGTACGTATCAATGACCACAGAAAGAAAACACGGAGTTTTTACAGTAGGGCCAAGAAAACCTCAACTATCTTTTTTTTTTTTTTTTTTTTGTAGTCAGTAACACGTACATTAGCTATTTTCATAAGTTGTACGTACCCCACGGCTATCAAGCCCCTCGTAAAATTTCGGGCCGTCTGTTCGACTGTAGGGCACTGCATATGTCGAATTGATGTTTGAGGGTGTATTATATGGGACAAAGGGTGTAAGAATACACCCTTTTACACTTTTTTTTTTTGAGAGTGTTCAAAGTAAAGTACAAGTACATTTTAACACAGTCTTTCACCATGCCCTTCCTTCCCCTCTACAATGATTTTTTAACTGGTATGCATTGCCCCAGGGTAATTTGGGTGCATCAGTTGTGTTGGGAAATGGCGGTGAATATTGGATAAAGTCAAGTGGCCACAGAAAGTTATTTTTAGAAATGCGCCAAATTTAGAAGTCCGGCTTCTGAATTTTGCACCGCTCGTACTGGCTTGTTGCATTAAACAACCAGGAAACTTTCAAGTCAAAGGAAAAGACGAGAGGGGGGAATGACTCAAACCATTGAGACATTCTCCTCTGTTGTCTTTTACTTCGACTTGAAAGTTTCTTAATTTTTCCGCATCAGTTTCAGTTGTTACATTATGATTAATTGTCCTCTCCTGATATCTTCAACCTCCTCGCTTGCGCTGACCGAGCAAGAAGTAGCGAAAGTTCGCAAAGCTATAAAAGAAAGCCGCCCCCCAGAACAAACGGAGCGATGCGTTGTCTACTTGCATTTGTGGTGAGACCTCCTGGTATTTCTTCAGAGTTGACAAAGTATCATTTTATAATGCAAATTTAACTGGACCAAATTCGGGGAATGTACTTTGAAGTCAGGGGTTGTACTTTCCTCACAAAGTACCACAAAAAATACTTTAAGTAAATTACAAGTACATGCCCAGAGGATGCACTTAAAGTCAACTACAAGTTTTCTAAACTTTCTTGAAGTATTACTTTAAGTACAATGTGCTTAAAGTAGTTGCCAACACTGGAACACACAAAACAAAGGAGTGCAGGGGGACATGGGCATGGCATCGTTCGAGGTTAGAAAAGCGATCGGCCAGTTGAAATTCGAACGAAGGCTGGACACGATAAAGGATACACGATGGGCGAGAAAGGTATATAAGCATTTTTATGTGAAAATTTTGAACGAAAAATGGACAAACCGAACCCGGAAACTGAAATACCAAGAGTCAAGTGCTGTACAGAGCAGACTACCTCTGTAAAAAAGGAGTAAAAAAAGCCGGGAGAAAATCGTGGGGAGGAAAGAATGCAGGGAAAATCAGCTTTAGTTATGTATAGGGAACGGAAACAGGAAATAAGGAAGGAACATTGCTACGACAATTTACGGGGGAGCTCGTTGTTATTTGAGGCTAGAACAGGAGTATTGAAGATTAGGACATATAAGACAAAGGACGAGGAAATGGACACGCGGTGTGCCGCATGCCAAGGGGAAGACGAGACTATAGAACATGTGATGTTTAGGTGCGCAGGGCTTGCTCCCGCACTCCCGGAGGGGGCGACGAATTTAGCCGGAGCGCTGGGGTTTGCAGACGAGAATAGAAGAATTGATGACAAGTGCACTTTAATAACGAAGAGGAGATTAGAAGAGGCTGGTGGAAATCATCTATGGAGAATTCAATGACGCGCAACTAACTAACACAGCTGGGGACAGGCGGGACTGAGGCCGCGTAGCTCCGGCCCAAGGCGCAGTGGGCCCGGTGCTAGGGTAACGCCGACTAGGCTTGACCAGAGGAAAATCGGCGACTCCCTCGCCGGGGGGAACAGGCGGGTGGTGGTGTTTTTAGTTTTCTTTTCCCGGCCCCCAAAGTTCATCCTGGTGATATCCCACACCGCCTGGGGAGAGTTGCAGAGGAGAAGCAAATTGGCTTAAAAGGGCAAAGGAGAAGTGATACTTTTTTTCTTTTTTTTTCTTAATTGTAAGCTAGGTGGCGCAAGCTACTGCCCGATATAAAGCGAGTTAGCGTCCATCCATCCATCCATCTTGGGGGCGCGGGGCGTGTGATTGGGTCCGAGTCCTCGTTGAACGCTGACGCAGCACTCGTGTCCAATACATACACAGAATACAGTCGCGTGCGATATTTTGCACCCATAATGCGCGAAGAAACGAGAGCGATAGCTGCAGCAGAGTCGCGCAATGCGGATGGAATGGTACCGTCACGTCCCTGAGGGCGGAGGTGCGACGTGGTTAATTCTTATAGCCGTCGTGGTTGGCGCCGTGGATGCCACTGACGACTGCCACCAGGGATCCGTGAAATAAGTGGGTAAGCGCGGCGGAAGTTTCTAAACACCATCCAACATTACGCGAAGCGACTGCATACTGCCAGAGTGGGATTTCGCATGACGCGAGTAATGTTTGAAAGCAAGTCTTTCAAGCAGACGACAGGAAAACTCTCCTTTCGTCGCGTCGTTATGGGCGGGGTATCGTTGTCCCCTCTCTTCCCTCTCCGCGCTGCGTGGCCGACGGGAAAACCCGACTTTCCTGGCCTCGCGCCAAAAGCGGAGAGAAGGGTTGTTCCATAGCAGCGCGACGACAGCCCACGAGCTCGAAACATCTGCAAAGTGCCGCCCGTAAACCTTTAAAAAGCCCAGGTGAGCGCGTGGCCTACATTAAATTTTTCTATACGAAAAAGTAACGACATCCTTCGAAGATTACCGTCTGCTATCTTGGAGCGCGATCCAGGCGGCACAACCGTCGACGTAATTACAACCATGGATGCGGTTCCCTCCGCGAGTGGTGTGGATGTGGTTCTTTCCACGAGTGATATGGATGACCGTATCCAAGGGCGTCGACGTACCCCGACAGGCAGAGTGTCCTGAAAACGGGTGAAAAAATTACAGGAAGGTCTATTGGTGGATTCTTAGGAATCCGTTAGCATGACCCTTGTAAAACGCCACACAGGTCCCCTTTTTGGGAAACGCTAACACCGACTACGTAACGAGGCCAAAAAGAGGCAGCAAACAAAAAAAAAATAGATGGAGAAAGAGAGAAAGCCAAAGCAAAAAGCGAAGGGGTCAGCGTTAGTGTTTCCAAAAAGGGGACGTGTCCGGCATTTCCAAGGATTATGCTAACACATTCCTTAAGAATCCACAAATAAATCTTCCCGTAATTTTTTTAATTATTTCACCGTGCATTATACTACTATTGACGTTGACTCAGCACTCGTTTCCCTACCGAAAAAAAACGAAGACAACAGTGTAACTTTTCACATTATGGATCATGGAACTGGAAATCTAACTGGAATTGTTTCTGGAAACTTGAAATCCAGTTTGCAAAAAAAGGAATAATTTCCGAAAACCTGAAATCACGACATAATCCAGGCAGATTTCCAGTTTCATAATTCAGATAGCGAAAAATTGTACTGATTTTTTTTTTTTTTCGGTAGGGTTGCCGGCCCTTTGGGCAGTAAGGACAAAAGTCGGGCAACTGCTGAAATGCTGCTCATTCACACAATATACTCGATGATAACTCAACTTTCTTCCGTATATCAGGGCGAATGATGAGTCTGAAAACATGGTGAGACCTAAAAAGACTCTGCGCCTTTACGCTGAACATGACATTGCACATAGTTACGTCATGCTTTGCGCCGCAGCAAAGTCTGCGACGCAGAGCATGACGTATGCGTAGAGCATACGTCATGCGTAGAGCATAACAGTGATCTTCGGAGCCACGCGATTGCCATGGGCGTTTTCGTATCGTTCGCGATTGTACGTGCCCAGACACTTTTGAAAAGGGTCCGTGCAGTGTCTACTGCTACAGCCTGTCGGTTTCTCGATATGGACGGTGTTTTTCTGCACACTTGCTGCGTGGTGCACGTCAACAACCGAGGGGCATTGGCCTTGGAACTTGACCGCAGGGCTATGGCCGAAGCCCAGGAAAAGCCGGGGGTTTAATCTTGGAAATTTTTCCTGTTTTTGACGCATGGACCGATCTTAAAAGGGCCTCTCTAGAGCGAGAACACGCCAAGGCAGATTAACTTTTCGCTGATGTAACCGAGTTCGCTGTGGCAGTGCCGATTTGTGCAACGTCAGTTTTGTGTTGTTGTGGAGAGGTTCCAACCCTTTTTCTCGCAGCAGAAAATGGCGGACCAGCACGCCAACTTGTGTTGCGAGCACAAACAGCCTACCCCGTCGAGCTGTTTTCACATTCCTATCTCAACTTTGAACTTTCTTTGGCAATGCATTCGAGGGTACAGAGGGGCGTACTTTCGCGCACCTTGAAAGCCAATTAACATGCGACGCGCCTTCTCTTTGGGAATCTTGAGTTTGTCGCATTATTCGAAAGACTATGCGCTCTACAAATAATGCAAGTATCAAGGATGGTCATTAGATAAGGATATCTAAGGTTGATGTAGGCTAGCTAGCTTCGTGGTTCGAAGCGCGTACGACCACGGGTAATAAGCATACACAAGTGGATGCTTCGTAGTACGTGACACTCGCATACGTTCCGCTAGCTTCACGGTCCGCGATGCAAATGTCAGATGCGCTTCGTCGAGAGGGAGAGCAAACGGTGCCAAGGGATGCTGCGACAAAACATTGGCAAACGTCCAAAGAGCGGTTCAGTAAGTCGCTGCCTAGAAACGAGATATAGTACCAGCAGTGGCGTAGCCAAGAATTTTTTTCGGGCGGGGGCGGGAGGGTGGGGAAGAGGGAGCGGGTGCGCTGAGGTGGCTGGGGTGTCCATGACTTGGGGTGTGGAGAGGGGAGGGGTGGGTAGGTCAGGATTCATGTGTATATTATAGGGTGAATTTCGGGGGGACGTTGTTCTTGTCGTTGGTGTCACTTTGCTTCCTTTTTTACATGGTGACCCTGCTATGACTTGTAAATTTAGCCCACAACCTGTCAGCTTTTCAACGCGGGCTACCAGACGCAAACGATAAGAAAATGCAATCTCTTGCCGACCACCCATGAGGAACGGGGGGTTCCTTTAATTATTATCAGTAGTATATATACTATGATAATTATTTTGTTAATAAGAAAATAGATCCGCTCTCGCTCTGGAGGGTTCTAATCAGGTCTATACGTTGTTCTTGTCGTTGGTGTCACTTTGCTTCCTTTTTTACATGGTGACCCTGCTATGACTTGTAAGTTTAGCCCACAACCTGCCAGCTTTTCAACGAGTATTTTGTCATTTTGTTGTCAGACCTCGCCTTCAGTCGAAAGAGTGGCTGCTGGTGGCATTCGAGTCAGGAGAAGACGAACTTGGCTCTCGATTTTCTCAGGACCATAGGAATTAAAGAGTGAGTACTTTCTCTCTCTATCCGACGGACCAAACTCAATCCGTGGGGAGGTTTGAGTTCTGTTATTCTCCAGCTGATATAAGATGGTATATAACGAAAATGACTAACGACTGATGTGGGTCCTCGCGTCGACCACGTGAATTCAGATGGGTCTCATTAAATCACTTTTTGAGTGCCGGTGTCAACTCAGATTGACGTTATTATATAAAATCTGCAGCTGTAACTTCGCAGACTCTCCTAGGGCCGGCAGTGTGAGCTGGAACAATGAAAGCACCTTGATCGTTTCTACGAGTTCTATCGTCAACGGCACCAGATGAAACATCGCGACACCCGTTCAGATGGATTGAACCCCTTGCGTTTTGTCTGATGGCTCTTCTTTTCAGAGCCGACATGTTGGTGGCGCACAGCAGCGGGAGCTACCCGGCATTGCGCATGATTAACAATGAGCATGGACTCAAGGTCAAGTCCCTGGTACTGCTTGCACCTGCGGGACACAAGCCAATTACGTGAGCTGACTTTCGTGCCTACAACCTTCGCCTGGATCTTTCAGGTTCAGGAATATTAGCTCTCTGGACGTGTGGGGACGTAGCAATCGCTGCAAATCTACTTGAATTACAAAAAAAAAAAAAGTTTATTGCTCCTGTGTGCTTACACACGCCACTCACCGGCTGGAATGATTTGGAAGCTACAAGTGCTAGCGGCCCTGCCCGTGTATGCTCGTGTACCAGTGCGCTCAGCGGGCCTAGGAATACCTCAGCGCGATGAAAGAAAAATCGGCACAGCCAATTCAGAAGCGGAGGGAAACGAGATTGCAAACTTTACCAAAGCATTCCTGATAGCTCTGATTGGATAGACGTTGCTCTGCACCACGACGTGAATTAGCTCGATGTTGTCTTGAATCACTGTTGAGCAGTGACCATACAAACATCCATTTGGTTCTTTCTACGGCGTCAAGCTTGCTCTCAGCTAAGCATATGCCACCAAGGTCAGCGAAGCTCCGAAGTGATCTTTCCACAATGTATGGTAGACAAGATGGCGTGTGCCCTCGGTTTCACTTGGCGCAAGCACAGAGTGCCTGCGAAAGCGGTGTCACGTGAGCAACTGCTGTCCGAAGTCGCAAGCATGCTGAAGATGCTCATGGTCAAGGCTAAGGTTCCACTATATATGTTTGTGTGACTTGTGGGTTCCTCCTTGGAAAGGGATACCCACGTAGAAACAAGGGGGGGTGTGGGTCCGTAGAATGACGTTTATTGGCGAATACGCCACCACTCTTGCCCGTCGGCCAAACAAATGAAAGTAAAGACTAAAACAGGTCGGCGCTGTCGTATCAGACAGATTCACCTGGAGGTCTCCACGCTACCGTACTAGGCAGATTCGTGGGCAAGGGGAAGCAGCAAAAAGGAAGAGGCTTCAAGGACCAGAGCCTCCCCAGGAGAGATCGAGAGAGTCTTCGGCTCCCGCCCCCCTTCCCCGGTCCGCATATGGGCCGCGTCCACAATCACTCTCAAGAGTGTGCCAGTAGCAGATTTACCCAAAAGGGCTGGGAGACAGACACCGCCTTCTTCGAGGAATGCGGCCTCACCCCGTATCCGGGAAGCCGCCGCCATGGCAGTCCCCACGGCCTGCCTGTGCCTAGATAAGGAGACGGAGAACACATGATTCCCACAGATTTCAGCTCGGGCTGATAGCCGCCATCTTGACCTAAACCGCCCATTTCTTCGCTCTCTTCCAACTTTGCGTATTGTGGCGAATTATAGAGCGCGAGTAGTATACATTCCATTCAGGGTTGTGTAGAAACACCTCGAGGAACTTCAGCATGTTTATCGGTGCCGTTTACTCCGGTAAGCACAGAGTCGCACTGTCGTCGTGTCCGCACAAGGCTCGGCAAGCAGTGCCATCACACGAGAAAGAGGGCCGGGTACTACGAGGCGCCATACAGGCTGTTGCAATACGAGCACTGCATGCGCTGGGAGACACATGCGCGACAAAGCTATCCAACCCGACTTGCGAACTGTCGGAAAGATGACTGCTCCGACTCGCTGCACGTGACAGATCGAGACACACGCTTCCGACGTGTCGTTCCGTATCAGCTCCGCTACAGTGAACTAGAGACTGTAGCTCCGCCCAATTTTGAGTATACCTCTACCTGGGGGAGGGATGGATGTAAATGGCTGTATTTATAATGGGCGGTAGATTGGGCCACCCAGCCTAGAAACCTAAATTATTCCCCTCGCCCTTCGTAGTTTTCCTGACTTTAAACTTATACTTCATTAAAGTGTGCATGTCAGATTTTACTAAACGTTACTTTTTTTTTGCTTAAAGTCACTTAATCACGACGGACCACAACGGACCTTAGGAGCCATTCCAGCGAAGCGAGCACTGCGCACAAATCACGCGACTACTCACCCCACGCATTGCTGCGTCTCTCCCGTAGTTTAAGTGACACTCACACGGCATTGGAATGGCTCGTAGCGTCCGCTGCTGTCCCTCATAAGGTGAAACGGAGTATGCATATTCGGGTCTTGACGATCTTGATCGGTCCTAGGAGGCCGGCCTGCTATGGACGCGCGAAATCTTCAGCAGCTCGTTTTGTGCGCGCGGGAAAACTTCATGGCGTCCATTGCCTTCTCACTTCATGACGACGACTCGCCGTGACGCACCACTTACATCCGCTTCCCCTGTCCTGCTCTCTCGATTGGGCCTGTCTTCTCGTGACAGCATGACGTTTGCGCCAGCCGTCCTGCCATTGGCTGCGGCCCTCCGACAGTCGGACGGCGGCGGCGGTGTTGGTCGCATGCCGGAGCCGGACGTTCCGAAGTTCGCACGTCGGATCGGACACTTTTGACGCGCATGTGTAATGCACTTTAGTTGGACACTCGGCGAGAAAGTCGGCGAGACTGCCGACTGCCGCGATTGGCCAGCGCTGCGCTTGACCCACCTAGGCGCTGGCCAATAGCAGTGTGGCGCTGGCTAATGGCTGCAATCAGCGATCTCACCGACTTTCTCGCTGATTGTCCTACTTAGAGCCCCAGGACAGGCTCCGCCCCCGAATTCCCAAATAAAAGTGACATCATTACGCCACTCACTATCGACGAATCATTCTTCTGACGTCACAAAAAGGGAAGAGATTCCCGCTCTTTTCAGAATCGGTACCCAATGCCCTCCGGGCGTTGAAGTGTGTGCCTGCTTTCTCATGGACGAAGGCTCTTCTGCAGTTATGTTGCAGGAGGCTATATATTCAGGGACAACTTTTTGTGTGCGCCTCCGAAGACAGGAGGAGGAGCCAGCGTTCGTCCTGTCCACTTCTTCTACTAGTCCTCGTCCTTAGCGCTGTTTTTTTCAACAGTTCATTTTGTGACAGGAGAAGTGCACGCAGCTTTGATAGGTGCTCAAGCACGCCTTCCTGCAACTTTGACTGCCACAGAAACTTGTCCCCGACAGCATATATGATCGGGCGCGCGGCTGTTTCGGCGACAGCGCGCACAGGCTGTGACCGTGTGGCTGACACGGGCGCGTGCACCCGTCCGGGGCCCTCCGTGGCGTGTCTCTTGCAGCAAGATGAACCCCCATTGGTTCCCGCAGTTGCTAAGCTGGCTCTACATGCGGCCGGGCCCTTACCAGAGGATCGTCGAGCTCATGGGGCTCGCCTTCCTCACCGTCACCAGGCACCCGCTCCGCCGGAACATGGACAACGTCCTGCTCGCCATGAAGGCCATGCTGTACGCCGACAAGCCGCAGGTTTGTAGCTTACACCAACTCATGTTTGGATGGATGGATGGATGGATGAATACGGCTGAGCCCTTTGGATCGGGCGGTAGCTTACGCCACCTAGCCATTTTGTTTTACCATTTAAGCTTAGAATATTTAAATGTGAAATCTATATTCACTCCGCAGTGCAAAGAAAGTGAGGCTATGAAACCCCCTTGCCATCAGTGGATAAGAAAATACCTAGTTTTCTCTCGATTTCTGCCACCATTCACTTAATCTTTGCTTGGTAATCTCTACAGTCTTGAAATCCACTCTCCCTTCGCTGTCTCTAAAACCCAATGACTTTATTAAATCTATGTTGTCTTCGGTAGGCATAGGGTGAAGCCCTTTACAGTAGAGTATCAAGTGCTCAGCCGTCTCCTCCTCCTCTCCACAAGCAGTGCACACTGTATCAATTTCCTGGTACTTCACTCTGTATGTTCTGGTTCGCAGAACACCCGTTCTTGCCTCAAACAGCAATGAGCTTCCCCTAGAATTGTCATAAATGCTTTCTTTGGCAATAACTCTTTTGTTTAATCTATAGCTTTCCAGAGCCGTCTTTGTCTGCATTCCCTCTAGCCACCAATCTCTTTTTTACAAACAAACCGGAGCGCCCCTAGCGGACGCCACCGGCGCCGCGCATGCGCGGTGGACGGTGGGCAAGAAGCCCGCCGTCGCCCATAAACAAACCATTGCATTGCGTTGTTTTCGGCGTCAGTGGGAGTCCCCGTGCTCTTTTCCGCGTTAAAATTGTTAATTCTACGTCCTCCTAACAATGTCTGACTACTTGAGCGGCTTCAGCAAAATTAACGAGGCAAAAATTTGCGTAAATAATGTGACTTGCGGCGATTCATTTCACGTGGACGCCGCAGAATGGGCGCTAAAGCCTGACTCGCACGAAGAGATTCTGCTCGCTATTTTCAGTCGCGACGTCGCTCGGCCTGCAAAAGCGTGGACCGTAGCTGAGATGGTGGACGTCGATACTGAAAACCGCAAGTAGAATCGGGCATTATAAATCGGTGATGGCCACTGGTAACAATGATCAACATCTTCTTGTATCTACTGTTTACACTTCTTACCCCAACCAACCTTCAAGAGTGTTTTGAGGCCTGCACTTAGTTCTTATCGTAATTACCGGGTCAACGTTTGGTTCACGGGCCGCTGTCGTTTGAACGAGCTGACGACTAAAAGCAGACAAGTTTGAAAGAGCAGACGACAGTTCGAACGCTTGCGCAATTGAGTGTGGGCAAGAAGCACCACGTCCCGCGTCAACAAACCATTGGAATGTCACGTTGTCGGCGTCTGTGTGAGTCTGCATACTCTTTTTCGCTTTGGAATTGCCTATTCTACGTCCTCATAGCTATGTCTTACCACTTTAATCGCCTCAGCAAAATTATCAAGGCTCGTTACACCGCTAAAATTTGCGTAAATAATTTGACGAGCGGCGATTCATTCGCGTGACCGCCGCAGAATGGAGGCCAAAACCATGATGAGATTCTTCTAGATATTTTCGGTCACGACGTCGCTCGTGCTGCAAAAGTGTAGAAGGTAGCGGCGATGATCAACGTCGATACTGAAATTCGGAAGAGGGAACAGACCAAGCGTAACAAGTTGGTGATGGCCACTGGTACCAATGATCAACATCTTATATCTATTGTTTACACCGACCCTACAGTAGTCTTTTGAGGCCTGCAATTACTTCTTATTGCAATCACCGCGTCAAAGTTTGGTCTACGGGCCGCTTTTGTTTGAACGAGCAGACGACAAAAAGCAGGCTCGAAAGAGCAGACGAAAGTCCGAATGATCATGCGGCCGTGTGAATTTGAAGATGCACTAAACCCGCGGGTGGCCCGGACAACTTGGCGGTTTTCTCTCGTTTATGTTGGAACAAAACAAATACATCTGCCGACCAAAAAAGTGTTGCCCGCACAAGCAATCGTAGTTCTACAGCGTCTGGTTTACCCTTTTCACGGCTACTATCTACGTACTCGGACGAACGGAGCGGAAAGAAACACATGAAAACTGATCTTCAAACCTTTCCAGACTTTTTTAGTATAGTCCCCGTCGCAGCATTTTGACGAGAACGCAGGTTTTTTGTCCGGTTTACCCGAAAAGAACACAAGAATGCATGCCTCGCACGGCGACTTCTGCCCACCGCCCCAGACCGGAAGTGCGACCGACGCGCCACCACCGCGGCGTGACGTAGGAGAGTTGAGTTCGTGTGTAGCTTGAGACTTCCGCGGCACAGCCGTGCAAACGCGACAGCAGCTCGGCACGCGCGTGTTCTGCGCCTTGGATGACGAGCAAAGCAGTTGTTAGCGTTGAAAAAAAACAAAAATCGAAAAAGAAAGGACTGAAACTTTTTCATTCGGACTGTCTGACACTGAGTAATGAACTTGCAACGACAGCGGGGTCGCCAAAATCCATTGTACTGATGTCGCCTGAATGCTGGATGCTCGCATGCACCACGAGAACTCATAATTGAAGATGGATAACTCATAAAGCTATGAGCCCGATCTCCTTGCATTAGCGCTTCAATATTCATATGTATAGTACATGCGTGAGCGGTAAAAGCGAACTCTAGGGTTGAAGTCATTATGGTTGGTATGCTCTGTCAGCATCTTGCAGATTGCATGCATGAGGCCACTGTGCACGCCTCCCATTATGTTCCCACGGCTACTGGCCTCAAGACGTTACCAATGCCCAGGTATATATTAGGGCTCGGCAACTGATCGATTAACCTACCGATTAATCGATTAATGCTTTAATCACGATTAATTTTTTTAACTCGTTAACGGTAAAATTTAGACGAACCAAAAAACTCAAAATTAAACACTTCCATAACGCAGACGTGGACGAGTACGCCTGTACGAAGGGCGAACTTTAGGTCAAATTTTACAATAAGATAAACTGTATAGGGGCGATATATTTGTAGCATCAGATTTAGTGCAGAGGTTACGCAAGTCCCCGGCCAATCCATTGTCGTTTGAGTGTCTGTTTAGCGCAGTACTATAGATACAATTGTGAGCAATGAAAGGAAGTCGCTCTGGCTAGAGAATATCAACGAACATCTTTGCCTTACGCATCAAAAGTAATATACTGTGAAAGGTCTTTGATACTCTTCTTGATTAATTTATAATTCAAGTTGTACATTGCACCGTTTATCACATATTCAGCAAAAAAAGGACTTTTTTTAAATATTTTGCAATGAAATAAACGCGACCGATTAATCGATTAATTAATCGATTAAAGGGTGGCGATTATTCGGGTTAAAACTTTTAATCTACGCCCAGCTTTATTATATATATATATATATATATATATATATATATATATATATATAAATCATTCGTCTGGCACGTCCATCTATGTATGAAGTCTCCCGATCGACTTTTGAGATTTCTCGTAACCGGCTCGCTTGGACAATCTTCATTCAGCTAAGCTGGGGCAGGAACCGACCGAGATGAGCACTTGAACAAAAGCTTGGTTCTCTTGCACGTTGGAAGTTTTTGCGCCGACCCGCTTCGTTTCTCCTTCCGACGTGTCCAGCTGAAGAAGGATGCCGAGGCCGTCGCGGCGCGGAAACTGCCCACTCTGGTAGCCATCAGCGACAACGACAAGCTGATTGACTTGTCCACCAGCTTAGAGCTGGTGCCGATCATCGGGGGATCTTCCGACAACACCTGGTACTACGATCAGGACAAGCGGCTCAAGCAGAAAGGTGGGCATGCATGCCGTCGTCTGCGTTCAATGTTCACCGGTCCATGCCAATCCCACCTATACTCGTTTTCACATCAAGGTTTGGTTGTCGGGGGAAGAAGCGATGCTTTTAGCGTTTGCAACGTGTACGTCTTGGTAAGAAAACATATATATCTCATCTAAAAAGCACCTAGATATATCTTAACTATCTACATAAAGGGAGAATTTAGTAATGCTCCACAAGATGCCGGACTTTTTTTTTTTTTTTTGCTACAGTTTTTGCAAGGCGTGCTTATGACGTCATCGTTAAGAAATATCCGACGCGTCCCAAGCAACAAACACGCTGAGACTAACGCAGCAAAAGTTGACACAAAGAAATGATAATAATAATATTCTGCTGAAACCTGCGAACTGGTTTCGAGCTTTTTTAGCCTCTCGGTTAAGGACGTTTAAATATCTTGCTGCTGTCGGTGCTGTTGGGGCAACATCTTGGGTCTCTTGCGGAGGAGATGGTTGACTTCACCACACGACAGGTTTATCTGAACGCCTATACACGTTTGCAAGTCCGGTCTCAGGGCGCCGCCATCTTCCTCAGTGGGGTGCGCTCTCGGGAGCGGCCATAATCCGATTACGACGCTTTAGCAAGGCTTCGTAATCGGATTATGACTGGTCCAAGCGCACCCCAGACCGGCAAGATGGCAGCGCCCTAAAGCCGGACTTGCAAACGTGTATAGACGTTTTCTGTTTCCTGTCACGTGGGTTCTGTATCTGGTACGCGGGACGAAAAAATAACAAAACATTTAACTTGGAATATGCGAGAAATTATAGATCAGGCAAAACAAGAATGTGTGAAAATCACGAATTTTTCGTAAACTCCTTCCAGCGGCGTGGAGAGATCAAAGCGACGTTCTACCGCATTCCAGGAGTTACGACATTCAAGCTGACTGCGCCCTTGTGGAAAAGGTGTATAGGTGGCTCCACCGCGCGGCAGCCACACGCGCTATTTGCCCTCTGCAGTCAACGCCTGGATATTGAGGTGGTAGTGCAACAGATTTGACACGAATCGGCGTTCGGCTGGAGTCCGCTGTTCAGTCATCCTCGTTATCTGGGAGGTGTTGGTGCGGTGTGTGTCATTTTCTCTCACGCTGGCCCGAATACGATTGTAGCACTCATTGTTTTCGAACTGCGAATTCTTTCAACGTTAAAATCGTTGCACTAACCCTTTAAATAAGCTGCCCCGAGTACACGTATCCGGTTGACAGGGAGTTTTGGTGGGTCGTTACGATAACTCCGATAACGATACCCGATGCTCCGCCGACGCATTTGCGCATGCATCGTATCGTTATCGGAGGAGGTTATCAGAATGACTTACTAAAACTCCTCGGTACGTGTGGAACTGCCAATGCCGTCAACGCTACTGGCACCCGTGCACGCACACTTTTCGCTGCTTCAGATCAATGGCGTAGTCCCAAAAAATCTTTTTCTGGCCGGGGTGGAAGGAGAGGCTGAGGTGCGGGATAGATCTAGGGCCTGAAGCTTCATATAAGCTCCTGCTACACCACTGCTTCAGGTGCACCACAGAGAGTCGTGCCCGATTTATTTGTAGAACCGCGTATGTCGTACGGCCGATGTTCGCGCCGTGCTGGCCGCTAAAGTGTTCCACCCACTGATCATCGGTCCTTCTTGGTTTTTGTTTTCTTGGCCAGGCAACGGGAACGGACCGGTGAAGACGCTACGGTTCGAGAAGGGCACCCACTACCTGTTCACCCGGTGCGCGGACATCATCAACCCCGAGATCCTGAATCTCCTCAACCGCACCGTCGGCCGAAACTGATGAGCGCCGCTGTTAAAGGGACCATGGATCGTGGGCGGCTTGATTCTTTAACTCCGTGTTCTAGAAGAGGGGGGAATTAGCCGTAGGATTGCCAGAACAATATGGCGCCTCAAAATATCAAGCGCTGTAGAAAATCAGCGAACCTGCGTTAAAGGCCGACGACAAGATTCGAGATTCTGCAAGGCAGAAGATCCTTCTCGTTATGGGGGAGGAGGAAACAGGCAACGATGGACAGAGTAGAAAGGGGAGAAGAGGAAGCGAGGGAAAAGTGGAAAGCGCAAACTAGTCGTCTGTCTTTAAGTCCATTTTGAACTTTTTTTCTTTTCGTTCCGCCCATCGGAAAAGCAGGGCCGAAGAGCCCAAGTGCGCACCTGACCTTGCTACACCGCCGTCTCCTTACAGTCCGTCTGCACCGAGTGTCAGACGCGCACGCGAAAGCAGCGTCTGAAACCATATATACGGCTCTATCCAAAGTCAGCTATACAGCCGCGCAGATGACAATCGGAAGATGTCGTCTACCGTTGCTGGCTTCAGACGTTCACTAGCTGTATAGTTCAGACGCTGCGTTCGCGCGTTCCTCCCGTGGTTCCTCCATAAAAAAAGAGGTACTTCGTTGCCGTGGTGATGCCGACCATATAGCAGACGGACTTTATCGTGCGGAAGGAGACGGCGGGGAGATCGGATGCGTATTTTGGATCTTACGCCGTGCTTCTCGATGGGCGGAGCGTGAACGAGAAGGGTTCAAAATAAGAAATTGACGCAGATGGCCCATTTTCTCCAGCGCCTAATATTTTGCCGATTCCTACACAAAAACCAAAATGCCGAATCTTTTTTTTTTTTTTTTTGTTTTTTGCTAGGTTGGGATAATGTTTATACTTTGTCGCTCCGAGCCGATGGGGACCAATAAGAATGTGCAACGTCATGGCATTCGTCATGTTTTCGTATGTGCTCTATCATAGCTATAAACCAATCGTGTACAGGGAAGGTCCGGTGACTTGCGCTTTTAGCACGGACGTTCGTGGTTTTCTCTGCTCGTGCCTTCCACTATGCATGCTCGGACGCGAGATTCATTCAAAACGTTCGTGATGATAAAACACCTACACTTCGTTTTTGGGGCCCCCGCGCACTATTTCTCTTTCATCTTACGCTACGTTCCGATGGATCCAACCAAGTAGCACCAAAAGTGCATCGTCACGGAGTTCGTTCTCTTTGTCACATCGGCGGCCATTTTAGTGGCCTTGCTGCCGAGCGCGTACCTCCGGGAGCATACAGTTCGTACCGTCAATTTCTTTTTTTTTTTTTTTTTTCCTTGGCAACAAGTAGAAATTACTCTCTATCACCATGGTGCGATGAAGGCCACGTGCAGGCCATGTATACTGTTCGAGTTCGACGATTTCCGCCATGCACCGCGTGGTAATTGGCCACGAACATTGCCGGTTCTTGCCGAGTCTAAGAATGGAATGCGACGTTGAGGTCCTACACTTCCGAACCCCTTGACTAGTTGAGTGATAAAAAAAAGCTCGTGGTGACCTCAGATGCAAAAAAAGGCCGGATCGCGCGTTTCAGTTTATGTCGTCCGCGGTGGATACCTTCTACAACTGAGCCGATCCTCTGCGAGCCCGGACAACGGTGATCTTTCTGATCCGAGTACCGCATGGACCAAACCGCGGTGCTACGTCAATGAGACTGACATACCTCCCGAATAAAAGTATACACGCACCCTTCTGGCGTCATTCTTATACTGGTCTACACGCGCAACCGTACTTAATTCACCACAGGAACAAAAAAAGTGTGTTTTTTTTTATTTTTTGTACGCAAGTGCTGGATTTGTCGCTTCGCCTTCCCTGCATCTACCTGTCGCAACATCACCGTTTCATCATCGTGACTTGTGGACAGGGCCAACGAAACATGCGAGGGCATGTCCCTGCAGTCAAGCAGGTAAGACGGATGAGCTGGGTCGGATTGCTGGAAATTAAAATTGCATCGAATATTAGCGAGTTTTAGAATAGAGGGCCCCACAGCTTGGGGCGTCCCACTGAGCATGCGCAGAACTTTTGAACATGCCCATTGCGATGCCCCGAGCTGTTTGGGGCACCCAAAGCTTTGGGATTCCGTATTCTAAAACACGCTATTATTCCATAAGCACGGCCAAGCCATAAGCGCACGGGCGTGCAGGACCCCGCTTCATGCTCTCCCGTGCCCCACTGCTGTTTTGGCACATCACGGTGGCTCTTGTTGGCCTTGCTGCTGAGTGCGTATGCTGAGCGCGTATGCGGAGCACAAATTCGCCTGCTTCTTTTTGCGGGGGTTGTGGTTACGTCACAACGCCGAGCTCCGGGTGGCTTCGGTTGGAAGGATAGGGGGTAGACCTCAAAGCAAGCTGCCTTGAGGTCTACCTAAATTCCCTCGATGCTTCTTTTACGAGCCCCATAACGACAACCAATACAAATGACAACACACGTTCCGCTGAAACAAAATGGCGTCATTCAGTTCAGACCTCTGCTGTGCGCCGCCATTCGCATCCTGAAACCTGCACAGTCACGCAGTCGGCGCTTCAAAGAATGTCGCTACTTGTAGAGAAGCTCTTATCTAGATACTTTAGGTCTACCCACAATCCATCCAATCGGAGCCAATCAGGGCACGGCGTTCTGACGTCACCACAACCCTTGCAAAAAGAAGCAGACGAACATGTGCTCCTTCTGCAGCGTATATTTTTCACTGCATAATTTATCTCGCGGCCAAAAGTAGAAGTGACCGCCAGCACGGCATGATGACGTCACTCGCAAGCCATGCATGTCCACTGACAGGATGAAAACGGCAATGCGTCTCCTTTAGATGGCCGGCTTACAGCACGCGCCCGGGGCCTTCCACCGTGCTTTGGCATGGGCGAAACACACTCGAAGCTGCACGAAACGCCGAAGCGTTCCGGAAGTATACGAAACTCTGTCGTTCTAGTCCTGTCGGCGACTAGAGCACATTTACCCGACCCATGTAAACTTCGACTTGCTATGTGCATCAGATTCGATTCGATCCGCCATAAAGTTATACGCCTCGCAATTGGGCTCAATTTCGTCTTCTGCGCATGAGAAAGGAAGTAGCGGTGACGTCAGAACGCCGAGCCCTGATTGGCTGATCGCGACCCCCTATCTGAGCGTCGTCTGCTCCTTTGCAACGTCGTCTGCTCGCAACGTCGTCTGCGTCGGTATGCACGAACATAGAGAATAAAGCAATACTTTTACTGGAAATCGAAATATATTAACTTGGCCTTCACTTTATTTTGATCGTCTTCATGCACAGGGAGGACTGATCCAGTGTGTCATGCGTAGTTCTTGGTTTTCCGCATGTCCTTCGTTCGCTGGGTACGTAAATCCCCCATGTAGAAAAGCACCGACGCCGTGCTCGAGCTATTACAAAATAATATAATACATATATAATACATAAGATAATACAATGTATTATACAAATTATATTATGAAGCTGTTTTAGCAGTGTTTAAACTTTAATTTCATTTCATTTATTATTCCCTCAGGGTCCGAAGGCATGAAATTACATGAATTTGACAGAAAAAAAAACTAAGTGACCAATATCTTTATTTACGTGATTGAGAAATGTTTTAAGCTATTTACTACGTTATAATTATTCGTAATATATATATTTTTTTTAATAATCAAGCGCAGAGAAAAAAATGCATTCACTTTTTCCCATAGAAGTGCATTACCGGAAGTCAATTTTCGACTGGTTGCTGTCTGCTTCGATTTGCAAAGGCACACTCTAGCGCCAGCTGAAGCTGGACCATTTGGGCACCGTTCAAAAGCGCACCGTCACGATGTTCGTCATGCGCCAATCACAAACAGAAAAGGTCCAATGACTTGCACTTTTGACTCTTCTTGGTTGGTCCCATTACGTCGTAGCGTCGGCTGCGTTTAAAGCTGTGGGATTAGAGCTCGAGATGTTTAAGCCGAATCCTGGTCAAGGTTGAGCAATGTTGGGTAAAGTGCATTTAGAAGGTACTTGAAATAAAGACCAAAGCAAATGAGAGGTTATGTACTTCAATGGTACACTAACGTCATGTCATCCATTTCGCACTACCACGGAAGGAGGATAGCTGATTTTCTACGAATTTTTGAGTGACGGGTTAATCTTCTAAAATCTTTTACAAAAGTGAGTCCCGGTGAGAAGGGAGTTCCTCCTTCCCCTCTTCTCTGGTGGTGACAGGAAAGCTGACGGGATTAGTTCAAGTGAAAAAACATGTACTTATACAGTGCGTTTTTTTTTTATTACTATTATTTGTATGCATTGCCTTGATAGTCGAGGTACATCAGTTTTTTTTTCGGAAATGGCGGCGAATACAGGGTGAAGTCAAGAGTATAGACCTTTTCCACAAGGGCGCCGCCATCTTGAATTGTCGTCCCTTCAGTATGGGCGAAAACATTACTTTGCCGTCACCACGCCAATAGAAGACATTCAGGATATAAGCCTAACCGTCACACATTCTCGTTTTGGCTCCCCTCTATTTTTTTACTGGTTACAGGTTGAAACGTGTTACTATTTTGTCGTCGCCCATACTGGAAGTGACGACAATTTCGGAAATGGCACCAAATTCAGAAGTTTTTCCGACCTCTGAATTTGACGCCGGAGAGCGCATGACGTCAGCCCCGTAGCTTAAAGGGGCACTGACACCCCAAAGGTCGTATTTATTTTTATTGTCTAAAACGATGCAAGTTGTAGTCATAGACACGCAAAAAAAAACCGCATCGCGAAAAAAAAATTTCCCGCGCGCGCGCGCGCCTTTTTATTTTTGGCGTTTGATTTTCCCGCCTCTCGCCTCCTCGCTTCTTTTGATCGGTGACGTCAAAAATCAGGAAATTTAGAAGCTTTGTAGGCGACATCTCTATAACATTTAATTACGGCAATCTTAAAACATGTGTTTTAACGCAATTGCGAACGCACTACGGCCCTTCTTTTTGAAATACCAAAAATCGGGAGTTCGTTGTGGTGCCGCCTCCTGGATTTGTATCCTCCAACGGAAAACAGGCGACACCGCTCAAAACCGGTCCGCCGCAACGCCGGCGCTAGCCGGCGCTCGCTCCTATCCTCCTCGCTTTGGGTCGCCATGGCAACAGCAGGGAGTGGTGACAGGAAAGTGGACTCTCAGGTCTCCTCAATTTTTGACGTCAAGGCACCGGCACCGATCGCGCGGGAACTTCGAATTCGGCATTTGGAAATTGTTTTTTTACTTCACGAATACTGAATTCCCAAATCTCAAATTTTGAGGGTAATGTCCCGGCATCGTTTTCAATCGTTTCGGATAATAAAAAAAAAAATATGATTTTGATGTGTCAGTGCCCCTTTAAGCAAGCAACCCTCGCGTGGAGGAGTGTCTTCTCATATTTTCTATCCTCCTCACTTGCAAGAGTTAGAAATGCTGCGAAGATGCAGCCCACAGTACAAAAGGAGCGATGCGTCGTCTGCTCGCGTTTCTGGTGAGAGCGGTATATCCCAATATTTCTTCAGAGCTGACAGAATATCATTTTGCGATACAAATTTAACAATACGATATTTGAGGAGTGGACTTTCCTTAGAAAATGCAAGAAAAAAGTACTAACAGATGCGCCAGATAATGTACTTCAAGAAAGTAAAACTTTTATAAAACTACTTGAAGTAGTATTTGAAGTGAAATGTACTTTAAACTACGCCCCAACAGTGAGGTTAAGTTGCAATCATTGGCACGAAGCACCCGGTCAAAGCGGATCCATGAAAACTCAGTGGTTGAATTAAATTTTCGGAGTCCTACAGCCCTACACGGTCGCGTTTATGTAAACGCCTACGTCACTTATTTTAAGCAAGCCGGCCGATCCTGCATGGTGTAAATTCACGATGCAAAACACCAAGGGCCAAAGTAAAGAGCGATATAGAGAGAGACGATTAGATTGACGGTCAACACTTTGATCGCTATACGTCAAACCTCTGACATCAGGGGCTTTCATAATCAGCCAGGAACGGCAGCTGGAATGTCTTACACACTTTTAATACTAGTCACACAAGGCCAATAAAATAAAGCATCTAATTGTATGCAGTGCATGCTCCGAAGGAGCACGCAAGCGCGATGATCTTGGCGATGTAGAGATCATCCGAGCCAGTTCTTACTTCGACTTTCCTTCTCACTTCGGCATTTAACCCACTCGCATTCAGTCCGTCCGCCCCTTCCCCTCCCTCCCTCCCCCCCCCCCCCCCCCCCCCCCTTAAATGGATTGAGCTCGAGGACGCTTAGCTCCGGGAAAGCTTCATCAAAGACCGACCCCCCCCCCCCCCCCCCCCACCGCACCGCACCCTCCCCACATACACACTCCGACGTGCTTCGAACCCAAAGTTCGACTAAAAGTCCCTGGCACGTTCGTTTTGCTCTTGAAGAATACAGCTATGAGAAATAAAACCAATTTATTTTGGCCTGCTGATGGAGTCTCTTGGTATGTGGAAAAAAGAAAAGCCAACAAAACGCCAAAGAGCACTTTTGACAGACTCCCGTTTGGCAAGTTTGACAGACGAATAGTCTATAGGGTATTTAACGAGGGTTGTAAAAAATCTATTACACAACTGTCCAAGCAGTAAAGTACATTTTTATTTCTTATGCACATATTGTTCAAAGCATAGGCCTACCCGCTTCCCAATCCTGCGTCTGGACCAGAACCTTGACCCCTTCCATGTCTTTAGCCTCCGCCTTGATTGTTACCGTGACTAGATCTCCATCCTCCGCCTTGTCCGGTTCCAGACCCCCATCCTCCGCCTTGTCCACCTCCTTGTCCGGTGCCAGATCCCCATCCTCCACCCTGTCCGGAACCTTGTCCGCTGCCAGACCCTTGGCCCCATCCTTGTCCGCTTCCGGATCCCCATCCTCCGCCTTGTCCGGAACCAGAACCCTGTCCACCTCCCTGTCCGCCTCCGGATCCCCATCCTCCACCTTGTCCGGAACCAGAACCCTGTCCACCTCCTTGTCCGCCTCCCCATCCTCCGCCTTGTCCGGAACCAGAACCCTGTCCACCTCCTTGTCCGCCTCCGGATCCCCATCCTCCGCCTTGTCCGGAACCAGAACCCTGTCCAGTGCCCCATCCTCCGCCTTGACCGGAACCAGAACCTGGTCCGCCTCCTTGTCCGCCTCCGTTTCCCCATCCTCCGCCTTGACCGGAACCAGAACCTGGTCCACCTCCTTGTCCGCCTCCGGATCCCCATCCTCCGCCTTGTCCGGAACCAGAACTCTGCCCAGTGCCCCAGCCTCCTTGACCGGAACCGTGGCCGCTGCCTTGCCCACACTGAGGGTATTTGCATCCTCCTCCTTGACCTGGTCGACCCTGCCCGTTCACAAATCCCCAGCCTCCGCCTTGTCCACTTCCAGAACCCCATCCTCCGCCTTGTCCGGAACCTTTTCCGCCTCCTTGTCCGCTCTCAGATCCCCAGCCTCCGCCTTGTCCGGAGCCAGACCCTTGTCCACCTCCTTGTCCACTTCCAGAACCCCATCCTCCGCCTTGTCCGGAACCTTTTCCACCTCCTTGTCCGCTCCCAGATCCCCAGCCTCCGCCCTGTCCGGAACCAGACCCTTGTCCACTTCCAGATCCCCAGCCTCCGCCTTGTCCGGAACCAGACCCTTGTCCACCTCCTTGTCCACTTCCAGAACCCAATCCTCCGCCTTGTCCGGAACCTTTTCCACCTCCTTGTCCGCTCCCAGATCCCCAGCCTCCGCCCTGTCCGGAACCAGACCCTTGTCCACTTCCAGAACCCCATCCTCCGCCTTGTCCGGAACCTTTTCCACCTTGTCCGCTCCCAGATCCCCAGCCTCCGCCTTGTCCGGAACCAGACCCTTGTCCACCTCCTTGTCCGGAACCAGACCCTTGTCCACCTCCTTGTCCGGAACCAGACCCTTGTCCACTTCCAGAACCCCATCCTACACCATGTCCAGAACCCTTTCCGCCTCCTTGTCCGCTCCCGTATCCCCAACCTCCGCCTTGTCCGGAACCCTGGCTGTTGCCCCACCGCTGTACGACCGAATGGTCTTTGGCCTTTCCCCATCCGTTATTGCTACCTCCCCATCCCCAGCCCGAACCGCCACTGCCGTTCTGGCTGCTCCAACTGCTCCAGCCTGCACCGCCTTCGCCGGTGCCGTTTGCTTGCCAGGAGCTCTGTCCGGTGCCGAACGGCGGGCTCATCGTCACGAGAGTAGCGTTTCTTGCTGGCGTCATGGTGAAGTTCAAAGCCGCGGAGTCAGTGGTCGGCCATGTCGCAGACAGGCCAATGAACAGGCCGACAAGAACGGCGCTGTACATGTCCTGAAACGTGTGACAAATGCGTTAACGAACTTCGAGCGCATGTATACGATGTCATCATCGCCAAATCTATAATCTAATCGCGCAAGTCACTCAATGTTCGTAAAAACCGCAGTCACACCCAGGGCCGGCCTTACACCCACTTGTAGAACAACTCCCCAGTTGTAGAACATATGGCGAGCAAATGCCATCCAAGGTGCTTCCGACCCTACCTAATTACCTTAATACTCACAGTATTCATCCTTCAGCATCAACAGTAAAATATATAAGAATTCTTTTTCTTGTAGAGTGAATTGCATAGAAATGAATATTTCACTCAATGTCCTCATTTATAAGTTAGCTATATCTGTTGAGAATGAATTTAGTGAATGAGTATAGTATACATGCATAGTCGTGCTATATATCTCGAATCATGAACGCTTGAATGTGCACTTATGTTTTTAGTAAACCGTCAGTTTAGCAGAGCTAATTTATCTGTTACATTGGAATGTTCTACATTGAATTACTGACCTGAGTTTTTTGTTTTTTTTTTTTTGTTCGTTTGTTTACAAAGTGATACGCATTCCTTCTGTGACCTGCCGCTGTGGCTCAGGACTCCTCAAGCTGCACAAATGCAGCTTTTTTTTTTTCAGTCCCTTTCCACCATGTACTTTTACTTGATGGGGAAATAAACATTAGTACCATCAAGCGTCCTGGGCAAACTCCGGCACGGGATAGATGCCTTCCGTCGTGCCCTGGCGGCAGGTGCACGCTCAAGGCTCATGACACGTCGGTGTTTTTTTGTTTTTTTTTCGAAATGGAAGTGTAACACGCGAAAAAATCTCGGACTAACACGGTTTATTAACCATTCACAAAAACGTCTAAAAACATCAATACAGTGAAAGATGAATCGCTTACGCATTGTGCTCCCCTTTTCCTGGTAAAGTATGCTTCCATTAACTCGCGCGTTTTCTGGCTCCTTCGCTTACCCAGAATCGTTGTCTCAGAAAGGCGCGGCTCACGCAGATTTTCTGCAGTGTTCAGGCAAAACTGCCCCATCATTCGTCTTAAATTTTGCGCGCGCTCCCTTATTCGGTCATTCGCACACTGTCCCGTTTGTCCTACGTAGGACTTTCCACACATAAAGGGGATTTCGTATACCACCCCCGTGACGAGTTGGCCGAGTGTTCTCGAACCTGACAAAACGAGCGGTTCTCCAAAGTGGTTCGCCAACTTCCTGAGAAAACGATTCTGGGTAAAGGAAAGAGCCAGAAAGTGCTCCAGTTAATGGAAGCATACTTTATCAGGAAAGGGGGCGCACAGTGCATCGTGAGTAATGCGGAGAGCATCTCGCGCAGGAGTTGCGGTGACGTCTCAATGGTGCCGAGCTCCGACTGGCTCCGATTGAAGGATAGTGGGTAGACGTCAAAACAAGCTGCCTCGAGGTCTACCCACTATTCTTCAATCAGAACCAATCAAAGTTCGCCGTTCTGACGTCACCACAATTAACCCCTGCAAACGAAGCAGACGAACGATCCACATAAGGTAATTATGTTCAGTCTCTGGATGGACATAATCTTTGTAGAATATGGTTATTAACATATCGGAAATAATTGTAACGAGAAAACACAGCGTAACAAGAAAACAGAGGAGGGTTAGCTAGACATTCAAAGTCGTACTTACGGAAGCGACGAAGGAATCCAGGCTCAATAGTCGTGGGAAAATCGCACGTTGTGCGAGGTCAGACGCTCACCTGCAACTGAAGCGCGAAGCAACCGAGCCACGCATCAACCAAACTACGTTTTATAATCATCTAATGACGTCACAAATCGTCTCTCATCCTCCGTTAAAAAAAAAAAAAAGGGAGGGGGGGGGGGGGTTAAAAGAAGCTTGGGCATGTTTTGGTTGTTACGTGTGTCGCACAGGTTGATAAAGATGACTTCAAGTAACAGCTGATATAGCTCTATGAACTCGTGCGTCATTGTGCACAGTCTAAGTTGACGAAACCTATCATCTTCGCGGTAGGAGTAGTCCTGAATATTATCATCGTGAGTCAGTTTTGTCTCTGGTTGTTTGATGTAAAGTTCCTAGATAAGAGATTCCTACAAGTAGCGACATTCTTTGAAGCGCCGACTGCGTGACGGTGCAGGTTTTAGAATGGAGGATAGAAGGGTAGGAGAGGGCATGACGTCAGCCGCGTAGCCTCCACAAGCCACGCTCCCTTGACGCCTCGCCTCTTTCTCGCTTTCCTCCTTACCCTCCGCACTTATCAGGCCAACGTGACCACATCACGTGACCGTAGCTAGCCTTCGTCTAGCCTTCGATCTTATAAAACCTAGCGGACGGAGCACGCGCAAGCCTGCAAGGATCCTTCTACAATCAAGCATCCATCTCACACGTGACATGTCCCGCGCACCAATTGCCAGAGAGATCTACGGTCACGTTGGCCACAACATCGTTTAAACTTTTTTATGACTAGGCTTCACCAATATTGCAACTTGCCCCCTCCTAGTACTTATAAGTTATAACCTCCTTGGGTTTTAGGAAGCGAATGGCGGCGCACAGCAGAGGTTTGAACTGAATGCCGCCATTTTGTTCTAGCGGAATGTCCTTTGTCGATATTTCTGAAAAGAAGTACCAAGAGACTTTAGCTTAATAACATATTCCACTCTTCTTCTTCTTCTTTTTTTTTTTTTTTTTTTGCGATTTGTTTTACATGGTGCGATTTTGCTTTCTGTTTTGCAGTCTTCTGAGTCGGAAAGACTGAAAAGATCACGCATTTCATCTGAGTCCATGGGATCTCTTTTTTCTTCTTCTTTTTGCCGCAGGGCCGACGTTTCAACTGATACCAAGAAAATCAAACAGAATCACAACATGTGTGATACAGGCATAATTTTTAAGGGAGTGGTGCAACGATATTCAGTCTTTTTCACTTTACACGTGCTTACTGGCACTAGTGGGACTCAAGGATACTCGCACGCAACGCCATTGGCCAAGGAACTCCTTTGTTGCGGTGTAATTTCAAGGACAAAAGCGATGAATTTTATTCGATCTCTTCTTTGCAAAATTTGATGAGGATCGTAGTACACCCCAACCCAATGACGATATTTGAATGCGGTTCATAGATTGGACCCGAGCATTGCGTGGGGCACTCGATTTGGGCTCGTGATAATTACTAGCTCGAGAAGCATTCGGGTAGTGGCCCGTGTCCAATCGCTGGAACGACGACAATAGCCGAGCCATAACAATGTCTGGAACTCAGCGCGTGTCCTGTGCTTTGCCAACCCCAGCGCGTGGCTATGATCAACATTGGCGGCATATGTACATATGCCGCCAATTTATTAGCCCCGTGCGCGACCGAAAGCGTCGCTGTGGTCGGCCTTCCACGATTGGCCGAACGCTGACTATGACGTAGGAAAGGGGATTTATCATCGACGTAAATAAGAGGAATGAAAGAACTTTAATTTTGACGGTGTTGGCAGTGTTGCTTTAAGAGCTCAATGATTTCAAGCTTCCACCATGCTATTTACAAACACCATCGAAATTGTTGTTTGTAAGGTAATGACGTCACAAGGGGGAACCATAGGAGGGCGCCACCAAAACATCTCGCCGCTAATAGGCTTCTCATTCGAGAAGGCTATGAACACACGCGTATTGCAAGTGCTGTTGAAAAACAAACGATGTTGATTGTAAGTACTAAGTACCCAATTATAATCGGCTCCAGATCACGTGGCCGCTTGTTCTGGCTGCGAGTTGAGGGGGTGAACGCTGCTCGTTTTTCTTTAATTTTTTTCTGGGACTTCTATTCGTGGCGTGAAAAACGAACGCGTGTTTCATAGGTCATTAACGTCAGCGATCCGTTCTAAGCGGTATTAGCGCAAAGTACAAAAATTGTTGCATCGCCCCTTTACAGTTGATTGCCAAGTTTAAAATAGGCGCGCTTTTTTCCCTTTATTTCCCATCAAGTCATTTTCAATATAACAAAAAACACAAATATTGAAAACATTTTTGCGACTAATTTATAGTTTAACTCACTTTTATAAAAATTAAAGTTAACGATAATCGTATTCACGTTAAAACAGTTAGAGGACAGACTGATACGAAACTAACCGTGCGAATCAGGAGTCTTGTGGTAAACAAACATGGCTGCCCACCACAAGCAAACGAGCGGTCATGGAACTCGGAAAAAAGTTCAAGTACGTTCACACCTTTTTCTACTTTTTTATTTTGAGTAATCATGCGATATCACGCGTATCTACGTCGAACGATACTCTTCTCACCGGTGCCGATCGGCGTTATCGCCCCAACGAGCGCTTGGCGCCGCATGTCTATCCATCGGCTCGTCGTTCCTAATTGCCGCAAACAATTCCCAACCTCTGATCGTTATATTTAGGGCCGATCCTAACGTCTAGACGCTGTAATCTTTCCATCCTTTTAGCGTAAATGTAGTTTGACCGGGAACACCGCGTTTGTGCACCTCGAGGTACGAATGCGAGCAGCAGCTCTTCGCCGTTCTAAACACGCATCGGTGCCGTTTTGATTTACAGAGCGTTCGAGAATCGTGCGCTGCAAAATGCTTCAATCAACTCTCGCAGCACACGATTGTTCATGTCGTTCCGGTGCTCGGCGCAAATCACGCGCCTGTAGCTGGCTCTCATTCGCGTACCCGGCGGATTAAGATTGCGGGCAGTCTCCGGTGCGTTTGTTTGGATTACCTCGAAGATAAACGTTTTCTGTCTCCGGCAGCATCGGCGCGATATAAAAGTAAACATAAAACTAATCGCTCCCCTACAGGCAGCAAGAGCCAAGAGATCGCCGCACGATTATGAAGGCACAGGGTCTACGTTGAACAATCACTTCGGTTGAGGTTGCTCATACGTAAAAAAACACGAATTGGACGGTGTTGTTATTTTTATTTTTTTGCGTGTAATAATTGGTTGATTTGCTAGAGTAAGCAGCACTGAGTGATGGAGATTTGTAGTTTTTAACACTCATATTCAGCGTATAAGAAGAAACTTAGTGCGTTTTCCTCATCTGGCAGTGTTATCGTTGACACACCTTTCTGAATACCCGCGACGGTTAGAGCATTAGTAACATGCAAGCTTATAAATTGGATATCGGATGTTGAGATGAACATGTTCACCTCATTCGAGAAGCCTACGAACACAAGCTCATTGTAAGCGCTGCTGAAAAACAAACAATGTTGATTATAAGTACTAAGTCCATACACGCACACATAAAATAAGACTACATTACAAGATTCCTAGTTCATGCTCGGGCAGCTTAACGTTTCCTGTGTACCCTGTGTATTATGCGATTGGTTCATTCACTACTCTGAAGGCAGACTAAGAGGCATGGAAATAGCACTCATATCATTGGAAACGAGGAACTCAAACGAGCGGCGCTACTATTTCGGAAGTTTTCCGGAACTGACATCACAAATGTGAAAGTTACACGCCTCCTTGTTTTATCGAGGAACATGGAGATTAGTCACTGCTAAGGACGAACTCCGTGTACAGTGTCGCAATTTGTTTTGTTCTGAATTATGAGAGTCCCTTTTTAAACTTGCTGAAGTTGTCCATCGATCCTAAAGAAGTTATTTACTGAGCAGAGCATGGAGCAATATTGCCAATATGAACATGAGCCTCCTTTCGTTGGCTTTCTTAAATGACTTTCAAAACAGTCAATTCATCTTTTTATAAATTCATCCCTTAGATATACGAGCGCCTCCACTTCTCTGATTGCCTCTCCTCTGTTCAGCCGACACCATGCATAAGCAAAATTCTCATCTATAGTTGTCTAACAAAACTGGAGATGCCCAATTTCGCTCATTATCAATCTGTATTAATTAAAGCCGCTATTTTACAGTATAGCTAAATGACAACACACTGCTATTGAGAAGGAGATCCAACCGTCTCGCCCCTAGTAGCAAAATTGAGAACTGCACCGATGGGGAAAACAAAAACATAGATTATTTGTTTGCGTTTTGATGCAGCGCTCAACCCACGTGACTGAATGTTGCATCAGCGTTCGGCTGGGGCTCGTGTTCAATCAGTGAAGCCGGACAAGGACAGGGCAAAAAATTGGCCACGAGTCGCATGCATCTTTTGCCCCACGCTTAGTCGAGAAAGTCTAAGTAAAGAATCCACTGGACGTGCCTCGTGTCGGTAAACACATAACTCTGGGGAAGACAAGCTGGACGTAGCACCCTCTATAGTTCGATCTCCTCGCCAATACCACAGAGTATGTAGCAGTTTAAATAGCAGTTATACTATTACGTCTTCAAAAAGTGCATTAGTGTCTACAATCCTTTTCAACTTACGATAGACCGCGGCAGACGCTTCGAGCCGACAAAGCCAGTCCAATGCCACGCGGGTGTCATGTGACCTTTGGGAGGCATGCAGCGACGCATGGCGAGCGTGGTCTCGCGATACGTTTGCAGCGCCGGATTGACTGGAACGGTTCTTAGCATCCGCTGAAGTACATCGTGAGGTGGAACAGGGTGTAGCCCAGCTGGCCCAAGTCCCCAGTTCTGCGCGCCGACCTTGAGATACATCCTCGGCTCTGCCAGGTGTCCTACGTCATCCGAGAGGAAGTGGAGAAACATCACCGGTCTGGCGTCAACTCGCTTCAGTTCGATCCGTACCTCAACCGTCTTTACTCCGCGGGACGAGACTCCATCATCCGCATCTGGAATGCGCGCAACGCCGAGGTAACGATAGGCCCCGTCCCTTTCGTCTCAAAAAACGGTGTTACGAACCCCCTCTGACGAGCGCCCTTCCTCTTATAGGATCCGTACGTGCAGTCGATGGAACACCACACCGACTGGGTCAATGACATTGTCCTCTGTTGCGGCGGAAAAAACCGTAAGTCTCCTCCGTCCTTGTCTGCAACTACTTTTTAGGGACGGGTTCGTGAGTATGTGGAAGTCTCGAATCCTTGTCTCCGACCCTAGACCAAGAGATTCTTGGCTTGAAGGGTGGGCTAACAAGAGCGACGAGTTCTGCATGCTTCATTTGCCATGTAATGTAGACCGTACGGTCGAGCCTGGTTGGATGGTCGCACAATCTGGTGCGGAGTTTTTGCTACTTTCAGACGTACCATGGTGCATTTGCTCACGTTCCGTCGTTCGGTGTCTACTACCGCTCCAGATCGCCCTTTTTGGTCACCCGCCGCACTAATTATGGGTTGGCCTCGACGTCTCCTGTTTACTTCCCTTGGATAAGTCCTCATCTGACGAACTAAAGCCTTCTCGTAAAGTGTTTACCATATCAGTCATGAATCGTCCAAAAACTAGATGGGGCTGTAATAGTTTTGTTTAGCACTATTTTAATATTCGGGAAGTTTTCTGTGTCAGCGCCTGTGTGTTGCGCTACTCCCTTATGTCCTAAGTCTTCAGTGTTTGTTTGTGACTTTGGAACAACGCCTACGAAACTAACTTTAAAGAAAAGAGAAAAGGTCACCCCTTTGCCGTACTAGCGTGGCAAAGACAGTGGTAGCACGGAATGTGATGTGTTAGTGTGGAGAAACCATGCATGTGGAGACTGGATGGTGCAAAGTGGCCCTGCGTCGTGCAAGGTAAGCGCGTGAGCGCTCTACGGATATCTTACTTGTGGGTGCCATCTTCCGCGGTTGCTGCGTAAATGTGACTTTCTCGGAGCCTCTTGGAGCGTGAGATGCAGTGGGCAGATTGTGCTGAAAACAGAATAATTGGAACGCGGCAGTACCAAGCACAGCCCTGGCACCAGCTCGCGGCAAAAGAAAACCAAACGCCTGGAACTAATTCGACCTGTTGCGGCAAAGGAGTCTGCCTTTCTTTATTTTTTTGCTTTTCTGTCACTCTTTTCTGCACTTTTCTCTGGGAAAGCCCAGAGCGCACTTGTTTCACAAAGGAGAGTGCTGCTGTGTTTCTGAACACATGATGTTTCACCCCCGCCTAGAGTAACACGAAGGCACTCGAGGAAAAGGTTCGGTTGGCGCCGGTGTCCAATTAGTGAGGAGACGAGCGGTGCATTAGCGTTCAGCTGGCAGTCGGACTGTCCACTTCCGTTGCTGGCGCTTAACCGAATATGGTTAGGTGCCAATATTTAGTTTTTTTGTTTTTTTTGTTTTTTTTTTTTGTTTTTTGTAACTGAACAAGTTTTACTTTTGGCTGAAAGGTGTCTTTAGTTTTAGTTTAGGCCCTCTTTCATTTCACCTCATATTTGCCTCTCCGTACATCAACATTTAGAACCTGCTAACGAGCGTTAATTCCTTTTTGACTCGATGCAGTCATATCAGCGTCGAGCGACACCACTGTCAAGGTGTGGAATGCCTACAAGGGATTCTGCATGTCCACTCTCCGGACGCACAAGGTGCTCTTTATGTTCCTAAGTAATTTTCTTGTCAATGTCGATTTGTGACCGTCGTTGTTCCCCTCTGTTTCCAGGACTACGTGAAGGCCTTGGCATATGCCAAAGACCGCGAAAGAGTGGCATCAGCCGGCCTGGACAGAGTTATCTTCCTATGGGACGTCAACACCCTCACCGCTCTCACTGCGTCCAACAACACCGTCACGAGTGAGTGTGCTCTAGCCAGCTCTAGCCAATTACTAGGCTAGAAACTCGGCTCGTACTAGAGCCAAACGGAGTCGGCTCTAGTACAAGTTGACTGCCTGCGTTCTGGGCCACCATATTCCACTGTGTTTTTTTATGTGGTCAACTTGGGGGACCGTGTCACCAGCTGAGTCAGCCAAGTCACAGTGGCTGAAGGCAGTCTAGTATTTTATGGCATCCCTCAGATGAGCGATATTACTCTTTATTCTGGTTCACCGATCCGTTATGTCTGAGCAGTTTGCTCGTCTTTTTGCTACATCACTACACTCCTGAGCCAAAGCAGAGAATATTTATTCAGAATCGCTAGCCAAGGGTGCATCGAGGACGGATCGTTAAATCTATGCATATCCTCGGAGCGTAGTGTTCGGGAGAGCTGCTGCTGACTTCAGGTGAACCTGGTGCCCTCGCAGCATCCTCGCTGACGGACAACAAGGACAGCATCTACAGTCTGGCCATGAACCCCCCTGGTACGGTCATCATCTCCGGCTCGACGGAGAAAGTCATCCGGGTATGGGACCCTCGTACCTGCCAGAAGATGCCCAAGCTCAAGGGGCACACTGACAACGTCAAGGCACTCGTGCTCAACCGAGAGGGAACGCAGGTAAGGCGGCTGTGCGACAACGGCAGGTGTTCCGTAGTTGATGCGTGATGGACAAAGGTACGGGTATGGCCACCGTGAAATAATGGCAGATATTTTGTAATCGTTGCGCGACAAACCAGTAGCATGATTTGTGAGGATTCCTGTTGGCTAGTTGGCTGTCCGTTCTTATTGCGTTACACTTCTTAGGCATTACGACAAATGGTGATGCTGCGGCATTGTCACTCGTGTACTTCGAATTCTGCTAAAACTTGAACTGTGGAGTGCATGGATTAACAATGTTTTGCAATCTGGCAGTGCCACAAGGGGTCCAGCATCAAACTTAGTTTACTTTAGGATCGGTAGGGTTTCTTTTGCATCCACTTTGGTAAGCTGCAGTGGGCAAAGCACGGTTACGTTTTAGTTAGCGGATCGCGGCGGTGTTGCTTCGAACTTTAAAATTCATGCAAGTAAAGTTAGAATCCGCTAAAAAAAATCGCCGTTACTAGGAGATATTTCTGCAGCGTACTACGGTCGTATATAATTTGTTTGATAGGCTACGAGCACCACATAGTGCACTTGACAGGCACGTAGCCAGGGGGGTGCCCATGGGGCCCGCCCCCCCCCCCCCCCCGAAAACTTCCATTTTGCTGGGACCTCCTCTCCCCCCTCCCCCTGATACGGCATTTTGTATTGGGCACCCCCCCCCCCTTCCCCCCCCCTCCCCTCTGAAACAAAATCCTGGCTACGTGCCTGGCACTTAACATCTTTTTAAACTACGATCTGAAACGACGAGGGAGTGCGCATTACGTGAGTGCGTGCACCGTACTCCGGCACGTGTTACGCGACTACGCTTGTGAAATCAGAATCACCGAGATGGGAACATGTCCTTTCCTCCGACAGTGCTTGTCAGGGAGCTCGGACGGCACGATACGGCTCTGGTCGTTGGGACAGCAGCGCTGTGTGGCCACCATCAGAGTGCACGACGAAGGTGTCTGGGCACTTCAGGTGAGTCGCCTGATCCGGGACATTGAAGCAACTGTCAACTCATATGGTACTATACTCACTGACAGGATTAGAATGGCAGGACGTCTCTTTCAAACGCTCGGCCCCCAGCACGCTCTCGTTTCCCCCCGCCATGCTCTGGCTGCGCATGCGGCGCTAGAGGCTCACAAGAAGTGGACGCATTATCCTAGTTGTGAGGCTTGTGCTGGGGGTGGGAGGACCGAAGGACGACCCTGCCTTTCTCGTACCACGAATAACTGTTGTGAATGGTCCTTCGATCGCGAGAAGGCTCCACAAGAAAAGAGGTCGTCCCGGGAAGTTTTAGGCCAAGTTTTCTTCTGGGAAACAATGTTCAGGAACGAAACTTGTAAGGCTAACGTTTGTGGTACTATTCTTTCCTTTATTTCATAGACGTCGGGTTATTAAGAAGGCTACCCTAGTGATGCGCGCAGCGATTTCATTGGCCTTCTGTCGGCTTGTTCGTCGATCTGTGTGTCATGCAACTACATGCACTTCAGAGCATAGATTGTTGCTCCTATTTGACGGTGTTAAACACACCCTATGCACTGGGTCTTTGTTTCGTTTTGTTTTTTGTGTGCGTTTTATAAGTGAAGTTACATGAAGCTTCATTCACTGCCATACTAGGTTACCACCATCATGGTAGTTGCGAATCAGTGTGACATTTGTTGCGTTGCTAAGAATTTTATAGATTATGATCTGAAAAAAACTTGATAGAGATGCAGTTCTAGTATGCAAAGTATTAAGCACATCTGATGGTGCAAACAGGCTAAATTTTGTTTATCTTACAACACAGATTGGGTGGGTGGAGGGGTGGGGGCATGCTGCTTTTTTTTAAACTTAAATGCGAGAGCTCTCTTTCTTTAGTTTGCTATCTTGCTTCCAGTCCCTCAAGTGCAAAGAAAAGTTGGCTAATTTATGTGCAAAAACACACAAGTGAAAACCAGTTGCTCCCCTGATGCGTGTTTCTCATTTTCAGGTGAATGAGAACTTCACAACGGTTTTCTCGGGTGGACGGGACCGCAAAGTGTTCATGACGGACCTGAGGAATCCTGACAACCGTGCCTTGGTCTGTGAGGAGACGGCCCCGGTCCTGAAGGTGATTAATTCACTTTTAGTGACTGGGAAAGTGATTAAAGCATGCAAATAGTAGCCATGCATCACTTAATTTTCTCGATTTGATGAGGCTTGACTGTATATGACTGACATTTTGCTCAGCTTGAATGTAATAGGAGTAGCACATTAGCACATACTGCATTTGGTGCTGTTCATAACTTTATCACATTTCTGCACCTAAATATATGTGTATTTTGAATTGTATAGTTGGAGCCACATTGTGCATCTCATAGTGGCCCTAATTTAGTAAAATTGAGTGTGGTAACAAAAACTGGAAACATTCCAATGCAGCTTGATAACTATTGTACAACTCCATGCTTATATAATATAGTGTACTTCTGAATTGCATTTTGTATATGGACTTTAATGTTGATATTGTCACAAAGGACAGATGATGAGGCAACAACTGAACAAAAGCTAAACATTTAGTTTGGCAAACTTGTGCCGAAAACAAAAATACAAAGAGGTAGCGTTGCAGGCGTTTAAGGTCGGCGGAGCAGCACGGTTGAGCGCTGGAGCGAGGCTGACTTGTACGGTGCATTGCAGCTTCTTTTAAGCCTCCCCTGGGGGCCTAGAATATTCTGCCTCGATCCTTCTCAAACTATACATTCTGAACATGAATAGGCTAGATGGTTCTCCAGCCTTCTCGAATCTTCTAATTTCATAAAAAAAAGATAAAACGACACGCAGTGCCGGGAATCAAACCCAAGCCACTTGCGTGTCAGCCAAATGCGCTGCCAACTCGGCTATGTAAGCACGCTGCATTCGTGACAACATTCTTGACAAAATGAACTAGGCACAACTGGTATCTAATCCACATGAACTATTTAATTCTGATATGCAGGATATCTAGTACAATGTAATAATAGTGCAAACAATTCATCCAACATTTTGGTGTCAACCTTTTTGCCATCGACCCATCGAACTCATATTTAGCATTTATGGGCACTTCCTCGCCAATAGAAAAAACTGAAAGCTGTTGTTATGCGGTAGCGAGCTTTGCCTCGTCGTAATGTCCGGGCCAACGAAATGGGTCAGAGGTCTCGAATGAGCACCAATGTTTTTTGCAGATGATGCTTTGCCACGACACATCTTCACTCTGGGTCGCCACCACAGATTCTTCAATCAAAAGCTGGGTGAGAGTTTCCGAGGCTTTGCTGAAATCGTTTCATAGCTCAAAATGTACTCGAACCCACTCTAGGTGCACAACTATGATCGGTGCCTTTTGAAACTCTCAATCACCGGCATCGTTGTCATTGACAGTTTCCTCACCGATTCGTTTTCAGCCCGTGAATAACAGGTGTTCCCAGTTGGACGACTACGACGTCGAGACGCTGGTGCCGCTCAGCCAGAAGCCACAGTCATGCATCAAAGGTTTGTATTTTTTACGGTTGCGTGATTTCGACCATCTTGCGCTGTGCGCCGTTTCTCTGCATGTTTAAGTTTGTGACCGTCGTCATTAAGGCTAGTTCACACTTTTGCGTCCAACCGTGACCGAGCGCATTGTGGCCGCTTACTATGCTTTGATAACTGCAAAATTTGAGTCCGATTTATTGCGTGGAAACTGTGTTATATACGCGATGTTACATTGCTTTATGATTGTAATTATAATTTATTTTCAATTATATTTTATATTGTATTTATGGCAGAAAAGAGCCACCAGGGTAAGATGCAGCCAACAGAAACTGTGCACATCATTCAAGTTACCTTCTGCCTTGCATGGCTGTCAGAGGACCTTAAAACATGCAATGAAGTCGATTTCGGTTTGAGATGAAGGAAGCAGGTCGCTATTTTCCCTAAACAAAGTTCCGAAGCGATTCAATAAATTGGTGTCGCTAGAATGGCATCGCTAATCCACTGTTCGCTCAAATGAACACCGCCATTCGCTAAAGTGTTGCTCAATGAAACATCTTTTGTGAGACTTCGTTCGCTAAAACGTGTTTCGATTAAGTCAGTGCCTCCCAGGTCGTACCCAATTCAACTTTAATCACGGCACATGGTAGCATGCTAATACTTCAAGATTTATAGTTACTACCATTTTGACGAAGTGAAGAGAACAGTACCTGCAACATAGTAACTTCACTTAGTTACAAGTTATTGGAAAATGTACCTAAGATACAGACACAGATACCGAAAAATGAAAGTACCTAGGTTTCACCTCAGGTACAACAAAAGTACCTAGATAACGATTTCCACTTACTTGTACCTCGGTACTTTACAACCCTAGTCACGGGGCATACAGACGAATTCAGTTTCCCCGCTAAATTTGGAGGGGAAATTGACGTCACGTGAACTATACACCAGTCTAGTTTTCTTGCTATTGGTGTCACTTGACATGATGTGACATGACCTGTACTATTCGAGACTGTATATACAGTGCAGTCCACTTATAACAGTATATTACTTATAATGATCAGTCTTTAGAGTTTTTAGTCCAGATACGATAAACGATTGAATTTTTGGGTTTTCTCATTATTGTTATAAGTGGATTGCACTGTAGTAGTAGTCTTCTAAACAAATTAAAATCATTACTTAAACACTGCATTTCATGCATCATAGAGCTTTAAAAATAAACATCGCTTCCATTTCTTTTTTCTTTTTTTTGCCTTTGTGGCATTGAAGTTTTGAGGTTTTTTTTGGATTGACCGAATTGACCAAAACTTTACTGGCTAATATTTTCTGGATTTTATTGGATTTATCTGAAAACAGAATCCTAGTTACAGGCAACCATTTTTCATAAGAAGTGCTTAGATTTTGTCTTGCAAACAGTCCAAAGCCTTCATTCTAGTTATAGACATTTCAAAAGTGTTCCAGCACTACCCGATAAATGCTGCTAGTGTGCCTCTGTGTTCTCTTGTTCAAAGTGGGCACACAAACACAAATGTGCGAATCGGCCGTTAGTCTTCTAATCCTTAACAGTTTCGATTAGGTGCACAAAGGCATCATTTGAGTTACATATGTCGTGACGTGCGTAATTTTTTCACAGGAAATCCGAGCATACGGCACTACACGGTACTCAATGACAAGCGTCATGTTCTCACCAAAGACACCGCATGCAGTGTGGCTGTTTGGGACGTTCTCAATGTGAGTTTTTTCTTTGTAGTATGCTATGGTTGCTCAAAGAGAGTTAGTTCTCAGCGACATTTTAAGAGAAAAAGATATACGGCTTTAAAGAAACGCTGACAGGGTATTTACACTCAGCAAGGTTTTTATTTGTACATGACGTATGAGAGCCCAACTACCCAGAACTCAATTTGCAGCTCGAAATTCGTTTTTTTTCCGCCCGAAAACTGCCGACCGAGAAATGGACGGTTTGAGTCGCGCTCACTCTCCTCTCCGTGGCCACGTGCCACTCCCTATGGTTTAGGCACAACCACCAAATATCATCAAAGTCGTGGGTCATCGAAGCCACACCCTCAATATTAAAAATCGAAAAAAAAAAAGAATATGATACCCATTTGTTGATCGAACAAAAAAACAGTTGCAGAGCCACGTGACTTTCAGCAACTCTCTCCTCCTCTATATTTTTCTTTTTCTCCTCTCCAGTTTCAGTTTCAAACAGTTGCATTTTTTTACTTTATTAAAAATGTATGTGATGCTGTAGCAAAATATTAATTGTGTAATCTTCTGACACCATATAAAATCGCCTGGCAAAAGATGAAAAAAATTTTTAGGGGGTGTCAGTGCCCCTTTAAATATACGGTATAAATATTTTTATAAAGTAATTTTATTGTCAATTAGTACAACTTCTGAACTATCTTCTGTATCCTTTACAATGTGCACGTTGGTGGAAGTCAGCTGTTGGAAGTTTGTGTTTCTTCTTCAGGCGTGTAAAGTGGAAGACCTTGGAGCAGTCGACTTTGAAGCCGAAGCCAAAAAGAGATTCAAGATGGTCTATGTTCCGAACTGGTTTTCCGTCGACCTCAAAACAGGGGTGAGCAGCCTTTTTACTTACTAGTTCATGTCAAGAATCACAACTTCCAAAAAAAATTTTTTTTTTGTGATATTGGCAGTTGCATGCTGGTGGGCATTTCCAAGCTGGTGCACATATCATAACAACACTGGGAGATGATTCTATCATGTCGACATGTACATATCGGAATGTTAGTCTTCTGACAGCCTATTCATTCAAAAAAACTCACTGTGCATAGTATAAGGTGACAAAATTTTTGGAAGTACATTCAATTTTATGTTAGCTATGAAAAGACACAAAATAATCTGGCAGCGTTGAATGAACAAGTGTGCTGGACTAGGCAATGTTGATATTGAGAAATAAGAATTTAGGGAAACATATGGACAAAGCATTGGCATCATCATTCATTTTGTGTAATAAGAGCTCGCGTGGAGATCCCGTTTCCCCTATTTTTTCGGGAAATACAGAGCCCAACTTCCGGTTCCGACGGTGAGGTGGAATTTTGAGCGGGTACAGATAATTCCGACTGTTGGGGAAAAATTTCTGAAACTCTGTTTCATGCCAAACGTCTAGACACACGGACACACCTTTTCACGGCGGCTGCCAGTGTGCCGGATACGCAATATGTTCATGAACACAAAAGCCAGGGAAGGCTCTCGGCAGTCTTTTTGGTTTCTCTTTGAAAAAGCTTGAGGACGCATCGCCGACATTTAGTTCTGCCAAATATTTGTGTCGAGTCTTCAATGGCGAATGGGGGAACGCATCAAATGCAGATGCTCTGTGTTCACTTGGATGATCCGGACTGCTTTGCTGCCTGGGTCTCCGCAAAAGAGTCCGGACTCGGTCCTTCCGACGGAGGCCCCGACCCCAAGAGTAAGTCGGCGCGTTCGGGAAACGGCGACGTGAGAAAACAGATCAATCAATTGTGTTTGTCCACATTGTGAAAATGACAGCAAAGAAGAATCAGCAGACAGAAGCATTGTGGAAGAGGGGAATAAATAAATATTGAAAAGAGTAGTGACTAAAATTGAGTGGTCACTAATCCGTGGAGCTCTGATTTGAGTGACATAACCCCCCTTGCACTGCCTTTCCACATGTATCTTTTGGCGTCATTTGGAGGGGTTAGTGTTAGTTTTTTTTGCAGGCAATGCAAACAGACCTTGCTCGTCTTCACTGTGGAGCTTAAACCTTCAATTTGTACGCTATGTAATTCAATTATGAAGTTATTTGAAAGACTTCCAAAATTTGTGTTTCATGGCCTTGTGCTTTCAGCTTGGAGTAGTGTAAAGAGGTTGGAAATATTGTCCAGTGATGCTCCTCTTCTGCTCTAACAATTATCTCATCGTTTCTGCACCGGGTAAAAGCAGCATAAAATATTTTTAATGTGAGAAAGTCTTTGTCTGTGCAAGGTTTTAAAGGGATACTACAACGAAATTTCAATGCTTATTTCTTGGTCTATGCCTGTTCAAGACAGCAGTATCACATCGGACACACCAATTTTATGTCTGAAAAAGACACAAAAAGAAATTTTAAAATGAATTAAATGATTAGCAAAGGGCACCTGGTGGATATTGCTAAAGCCTTGTCTGTAATGCCCATCTAGGAACCTTGACAGGTAGTGATGGTAACCGTCTCGCCTTCGGCTACCACGAAAGAAGAGGGGAAGGAGGAACTCCCCTTTCTTCAAGTCTCTCTTTTATGTGTCCCAGACGTTGCTAGTGTCCCTCTACAAGATTATAGAAGATTAACCCGTCACTCAGAATTCATACAAAAGCAGCTTAGGGGTTAGTTGTGGTGGCTGGAACGGCTAGGGCATCCTGTCGACATCAGCCTCACCACAGCTGTGCTCGTCCTGAGACAATCTATGTCACGATTGCGCCGAATGTCACGTGCTGTCCACTAGCTGCTCTCCGAGCGCTTGCTAAAGTGGGCCGTTTATAACAAAAAATAGAGCCATCAGGCTCAAAATACAAACGTGTGATTGTCATTTACGAATATTGTGGATCATATTCAGCCTATTTCTGAACGCGACGGGTATATTTCAAACTCCGTTGAAGTACCTCTTTAATAGACTGATAATCTGTATAAATAAATGGTTGTGTAGACTTTTTTTCTGCAGAAAAAGTGTATAGAGATGTGGGCATTTGTTTTCCAGTCAACCTGGGAGGCCTGTTGCTTCAAGCATTGCTCGAAAATTGGCCACCAACTTACACCAACGATGAAGAAGGCGAAAATGGTAAGGTTTTTTTTTGTGGTTCCTCAGACTATGAAGCTTTGTTTCCATTTCTGTGCAACTGTCTTTTTAAGAAATGTGCACGTACAGACGCCGGACATGTGAGCTACCACATTGGCGCGTCGAACGGAGTGGATGAAATCTTGCATGGGCTGCTTCGAGCATTGCCATGCTTTGGGAGCCAGGCTATTAGGACCGAGCCATCATGTTAACGAAAGCCCAGATAGAGGGTTTTTATCGGCATTGCGCCGTAAAATGCGGGGATGCAAATAATCTCCCTGTGTCCATCTCCTTGATAATGAAATAGGAAATGGGTTGGCTTTTCATTCTGGTAGCTCGTGCCTGTTTACTGTACACTGTTGATTTTGGGGTAAGCGTGTTCTTTGCAACATTGTACGAATTCAGTTTTTAGCGAGCACTGAAACTGAGCACCAGTCATGTCGGTTCTTTCTGATTTAATTATTTACGTTCCATGTCCTTTGTTTTAGGGACTGGGACACTAGCCATGAATGGGGATCGACAGAAACCCGGCAACATGTATTTTAGCGTTCCAGACCACACACCTGTCACTTTTAGGTGAGCCTCCATCTCTTCATAGTCTGCATTCTCATACTAAAATCTATCTTCATGGAGTTTCAATACCATCATTGATACTTGAGTGAACACTGAATAGCACACTCCGTTTTTAGTTGATTTTGAAAGATATTAACATAGATATGTAAGCCGTGGCAGACCAGAACATTTTTGCGGGAAAGGAATGACATTTGTTAGGCTGTCGTAAGTCGTCTATCAAACTACCAGCTTTTGTACGAAGGTTGACACGTAAGATCAGATTTTTTGCACGAATATTTTCAACCACAGGCCATCTGCCTTGCAATGGCATCCTTTCTCAAAGCCATATAAGTGTAGCAGCAGTTTGGCCAGTGCAAGACAGCTGCTAACCTAGGGTTTTAAGCACACAGCAGGCTATGGCAATTACCCGAAGCGATGCTTTGATTGAGCGCCTTCATTATTTTGCAGTGAAGTTGGCGGCCGAACTCTGCTCAGGCTACTGGTTGGGGACGCCGGTCGGGAAAACGAAGAACTGCTTCTCAATGAAACTGTTCCCACTTGGGTCACAGACGTCGTCATTTCCGTAAGTGTCCATTTGTCTCGTAATCTCGCACCTTCGAAAGACTTTAACTGACTAGGCCAACAAGTTTGCCAACTTCTCCCACAAACATGACAAAAACACCTTGGAGAGAGAGTGGCCATCGGTTTCGTTGACCGACAACGAATACAAATGTTTGTGGTGATACACGACACTGCCAGAGTGTGACCAGGTCATTGTAAAGTCGTTGTGCCTCTCGCGTTTCAAAGAAAGTTGAGGGCCGTGAGGGTGTGAGGGCCATGAGCGTGCGAGGGCCATGAGTGTTTGAGGGGTATGAGGGCCATGAGGGCGGGCGGTGAGTGCCTGAGGGGTAAGAGGGCCATGAGGGCGGTGAGTGTGTGAGGCCTTCTTCAGATGGAGCAACTTTCTCAGCAATTTTGGTGTTGCTGGCAGATTGCTCCCTAGATCGGCACGAATTGCTGAGATCGGGTCGGGCTCGAAACAAGCGAGCAAGTCGGAGCAATTCGAATTTCTTCATGTGCGGGAGATCCTAGACCCTTCGCAACGAAGAACCCTAACCCAAGTTGTAGAAGACGATTCCTCCTCCAGTGCGAACGATTAAGACGGCTCGGACCTGAGCTTTTGAATAAAGTTTTCCTCCTCCTCGAAGACGTTTGAAGCGGCTGCATCCAATCAGGGACGCAATATTTTCACGTGATGCCTCGTGCCGGTGATGATGACAACAAAAGACTTGGTTCTGGTTTAAAATTGATCGTTTTTGAAAATAAACTGTTTCAGAAAGATTCATTAGTATTCTCAACGAGATTTAAATGCATAAAAACATGTTTATGGCATGTAGTTGTGTGTCTCAATAGTGCACGAAAAATAAAATTTAATGATGATGGTGGCAAATTGTAGCAATGGGTTGCTGCGTGTGAACGCGGGCGGCCCGTATTGCTGGTGTTGCGACGTCAAGTTTCTGGGCGAAATTGCCCCATCTGAAGCGGGCCCGAGTGGTGCGAGGGCCATGAGTGCGTGAGGTGCGTGAAGGGTATGAGGGCGGTGAGGGGCGTGAGGGCTATGAGTGCGTGAGGGTGGTGAGTGCGTGAGGGGCGTGAGGGCCATAAGTGAGTGAGGGGCGGTGAGTGGCGTGAGGGCCGTGACTGAGTGAGGGGCGTGAGGGGCATGAGTGTGGTGAGGGGCGTGAGGAGTATGAGTGCGTGAGGGCCATGAGGGTGGTGAAGGGCGTGGGGTCCATGAGTGTGTGAGGGCCGTGAGTGTTTGAGGGCCATGAGTGCTTGAGGGCCGTGAGGTTCAGTGAGGGTGAGTGAAGGGCTGAAGGTGAGTGTAACTGTGAGGATGAGGTTGAGTGAGGGGCTGAAAGTGAGTGTAGCTGTGAGGGTGAGAAGAGTGAGGGGCTTAGGTGAGTGTGGCTGTGAGGGTGAGGGTGACGTAAAATGCCGACTTATGGTCTTTTTATGTTTGGAAGATAATGTAGGAGAAAATAATGAAGGTAACAGTGTTATTGATTACAGTGATGTGATTGCTGCGCCGTTTGCGCCAAACTGCGCCAAGGGGCTAACCCTGCTACAACATCCTGCTACATTTTGCCGAAATATGGGTAATCTGCGCCAAGCCTGTGCCAAAGGACTAATTTCGGTCGCCTTTTAAAACCGAAACTAAACTGAGTACCGTAATGGAGCATGCGGGAGCTAGGTGGCGCAAGCGTTCGCCTGACACAAAGTACCCTGCATCGCTTGTCCATCCAGTCTTGAAAGGTTTTCCCGCCGTGTCTCGTTTCGCGCTCTCATCGTCTTGTAGATCTCGTCTCACGTCATTCTAAAAATAATTGTAACGATAGGTGCAAGCATGTCCGGACGCTTTGGCTCTAGCGTGGCGGGTTCCAGCCATGCCGTCATGTCGTGACACGAAACCGCGTTTTGCGTGGCGGGACTTACTTTGCGAGCTGAAGCACTAGCTCCTGAAAGCAACGGCCATGAGAAAACTAGATTTGGTCCCCGCCTACCAGTCACCATGGTTCAATGACGTTGGGTGTTGCCGTCCCTACGTCGCTGCAGATATGGCGCTTTCTAAACTGAAACTAAGGACCGCCGCAAGGTCATGAACAGTCCTGTTCTTGTTTAAGTCATACGCTACTACAGAAATCTCTCTTTAACTCAAAGACTGCTGTGTCGAAGTATTGATTACCTACGTTTCTCTTGGTGGGCTATCTTTTGAGAGGGACCCCGGTACGTGAAAAGTCTGCCGTGAAAGAAAGTTGGTGAAGAGAAGCGAGCTAAACAAAGAAGGAAAAAATGTCTGCACGCTGAACCCGCACAGCGGGCTTGTTTGTCTCGAGTTCAGTCGTTGCACAAAGCGCCCCAAGAACTTTTTCACCCCAACTCGCAATGTCTTGCGTAGATGTGCTCAGGTTCTTTTGTTCTGTGTGTCTAGCTTCTCGCATGCCGGCCTAGCAAACACACGCCGCTGGACCTTTACAATTTGCATACAATTTCGGGAACTAGTACGGAGCGGGGTGGCGTTGTTCGGTGTCGATCGGACAGTCGTCTCCGCTCGCACGACGAAGCGCGAGCAACTGCAAGCTGCCGAAGTTTCCCCCACGTGCATGTGAACATGATTGCACGACAGAGCCACCAGCCGGGACGCTTGCGATCCATTGTTTTACGTTCGCTTGCTTTTGACGAAAATCTGGCACGTCGGAAACCAGTAAAGCGGTGGCAGGAGGTTTTTCGGAATTGCTCGGCAACGCCTACAGCACTGTAGACTTGTGGCATGCCTCAATGTTTCTTTGGAGGCGTTGAAAGTGGACATTCATTACTAGCCGAAGGCAAAGCGAGGCTTGCAGCAGCCTTTCAGTAAGTTTTGAAGAGCAAAAGGAAAAGCACCCGCTAGTCGTGTTGCACATTTTTCTTGTGTACAGTTTTGCATTGCACTGTAGTAGTTACGTGTTTCATCAGTTGGAGACTGCTTCAGTTTATTATATTATATAACTAGTCAACTTTATGCTTAGGCATTTACTACTCAGATGCTCATTTTTAAATAAATTTAATATGTGCAGTTTGGCTCTTATTTATTTATAGTGGGTACATATATATGTATAATTTCACTGAAGCATTGCAAAATGTCTCGTGTCATTGGCATTTCAGTTAACATGTTGTAAGACTCCCAGGTGGTCCAACTTGACCATAATTTGTTCATTGCAGCAAGCAAAGGGCCCTTCATCTGTCCAGCACTTAAAACAAATATTTTCATTTTTCTAAGAATATCTGCTCCAAAAGCCTGTTTTTGCTGCTCCGAAACACTGTTTTGGCTGCTCCAAAAGCCACATTTACTGCTCCAAAACACTGTTTTGGGCTGCTCCAATGGCCACCTTTGCTGCTCCAAAATGCTGTTTTGGCTGCTCCGAAAGGTGCTCCAAAACGCCTTAGGCCAATCACATCACTGTGATTATGTTTGTAGGTTTTTGAGTATGCAGTACTGTCTTTGCAGAAAAACATGCCACGGTTCAACAAGATTCCATTCTACCTTCTGCCTCACTCATCTTCAGGGGTCAAGCCTTTGCGGAGGTGAGTGCTGGTTGTGTGGTACGCTCGAGCTTGCTGTGGCGCTGAGCTGGCTCTTGCACCTTCCAAGCAAACAATACATAGCAGTGGTATATAACTGGTTTTGAAGATAAGCTAGAAAGAGAGAAGAAAAACAAGGAAAATATTTCGTCGTTAATCAGAGGTGTAAAGTTTTCATAAATTCTGACTGATCACAGAGAAATATTTTTAGAAGAATTGGTGTATTTTATTTTTTACTAATTTATTTTTAGAATTAGCTGTTTGCAAGGCTGCTTTATGTTGAAGCAGCCATCCATATTTATCTAATCTGATTCAAAAGTTTGACAAACGGCAAGCAGACGGATGTGCCACGCTTCTGTGTGGTTAAGAGCATCCACTGTTGTGCGGTGCTTTTCTCAAGGGCCCGTATAATTAGATGGAAATAAATGCTTCAGTTTGTGTCACTCTGATTTTTCTTCAAGTTTTTGCTGTTATGAATTAAGGAACTTGCTCGTAAAGAGTTTTTCGCATGTGAAGCATGGTCTAGCTGTCAACATGGTTTATGTCGGCAAAACTGGCATAGGACGACGTTAACCGCTCTTTCGATAAACAGCGTTTTCATTGTTGCTTCTTGACAACAGAGCTGTATGTGTCTGTTCCTCACTCATTTCGTGTTCCCTTTCTGTTGGTGCCAGAAGTTCAGGCAAGGTAACCTTTACGTTCTGTCTTCAGGGACCGTCTCTCGGCGAGCGACATGCTGCAGGTGCGCAAGGTCATTGAGCACGTCTACGAGAAGATCATGGGAGCCGGTTCGGACGCAAGTTCGCAGACGGCTGGTCAGCAAGGAAGCACGGGAGGACAAGAGAAGGGAGAGCCCAACCCCGGGGCAGAGGACGAGAGGACGTCCATTGCCGAGGAGAAGGTGGAGCTGCTCTGCCAGGACCAGGTCGGTTCAAGGTCAAATGAAGGTTGTGTTGGAGGCCCGAGGGTTGGTTGGGTGGCGTCACGGTGTGCCTGGGGCGTGGAGTCGCTTTTCAGTGCTTTCAAAGGCAGGTTTAGGGACAAGTTGCATTGGCCAGAGAAGCAATTATAAAGGTTTTGTAAAGGTCACCGAGACACACTTCAGACATGAGGTAGTTCGGAAATCGCGCAGCGGTCAAGAGCTCTCGGGACATCATCAGACTGCACCGAAGAGCTTATTTGAAGGTCGCTACGTCTTTGCTAAAAAGGGCTGCTGCATCGAGGGTTTTGTCGACATTAGAATAATATATGGAGGGGATTGTCGAGGCCGTTGATTACAGGTCGTCGTGACTTTCTCTGGGGGAAGGCTTTTGCTGTCTCTGTCACTTTATTACATTCAAGCGTAATACAACTGCTCGTGCAATCCACACGAGTAGTTGGAGGTTATACGAGTGTTACCGTCAACCTTTGGTGTTCTCAGCATACTAACATAGGTTTGACCAGAGGAGAATCGGCGACTCCTTCACCGGGGGGAAGAGACAAGGGATGATGTTTTTAGTTTTTTTGTCCAATCCCCAAAGGCCATCCTGATGATATCCCACGCCGCATGGTGATAGTTACACAATTGCAGAGGGTAAGCAAATTGGCGAAGAAAAGAAATCATAATTTTGGTTCTCAATTTCTAGGCTAGGCGGCGCAAGCTACCACCCGTTATGAAGGGTACAAACTAGTATTAGCCATCCAACATTGTATGAAGGTGTGAAGGTCATCTTAGCATTTTAGAGTTGTGCCAAAGTAAAGAGGCAGGTTTCGAAATGCCCTTTGGACTCTTGCTGACTCGTCCCCGTCACATACGGCACGACGCAGGTTCTAGAGTCGACGATGGACCTGCGGACAGTACGGCACTTCGTGTGGAAGAGCGGCGGTGACCTGGTTCTGCACTACCGGCCAGTCAAGTGACGCCGGCCGCTGGCCTGGAGCCTACTCCGCAAGAGCTGCCACCGTGCCGTCGGAACCATCTTTCTGTGATACGCGCGCCGATTCCCGTCGTTCCCGGGCTCGGTGCGCCCACCAACCACCGTGCTGGCGAGACACTTGTCGCGAGCAACCCATCATCAACCATGCAACAGAAGCCTCCAAGTCACACACCGCTGCCGCCGCCATCGCCGCCACTAGAAGAGAGTCGTGTATCCGTAAAACGAGATGCAGCTTCTTTTCATTCCTCGTTTTAGGTGTGGTCTGCAGGCGATGCATCCTTAGCAGATGATGCATCCTAAGCAGATGATGCATCCGTAGCAGATGATGCGTCCTTAGCAGATGATGCATCCACTGCAGACGATGCATCCACAGCAGACGATGCACCCTTAGCAGACAATGCGTCCGCAGCAGACGACGTGTCTGTAGCAGACGATGTGTCTGCTAGGAGAGAACAAAAGAAAATCGTTGGTAGGGTTTGCAGGAGGGCGTAGAGCAGCTACAGAAGGTGCACAAACCCGAGTTCTGTTTTCCCGCTTGTACTAGTGGCCGACCTGGGTTGTGGTTTTTGGACGTGTTTCGAGCATGATGCATGCAGGCTGCCGAGAGTTGCCGGCAGGACACAAAACTCTTTGGTTTTGTCCGGGCTCCCTTTCGGATTTTACAAAGAATGGCTGCTTGAATCTTGCTTTCTTGCAGCATGTTTGGCTGGGATTTAGAGGTACAGTAGGGCGGATGCTACCAGTTCCAATTCTCCAAGTCCATGTGCCTGTTGGGCTTGTGAACAGCCTTGTAACAGCCGACAGGGCAAGCTTTGTGTAAAGTATGGTTTCAGTGTATTTTTTTTGGGGGGGTTCGAAAGGAATCTTTTTTTTTTTTTTTTTTTAGGCTTAAGTTTTGAGTTTGTGCCAGGATGCAACATACAAAGCAAACAGATGATGCTGTGCAAGCTGAATAACTTAATCTCAACTTTACAGATTCCGGGCATTTTAACAGGCTACTGTTTTCTCGCCGTCAATATGCATTCGTGCCGCCACGCCTGCCTTCGGGCATTTTGCTAACGAGCGTACCGGTTTTGCGTTTGTTTGACTCAGCTTAGACGCGCAAAATTATTGTGATGCAACTGCCATTTTTTCTCTTTTTGTTTTGTTGCAGGGACATGCACACAGGTCATGTCAAGGGCAAAAAGACATACTGTTAAAGAGCCACAAGCTCGCAAAATGCATGAGATCATGTAACCAGCCTCAAGGCATTTGCATTGCATGTGGCTCCTACAAAGCGACAGAAGGAGATGCTTGAAATACTTGCCTCTTTTTTGTTTTCTTTTTCTCTTGGGCGTTTTATTTTCGGTAGTGGCTTGGGTAATCACAGGGTCCGTTTTCTTTGTTTGTTTTTATTTGTCTCTAATGCTAAAGACAACCAACAGTTACTCAGCGTCTTCAACATGTTTTTGTGTGTTTTGCACTGGTAAAGAAAACGAGAGAATATGTAGGCATACTCGTACAAAAACAAAAAAGATGCACCCTCTTTTTTTTTTTTCTATGTGCCAAAGGAGTTGAGGGTTAGAAGGTGTGTGACGTTAACAAGGTAGCGTCGGCAGACGGGAGATTTAGTTACTGGACGTGGAGACTTTGTCTTACTAATGGCGGTCACAGCTGATACTAGTCATCCAGATGCAGGGATGGGCTTGGGTTGACGGAAAACTTCATTCCAGCGTCCTTGCTTGCAAAGAAAAAAAATAAAATAAAGGCAGATGTTTAGTTTTTTAGTTGTTTTCCTCCTTTCTTTACTTGGGTTGGTGGTGACAGTGATTTCCCTAGACACCCCCCAGGGGGCGGAAGGAGGGGGGGGGGGGGGGGGGTGTAACCCCTCTTGTTTTTCTGAAGGCACCCCCTTAATTAATTTGCAACGACTCCTCTATTATTAGTGCTCCCCACCCCCCCTAAAAATTTAGACCCCTCCCCCTTCCGCCCAATTTAGAGCCCAATTTCAATTCCTGGGGAAACCGTGAGATTGAGCACTAGAGGTACACAATCTCTGAGCTTGTTTACCTCATTTCATAACGCTTATGTTAATGAATGTAAACAAATCAACTGCAGTATGTTCAACTGGTTTAGACTGAACATAGGCACATTATTGTGGGGTATGTTTTTGGTGTGAGCCCTTGATCAGAACCTAAATTCTGCAGGTCTCTTAAAACTTTAGCCTTGTTTCGTTTTTTTTTTTTTTTTTTTATGAATGACATATAATGAAAGGAAATGAAAATCAAAACTTACCATACTCCGACTATACTCCGACTCGCTAAAACCGTGCAGTACAGCGAAAACTGGGCGGCAGAGAAAAGCTCACCGGAGAAAAGCTCACCACAAAACCGGCAGATGCGGAGAAAAGCTCACCGATATTTTTTTAGCTTAGCTTGATTCTGCGTCAAACTTGGCAATTTAACACAATTTGCATTCGTCACTTCATTAAAAATATGTCCTCGTTTTTGTAATATTTTTGAGGTTCATTGGGCAAGTGTAAAATCAGAACATGGTACACCGGTAAAAAAGGCAACAATTTATTGACAGCTGAGGGTGCGCCGTCGGTAGCTCTGTCAGATAAAGAGGTTTGTTTTTTGCAAGGTAATATGAATAGCGGTGTGTGAATCGCTTGAGGTCCAAATATTGTGTAGTCGCTAATAGATAAGTAGATGTTTGTTGATGTCATCAGTGTCGGCTACGCTGTTTTCTTTCTGTTAATTTCACTAACAAAACTTTAGTTGCGAGAACAGCTTCGTCGTGTCGTGTTTGTTGTCTTCACCCCGTCGTCGTCGTTTGAGCGATTTTCATCATGTATAACGTTTACCAACTCGCCCAATTCGCTACCTACCTAACAAAAGACTAGTTCTTATATAGCTCACGAGTAACAACGGTGACAGTGCGCAGCTCTGAGGGTCATGGGTGGCTCACCGTAGAAGGCACTATCACACAAAGGGAACGTGTGGAAACATCACGCAGCACGAACGGCTAGAAAGCGTGCATTTCCGTGGAAGCACGAACGGCTAGAAAGCGTGCATGTCCGTGGAAAAAAAGAAGCCTCGATATCCTATTGACTGCTTCATCCTGTTTTCAAATGTTAACAAAAGCTTCAAAGAGAATTTCAGGCACCGTGTTGTTGCGCATGCACTTTTGGATTTTCGGCATTTACACCTTTGATTTTTAGGTTTTAGGAGTCATCATTATGTTTTCTTTTTTTTTTTAACTTTTTCCTGTTTTTAGGTTCATGAAGATTTTAGTTAGGCTTTCGTTGCATAGAAAGCCACAAAAAACACTCTCCCGCAATTATTAATTTGGGAGCAATATACCCAATAAGCTTAACAAATATTACAAACGAGGACATTTTATCTTTTACAAAGCTGACGAATGTTAATGATAATAAATTGATATATGTTACGCTCGATCCAGCAGCCTCCATATAAAAAGAAGAAAAAATATTGGTGAGCAAATTTTCTCCACATACGCTCAATGGCCGGTGAGCTTTTCTCCGCATCCGCCGGTTTTGCGGTGAGCTTTTCTCCGGTGAGCTTATCTCCGGTGAGCTTTTCTCCGGGATTCGCGAAAACTAGAGGGGAGAGAGTGTATCCCTACCTGTTCAAGAGGAGGAAAAGGAGGAACGGGAAGAATCAGAATCCCAGCCTTCCTCTCACGTTCCTCCGTCCCTTCCTCTTGAACAGGTTGGCATACGCTCTCCCCCCTGTAGCTTTGGTTGTACTCCCTCCTCCCCTTTTTCCTTGTCTAGCCCAGCCAGTTCTTGATCTCCTCATTATACCAGTACCCGATGACATATTGGAAGTACTGAATGTTTATTCTCATTCTAAGAGTTGGAGGTGCAAGGTGCACAAGCATTGTTTTACATGTGCATGAAGAACTATAAAAAAAGAAAATAATGTTCGACGGCTTTACACCAGGAAGATAAGCAGATTTTTAACATGGACCACAACAATTGCTCAAGTTCCCCAGATTCTGAAGAATAAACATAGTATATAAAACAAAATTCGCGTCGTTATTCACTGCCTCGGAATGCAACAATGCCGGATAAGGATCAGAATGCAAAGCATTTTCGAAACGGGACACACGCTCAAGGTCGTCTGAGATTTCTCAAGGTTTAGATCTCGCGCGAAATCGATTGTACGTATTTATAGGTAGGATCTCGTTTATTCAACGCACGGCACCAACCAGTTGCGAAAGAGCGACCGAGCCAGCGTTTGAGATGTATTCAAGGAAACAGGTAGCCGTAGTATCGGCTCTTGCTATTCACGTGGTCAAAGCTGGCAGACCTAGAGCCACTCTATGTGGCAGCGTAGCTGCCAGAGTAGCGACACGACGCAAAATTATCTAGATGCACGACGTCAGAAGCGCTGATAGTGATCTCCATTTTGGGCCTGGGAGGTTGCCATGGTAACCGTGCTTCTAGCGACGCCGGGCGGCAACCGTTGTAGTCTACTCTAGTTGATATCTCCATTCGTTCATTGAAAAGTGATATAAGACCTATAAGACGCTTGGCATCGCGGTACGGCAAGAGCTTCTGAAGGAACGGTGCCTGTTTTTTCTGAAAGGTGAGACGATTTGCAGCCCGGGGACTGTCGGGCGACGAGAGCTGCTATGGTATCGTACGTGCACGGACAAGGCGAGTGGTTTTCGGCGCCGCCGGGATGGCGGCCGCTTCGTGGGACGAACGTACCGTGCTGGTACTTTCGGACTTCGCTCGGATGGAACAAAATCCGATTACGCCGGCCACGACAAGACGATTGGCTCGGAACATGACTGCTGCTCGACTGCCCCATAGTGAGCGAGTATATATGTTTAGCATCATACTTCTTCAAGACCCGATCATCCCTTCAAGATGAGATTTTCCCACCGACTGGTGAGGAGCGACGTCGACGGGGTTCAACCAAGAACGACGGCATGGTGGCATCTAGGGAATTGTGGACGCCATCAAAAGAGACGGACGCCGGATATGAGGTGTTCTTGCAGAAAGGCAAAATGGTCGTTCGGAAGTTTACCGGCATTCAAAAAGTCAATATTTTTATCTGGTGTAGCACACATATCCGTGTTAATGGGGTATTCACACGAGGGAGAAATCTCGGGGATTTCTCACCGGCACGCGCATTCAACGACGAAAACGTCAGGCTTTGCGATGTGCAAAAGCCTCGCGTTTTCATCTCGTTATTTTATTTTTATTTTTAAACTTCTTCTTCCTTACCTGTAATCCTCAACTCGGAAGAGAACTGTGAAATCACGCAGTCGTGACATACTAGGGCACCGGTGCGATGACCCTAAGCCTTCACCATGCTTTTTAAGCACACCGTAGAATTTGGCATTCGCAATTAATGATAAGTTCCGTCAGGGCACTCATTCGCCAGGAACGCGAATTAAAATATCCATGGACGAATTGATTGCTGACGAGCGCATACATCCGAGCGCCGCAGTTTTCGTGTCCAATACGCGAGTTGGGGTCGGCTGACGTCATTTTGGCCTTTGTAGGCATTGTAAATAGGATATTTAGAACCATACACATATTATGATAACGTCATAGCACACTGACATTAAGGAGCACAAAACGGGCCCAGCTACAGAAAATAATTATTACACTCGTAAGAAATAAATACGTCTGTAACTTGTTAATTACAACGACGAAAACACCTCTGAGCATCTAAGTTTAATAGTATGTGTTGATGAATTGTCATATAGCAGGACATTTCATATACGTCACTTGAGCAAACGCCAGTTTTTCACTTGAAAAACAAACCAAAAAACACTGCGATCAAATGCAAGCTATTGCAACGAAAACAAGTTATATCAAAATCTTCAGAACTGCCATTTCGTAAAATTGGCGATTAGTAAAAAAGATTAAAGATCGCAGGAGCTTCCTCGCTAAAAGTTTGTGATCATGCGGTTACCTGGGGCAAAAACAAATTCTCCAAGGCCCAACATGCGACGCACAGATTTCGCATCGATTCTCAGACACTCCAACGTTCAAATAAAGCTAAGAGAATGCAAAAATTCCATGCTAAATGTCTTATCGATCCTCAAACACATCCGGAAACCCAAGCACCGCTAAGGCAATATTAATATGCTGTCGCACAGGTGCTAATATTCAGAGCGATCTTGCACAGAAAGGGTATAAAATATCATTCTTTCAGATCTTCACGTTATACCTACGTCAGAAAGCACGAAGAAGCCCTAAATCGTCGGCAAGCTGCGGCACATCACGACTAAGGGCACCGAACAAACTCGCATCCACCAGCTCTGGGCGCTGCCATCTTACCGATGACATCACGGCTGTTGAGAGGTCACGTGACGAGTCGTCACTCGGTTGCTACGGAAACCGAGCCAGCTCAGCTCGTTGCTATGGTACCGCCTGTGACCAATCGCGGTGAGAGGCGGCACAGGGAAAAGCGTGGCGCTACTCTGGCAGCCACTCGATATGGCAGCTACGCTGCCATATCGAGTGGCTCTAGGCCATAGCTCTAGGCAGACCGAAAACAAAGCTCTAGACCGGCCGTGCCATAGCATTATCGAGGGACGTTACACACAACCAACGCACACAAACTCGTTGGGTACGTAGACATTTACAGCGCGGAAGCGATTTCACCCGGCAACAGTGTTCACCACCGCCGTAATTATAAATGAAAAATGTACTATTAGAGGGCGCAACTAACCCTCCCACTTCAGCGGAGGCTTTGCAGACGTTTCGCCATCCATCCTTCTTTAGACAAAAAAAAAAAAAATCATAGAAGGGAAGATAAAACCTCTGTTCAGCCGAGTGCCTCTTCCATGATCCCGACACCAAAATGTCTTATAATTACGTTGTGACTGCCCACAAGCCGACCGGCGTTTGTGCATGCGTTACAGGTCAGCGAAAACGTCATACTAGCCAGCTTGGCGACTGGACGTAATCCCAAAGAATACACGCTTGCGCTTTCACCCGCCACATGGACCTCGCTTCATTATAGCGCTCTCGATCATCTACTCGGATCGAATTCACTGTCATTCACCCTAATAAACGTCTTGAGAGTGTCCGATCTTGTCGTTAAGCGCAGAAAGCTCCCTTTTACCTAAGACCCACCCTGAAAAGTTGCCTGTTATGTTTGTAACTTGACTGCCCTGTTTACGGATTCAACCGGCTGCGTGCCGGTTATTTTGGTGCTCTGCGATTTTGCACTTTTATTGCCTAGCTACGGGGCGCACTTGGTCGTCGAATTGCTCGTACCCGGAGCGGTTGATAGTAGAAAACCAACAGAAACTTTAATCGCTGACAGATTTGTTTCGCTTTTTGTGGCCTTGCAGGCAACTTCACCTCGCCCAATGACATCAACCTTATTCTCGCGAAGAATACGAGGCTCGAGATATACGTGGTGTCGCCCGAAGGCCTGCGACCTGTCAAGGAAATCGGGATCTATGGCAGGATCAGCATCATGAAGCTGTTCCGGCCGCCGGTAAGCTGCTGCATCGTCAGCATTGGTGTTTGTATGCATGTTTGGAAAGCGGGAGCGAGCTCCAACTGGCGTCTGGTGTCCGCCCCTGTAGATGCGAAATTTAGCCAATTCGGTATTCTCTGGTAACCTGGTGTTCTTACCGTGCATCATGCAGTAGTGATACACAACCGCACGCCGGTGCGATGCTCACCCAGATCGAAACGGGCAGGGGTGCGGATTGAGGCCAGGATCCCTGGGTTCTGCAGCCCCCTGCTGAATCCTCAGCTTGAGGCATTTTCTGCAGGGCTAGTGGTTGGGCAGCTGTTGATAACCACGGCGATAACCAGCTTTTCATTGCAGTGGCAGCGGTTAGGGATTTGTTTTAGCGTGTCTTGCAGCTGAAACCGTGGAAAAGCGGGCGAAAACGCAATGAAAGGTATTAAAAACACACTGCCAAACAAATGAACATGCTGGATGTATAGAGGCTACTGACTACACATTGACCGCATTCCAGAATTTACTCAATCTCGCTTGGAGGAAAGGCTTTTTACCTCGACATGAGGAAACCGATCCGCGTCAATGTTGCTGACTTGGTGTTACCTCACAATGTGATCCACTGTGGCCATTTGGATGTGTTTGTGTAAAATTTGAAACACATCTACAGAAGCTGGGCAAAATTTTAAAACTCGTTAAAATGCTGAAGAGCTTAAAACCTCCAGCCATACTGGAATAATGCATGATTGCTATTTTAGTTTGCGGTAGCTGTGTCTGTTGTGTTGGCCTGTCATTTGTTCAATATCAACCCTTTTGCATTCTTTTATGGGTAAGTTGGGTATCTTTTTTTTCTAAGCTGTGGAGTTGTAGACACTTTGAGAACACAGTTAATAAGTTTTTAAAGGGACACTGACAGGGTATTTATGCTCGCCGAGGTTTTTAGTTGTATGTGACATATGAGAGCTCAACTACCCAGAACAGAATTTGCGGCTCGAAATTCGGTTTCTTTCCGCCCGAAAACCGCCGATCAAGAACTGGCCGGTTCGAGTCTCGCTCACTCTCTTTTTCGTGGTCACGGGCCGTTTTCTAAGGTATCGATGCAAACACCAAATTTAATCAAAGTCGTGGGTCACTGAAGGCACATACTCAATATTAAAAATAGAAAAAAATATGAAACCCATTTTTTGTGGCTTCTAAAAAGCTGTTAATACGTTGATTGAAAAAAGTTCCACAGACAACCGGAAGCATTCTGTGCGTTCGTCGTTTCGCGTATCGTGGGTCTCGCGCGGACGGCGATGGCAGCGTACGACGGGCGTGGGACCTCTATTTCAGAACTGTCGTTCGCGGTCTACCGTTAAAAGAGAAATTTGGGACTGATCAAAAGAATTGGTATTCATCCCGTACGACACGCCCGGCCACCAAGCCGATTTGCACGAAGACGTCGCCGAGCCGTCGCTCCCTTCTCGTGGCTGAAGACATCGCTCGCGCAAACGTCAAGCACGACGTGTCTACTTCGAGTTGAATATGCACGCGTACGATTTCTTTATTAGGTGCGAATGTCCCCAAAGCGTGGTGCATTCCGACTTCGACCCGGGAGTGCTTTTGCTAGAGAAAAATCGACAGCCAACTTTCCAACTTACAGTTTACCGGCTGAATTATTACTAAGGAAAGAGATCCTCCAGAATCGAGATGCCCCAGTAGCTTAGTGGGAAAGACGTCCGGTTCACATGCGGTAGGACCGGGTTCGATTCTCCGTAAAAATTTTTTTTTTCAAACATTTTTTGATGTTTACTTATCTTTTTTTTTTTCTTTTTTTTTTACAATCATCACCGAAGAAACAAACAAAAATAACAAACAAATGTTCCGGACGATACTTTGCTGAATTAAATGGTATGGGATTTTCGTTTTGACACCTGCGAACTCAATGTAATCACTTTCCACAAAATGCAAGGAGCATATAAGTCAGGTAGCGTCCGCTTTCCGAGGTGCCCGTAAATGTTCTACAGGAATTGCAGCCAGCCATTAGTCCCGATCCCGTTGATCTTTCGGAAACTCTGTCGCACAATGCCACTTTTTTTTCGGATGCAGGACATGTGAGCCAGCTCTTCACGCAACATCTTGGGTGTATTCTTTTCGGAGCCGATCATGGAAATTCACCACGGGCACTCGCTACTCATCTCCGACTCCTCAATGTACAAAACAACTCATCTTGGAGTACAGAACAACGAGCGGAACAAACATAACTGCAAAAGAATCGCCTGGCGAGCAGTTCCCGCACGCCGCATCGCACGCCGCATGTCGTGTCGTCTGCTACGGAGAGGAGAAAAAAATAAACAAAAGAAAAAAACGCACGGTCGGGTGTAGCCACGTGACTTCCGCCACTCACTCTCTTCTCTCCACTTCTCCGACCTCCGTCGGCTTTCGGTTTCGGTTTCGAGCAGTTGCGTCTTTCGGCTTTATTAAAAAAATACGCTACTCTGTTGCAAAATATTAATTGGGTAGTCCTCTGACACCATAATAAAGCCCCTGGCAAAAAATGAAAAAAAATTTTTGGGGGGGTATCTGTCAAGCCTGTGGCCAAAAGTCTGCCCTCCTCTAGTAATGCGATACGCTTGGCATTGCTTTAACCAACATATTACAACACTAGTTTTTAACAATCTCGGGCTGACCAATGTGCGCTTGCCAGGTTGCCATTTTAGGTTCTCTGCTCTACAATGTGTAGTGAGAAGCATGGCACAGTCAATTGCGTAATGTAATAGATGAGTGCACTTGCTATTTTTTTTTTTTTTTTTCACGTTGCTCTTAGTTTTGTGCAATATTGCGGACTGTTCGCTAATCCATAACAAACGTTTGTTCTTGCAGGGCGAGAAAAAAGACCTATTGTTCTTTCTGACGGCCAAGTACAATGCCGCCATTTTGGAGTGCATTCAGGACGGCGGTGATGGCGGTGTTGAGATCATCACGAAAGCCCATGGAAACATTGCTGTGAGTTTATTTAAAAGGTTCAAAAGCGCGAACGGAAACATGGAACAAAGTAAGAAACACATATGACAAGGACAGATGCCACTTACAACAGATTTCATTGAAAAAACATTCACACAGCCAGTCCGTTGTTCCCCATACCAATAAACAAGCCATAAGCTAACATCATTTCAGCAGTCTTATATAAAGCCATCTAAAAAAGACATTTTCTTATTCAGCAGAAAAATAGATGCCATGCTCACACACTTTTCACCCGCATTCTTGATAAGGAAAGCTTCAACAATTTCTCTCCTTCTTTTTAACGTTTCTCCTGCTTGCCGGTACATGGCATTCAACATTTACGGAAAAGTCCTATTGTGGTGGTTGTGTAAATTTTTCACTCTTACCGTGTCTCCTAACTAAAGCATCTTGCCATAAAAAAAATAGACGCAGTTTGTTAGAACAGATCTGCAACGCCATAATTAGATTGTAGTATCTAGGTGAAATGGCTAAAGTATCATCATCGCAGGTATGTTCCCACTGCATCACTATGGTCTCAGATAAACAGACAAGGTCTACTCATTTATTTTTCTTTTCATGATGCACAATGGATAAAAGAATTGTGGTGACAGCACCCTTTGTAACAGACAGTAGTTCAACCATCTAGTCTACAATTATCCCCCCCCCCCCCCCCCATTCCCCCCCACTACCCCACCAATTTCTTCGTTTAGCTGAACTTTTTTCTTTCAAAAGATGTTTTTATTTCGCTTTAAGCCTTTCCTTCGAGACCTTCTTGTGTCCTTATGTTGAGATTACCTCATCAACGAATCAGCAGTTTACATCTTTCCCTCACAATTTATTTAGTAATTATTGTTTGAGAGCAGTCAGATACATAGACCCGGCTGCAAGCAGTTCACCATTTGACCGAGGCTTCTCATTCCCTTCTTTACCAAACCACACAGGACTCGTTTTCGAGACCCTCGGAGACTGGCAACATCGGGATCATTGATCCGGAGTGCCGGGTGATTGGTTTGAGGCTCTATGATGGGCTGTTCAAGGTCATCCCCTTGGACAGGGACAACAGGGAGCTGAAGGCCTTCAATATCAGGTCTGCTTTCTTTCCACTCGATGAATTTCACCGTTCGCTTTGCAGGCACGCTAGAATTTAACTGGAGCCTGGATACCACATTCCCTCCTATTATAGCTTATTTTGTCGTGCAGTAAGATGCAGGAAAGACCATCAATTTTAATGCGAGCCCGTGTATGCATCGCTCCACTCCTTAGAACAGGTACTAATACAACCAGACCTCTCTACAAAACAAAAAGAGTTTCTTGAAAAGGACTTGTAGTCCCTAAAGGTTTTCTATCTAATTTAATTACCTTCCTGTTCTGTTGGGACTTCCCTAAAAAGGTGTCTTATAAGTTCACTCGTCTATGCTATGAGGCTGTTCTGCCCCACACTAGTCACCTTTAATCGGTAGCATTGATTGGAGGGATGCCCGTTTCGTTGTGCTGCCTCGTGACGGTTGCCAATCTGGAGGCCTTTGTGGTGTGCTAGCATACTTGGGCCGTGGTCTAAATTTGCTCTATCTTGTACCAGAGTAAATGTTTTGTAACCTGACGCTCTAAAACCTACCAGCATTCAAGGTTACTTTATCTGTGTTATCACGTGGTACGACCCGCAAGAGTAGCTCAGATATAATCGGGTAAGATTTGGTGGCCCCGCTACTCCATTGAACATTGCATCGCGTGAGATTTGGCGGTGCCGCCAATGTTGCATTGCATCGATGCGACTTCCCTGGCAGGATGGAGGAGCTAACGGTGCAGGACATGGAGTTCCTTCACGGCTGCAAGACGCCGACCATTGTGCTGCTGCACCAGGACAGCCAGGCGCGCCACATGAAGACCTACGAGATCTCCCTCAAGGACAAAGAGTTCGTCAAGGGTCCCTGGAAGCAGGACCACGTCGAGAGCGAGGCCACCATCGTCATCGCAGGTGGTCTCACCCTCCAGAGAGATTCTTCATTTATTATCATATTTTACGGTCTTTAAGACACAACTTTGTATGAGTCGCACCACCCTAGACTCCGTTCACCCCTAAGCTGAGACTTCTGCGGGAGCTACGCTCTCATGGGACCAATGAACCGCCTCTCTTTCATTGTCGGACCCTGCTCCCTGCGCGAGGATGTGGGCGAGAGCGCAATCACATGGTGAAGGATAGACGTATGACTGCTCCAACACGCTTGTAGATTCCACCGAGGTCTCAGCTTAGGGGTGAGCGGTTTATAGAAGTCGGTAATCGCGCTTTTGTATAAGTCATTCCTTTGTATAAGCGGCTGTTTTTGGAAGATATTTAGTCTATAAGTCGCATTGTTGTGTCAGTTGCACCCCCTTAGAAATGGCAGTGTACAGAAAAAAAGTCGGTCTACCAGTCGCACCACCCTAGAAATGGCTGTTTTTAGAAAAAAAGAAATGGTTGATCTATAAGTCGCACCCCCTAGAAACAACATGTGTCCCTATATTTACACCCCGGACATGTTTTTTGAAAATCGGGTTAAACCCAATTTTCCCCCGAATTCGGAACAAAAATTTTACCATATTTAAGTCATCATCATCATCAGTATTTATTAAACCTTGAAGGCCCTTACGGGCATTGCAGAAATGTGGAGCTAATTAAAGAAACTTGATGAAAGTGCGCAGGACAGAAGCAATGTAAAATATATTCGAGTAGTAATACTTTCTGGCAAAAAAAGTTATTTTCGCAAATGCAATTTTGGTAAGAAAAGTGCTACCCAAGTCTACCGAAAGCCGTGCTGACGTTGCTTTGCATTCCAAATGGAAGCTTTGATGTTGAGAAAGCATTGTCACAGTTAAGATATGTTTGAAGACTGGACAAGTCTACTATCGGGACAGGATATCTCCACATGCAGATAAATATGTATACCAACAAAATTTTTTTGAAAATTGAAATGACCAAGTGAGCTCATATACTATGTTTTAATCCAATTGTTTCCACATTAATAACTTTTTGTGTAAAAACATTCTACGTCCTAACCCAGTCAATACTTTTTATTGACAATTATAATCATTGATATTTGTACATAACCCCCAAAAGATCCTAATTCTGGAATAGTTTCTAGAAAAACCCGATTTCTCCCCTATTACCCCAGTGATGTGATTGCTGCGCCAATTGCGCCAAACTGCGCCAAGGGGCTAACCCTGCTACATCCTGCTACATTTTGCCAAGATATGGGTAATCTGCGCCAAGCTTGCGCCAAAGGACCATTTTTGGTCGCCTTTCAAAACCGAAACTAAACTGAGAACCGTAATCGAGCATGCGTAAGCTAGATGTCGCAAGCGGCCTCCCGACTTACCGTACCCTGCATCAATCGTCTATCCGGTCTTGCATGGTTTTTCCCGCCGTCTCGCGTTTCGCGCTCTCGTCGTCTCAAGGATCTCGTCTCGCCTCTCGCGTTCTTTAAAAAAAAATATTCAACGATAGACGCAGGCTCTTGCGGACGGTCCGACGTCAGTGTGCTGGAAGCCGGACTTGTCGCCATGCTTTGAAAGAAACCCATCAAAACCACGTTTTTGCGCGGCGAGGGTTACTTTGTGAGTTGAAGCGCTCGCGCAACCACAGTCGCTGTGGTCGCGCGACGTCGCGTGTTGCCGTCTCCACATCGCTGCAGATATGGGGCTTTCTAAACTGAAGCGCATCGAGATTCCTGTTCTTTTTTAAATCATACACTGCTACAAAAATCCCTATTTAACTCTAAGGCTGCTTGGCGAAGTATTGACTACCTAGGTTTCTCTCGATGAGCTTTCTTTCGAGAGGGACCCCGGTACGTGAAAAATCTGCCGCGAAAAGAAGGTTGATGAAGAGAAGTGAGCTAAAGCAAAGAAGGCAATGTCTGCACGCTGAACCCGCACAGCGGGCTTGTTTGTCACGAGTTCAGTCGTTGCACACAGCGTTTCAAGAACTTTTTGACCCTGGCTCGCGATGTGATATATCGGTGCGCTCAGGTTCTTTTTTTCTGTGTGTTTAGCCTGTACCTCGCATGCCGGCTTTGCAAGCACGTGCCGCTGGACTGTTTATTGTCATGTGCTGGACAATTACATTTTGCATACTATTTTGGGAACCAGTTGGCGACGTAGCGGAGTGGCATGGTTTCGGTTTCGATTGTGCAGCCGTTGTCTCCACTCGAGCGACGAAGCACGTGCAACTGCAAGCCTGCCGAAGTTGCCCTCACGTGCATGCGAACATGATTGCCCGCTAGATGCACCAGCCGGGACGCTTGCAATTCATTGTTTACGGTTGCTTACTTTTATAAAAATCTGGCACGTCAGGGACCAGTAAAACGATGGCAATTTTTTTTTTTTTTTTGGCAACGCTTATAGCACTTTATACTTCTGGGATGTTTTGGCAGTAAAAACAGAAGCATCGAGTTCCGTCACAACTTGTCACATCAGAACACAACACAACACAAAGTGCCCTTCGTTTGTCCAGCACTTAAAACAAATATTTATATTTCTAAAAATATCTGCTCCAAAAGCCACTTTTTTTGCACCGAAACACTGTTTTGGCTGCTCCAAAAGCTACTTTTGCTGCTCCAAAACACTGTTTTGGCTGCTCCAAAGGCCACTTTTGCTGCTCCAAAACACTGTTTTGGCTGCTCCAAAAGGTTCTCCAAAACGGCTTCGGCCAATCACATCACTGTACCCCCTTAGAAAAGACCGCGCGATTTTTACCCCTCGATTTTTCAAAAATATAGAAGCGGAAAACGAAGGATTTCATTTATGAGTCGCGTCGTCGTCTAGGTAAGTTGCAATCCCCTAGAAGCGGCTGTTTTTTAGAAAAAGTTGGTGTATAAGTCGGGCCTGTGTCTAAGTCTTACCTTTTTATTTGTATAGTTTGGAAAGCTGAACTAGATTTCAAGAAGCTCTCAACGGGTGTTTTCCAGGGAAAAATAGAAGTTCTCAAAAGACGAATTTCATTATGTGAGAAACAATATCTTTGCGTCTCTGTCGCGACTGTCCGAATGCAAGGGACATCGTTGCTACGACGGGAAGGCCGAGCGACTGTTTTGGAAAGTTGTCAGGTGACAACAAGCATGGGACAGTTAACGTCTTCAATGCGACCACACTTGCTGCAGTAACATGTGTCGAAACTTAAAAAAAACTTGTGTCGGTGCATTTGTCAGAACCTCAAACAAGACATTGGGTACAAAGTCGGGTTATTGAAGCAGTTGGGTGAGGATTGCCCATGGCTTTCGGGTCAGATGATTTTTTCACTTTGTGGTGTTGCCCTTGGGAAGGAACAGTTGCAAGATTTTCTTCATCAAATTACTTTCCACTTGCCACCGTTACCCGTCTAATACGAAATTGTTTTTCAGTGCCCGAGCCCTTCTGTGGTGCCCTGGTCATTGGGCAAGAATCAATCACCTATCACAACGGTGACCAGTATGTGGTCATCACCCCTCATCTCATCAGAGTGAGTGTGCACAGAGAATGTTTGCATGCTGGGTGCTTTGGACCCCTGCTGTGCTTTTAATTTAAGACGCACTTGACTCGAGGTGCATGAAAAAGTTCTGATCTGTTATTATGATTTCAGTGTTTCATATTCCTTGTAAGCTATTAACTGTGCATGTTCTCGGAACTAATCGCATTAAACATTGGTTCCTGTGGGATGTATCGGTGAGGTGTACAGTCGAGACCATCGTAAGGAAACTCTTCCTGCTCTTGTGAATGTTCAAGCAACTGTCCGCGTCTTCAATTAAAAAATTTAGTCCTGTTGCCGCTTCCTTTTTTCATTTCTTTTTCACTAATTAAATTTATAAAAATGCAGTATGACAAAGAAAAAAAAAAGAAAGAAGTCTCAGAGCCAGGCAGATCAATGTGCCTACCTTCCGCTAACTCTTATAAGAATAGTTTTTTTTAATCTATAAAAGTTTTGTTTTTAATCTATAAAAGTATCTATTATTAAAACCAGTAGAAGACGGTGAAAATTCAATGAAACCAGAAGCATGATAGAAATATAACTACAATATTAACTTTCTAAGTACATTGTGATTTCTGTTTCCTGGGCACGTTACAACAAATGTTCAAAGGAGTAGGTTTTTTTAAATAGTTTATTTAATGATTTATGACCAATATTCTGCTGGTCACTGGTAGAGTAAAGGTCTCCAAAAAGTAAGTATACCAGGGCTTTCCTTTCTAGGGACTCGCGACATAAGAGTTGTCAATGTGAGTGTCATTTATGCACCTTTGTAAAGCTGGTTATGCGGATTTACGGAAATACCTATCTTTCTTACGTCTATGGCAGAATTTAGTACTGGGAAACAGCATAGATTCCTAGTCTCGAATTTCCACAATGTCACAAGTTCACCAGCTTGCCTGTATCTTTTGTTGTTTCTAGCGTTAATCAGTTCAGGCGACGACAGTGCAAGGCTTGCTCGTCGGCTATTGACAAGCGTCAAAGGATATTTGGTCCCTGTCGTAACACTGATCGGGTTTGCCCGAACAAAGTTTTAGCTTGACAATTGAATCAGTAAAATACACACTCAAGGGCAAGTTTCGTTTGCTGCCCTTAATCACCAATTTATGCAGTTTCTTCTACTTTGTATAATTTATTTTCAGGTATGTGATGCAGAGAAAGAGGGAGAGAGAGAGAGGGAGGAACTAGCCAAAGGTTGCGGAGACATACTGTTCAGTAGTATTGACTCTATTTCAAAGTAGCGACATCAGGAGCATCGGAAGTGTTCGGAGAGAGATGGGAATTTTCCTTTGCTTCCCTTGAATTGTTTACTAGAAATGTCCAAAAGGCATTACCCCCCCCTCCGAGGCCCTCACGTTCTGGCGGGATCGTAACTCTACTTTACTTGTCGCGTTTCAGCAAAGCACCATCGTGTGCTACGGAAAGGTGGACGCGAACGGCTCTCGCTACCTCCTGGGAGACATGGCTGGCCGTCTGTTCATGCTCCTGCTGGAGCGAGAGGACAAGATGGACGGCACGACCACTGTCAAAGACCTCAAGCTCGAGTTCCTGGGAGAGGTGAGACCTCTGCTTTCACGTGTCCCCAACAGAGTCTCTCGAGCCACCGAACAATTTTTTCTAATTGTAGCTTGTATTTGAGAATGCAAAGCTTAATTCAGGTATGATACGTTGTCCCAAAATGGATACTCCTCCGCGTAAAGAGGACCTTAGAAATGAATGTTTGAAAACGCTTTATATCTTTCTAAACTTGTAGACAAGAATGCATAATTTAAACCACCCGTCTTAAAAGCATGTGAAAAAGGTGTACTGGAGTGTCATAAAAATATGGATATGCTGAAGACTGCTTCAGTATTTTTATTTCCTTCGTACTTGACTCTATAGAGGAGTGGAGTGCAGCGTTCGAAAGTTTTCTTGTGAGGTACAAAGTGTCTAGGTATGTAATTACGGTAGAACCTTTATGTATGCTAGAGACTGAGATAATGGAAGTTCAAACGAAGTGAAAAAATCTGGCTTCGCTACAGAGGGGCGTGTTATCTCTACATTTTTACAAAATGCACATCCCAGAACACTCGGAGGAATTCAAGTTGCGCTCTAGGCTGCTTCAACATTCTTCATTTCCTCCACCCCTTATAAGGCACTGTCTGAAAGCACCGTTAGAAGATAAGAAGTGTCTACAAGCGTAATGAACTTCCAATAGCAAAGACCAAGATAGTAGTAGCGGCGACATGGACGTAGCAAAGCGAAGTTCAAGCATACTTGTAATACTCATGGTACCGGCACTTCATGATACCAACATCCTGAGTAACAAAGAAATGCCCTCTACGGAGCAACTCTGCTGTGTTTCATTTTGTCGTCATCATTCCTTTGTATTTTCTTTCAGTAACTGTACTATATTCACTAACAAGATTTGACAAGATTCTAATGCCCGGACTCCAGCACTCACTCATTGCATTTTGTCGTGCTTCGGCTGCGCGTGCACACTCAAGGCTCAGCAGGCGAGTAAGCATAACTGAAGCTAGGAAGCCCTCATGGAAGGAGGGGTAACCAAAACTGCTCACTGTTGTTCTCACCCCTGTCTGTGACCGTAGCCGTCTCTAACTTTCGCAACACACTTCCAGACACGTTTGGAAATTTCTAATAGTATGACGGCTCAGAGCGACGGACCTCCGACGTGCCCTTGTTGCTTCGTGTCGCAACGTCTGGGGTGCGTGTCGTTGCAGATCACGATAGCGGAGTGCATGACATACCTGGACAACGGGGTGGTGTACGTGGGCTCGCGGCTGGGCGACTCGCAGCTGATCAAGCTCAACTCTGAGCGCAACGAGCAGGGCTCTTACGTGGAGGTCATGGAGGTCTTCACCAACCTGGGCCCCATCGTGGACATGTGCGTGGTGGACCTCGAGAGACAGGGCCAGGGGCAGGTTGGTCGCACCCTCTACGCTTGCGCTTTGTAAGCTCACCGTGCGGCAAGCCCGCACATGTGGACGCGGCCTAGGTTTGCATCCGCTTGTCGCCACCCATGACGGAATTCAAGTTCGCTATGAAATTCCGACTTCACGTATCCTAGGAGTATCGACAGCCGTTGTGGCGCAAACTTGCGAGACACGTGCTGCGAGCGAGCGCAGCGTTACCACTTGCTTCCGAGGGCCGGACGATGCACCGGCCTTGTGCATTGGTGCATTTGATGCTACGGTGCAATCCACTCATAATGATAATGAGAGAACTCGAACGTTCTATCAGTATGACCGATTATCATCGTATCTGGACTACAAACTGAGCATTTGTAGTCTAGAAACTGATATTGTTACAAGTGGATTGCAATGTACTCGTAAGACAAACACTAAGGGACTTTAGACGAGGGAACACACTAGCGCCACCGACCGGATTGCCCCGGAACACTCTTAATCCGAATATTTGACATATTCTTTCACCAAAGGCTCGAAATAATTGTGACAATGTTACAAACTGAGTTCCACGTTTTCGGTAAATACCGACAAAACCCGGAAATTAACACCCGCGCACCGGCTTTATCGAGGTCTGGGAAAACCTAAGAACCCCGAATCGGAGCATTCTTTCCCCGAGAAGAACCCAAACTTCCCGGGAAAAGAAAACTTTTGACTACAATAGCTGCTATTTCGTTGTAACCTACTTCGTTATAACCGGTCTCGACAGATCATGTCTTCATTGCAATCCCATGTAAATTGTATAGATGTTGTATAGTTGTTGTAAAGATAACAGCTTCGCTGGTCCTCCATCTTCACGTAAAATGTATGGGCTCTACAATTTTTAATTAGCATTATTTCAGTTTTCATCTATCCGCATAAAACTAAACAAAAAAAACTATCATGCTCGATGCTGCACATCCGACATTCCTAACTTTTCCCATGTTCCTAAATTTGTGCGTGTGTCCCAACAACGGAAACCAGCATTTTAAAAGTTAAAAACGAGACATTGCGAATATGGGATGTACACTTTCATGCAAAGCTAGCGTCAAACGACTCAGATAAAAAAACATGCATGTTTACAATGATATTGTTATCTCTTTTCGTGAAAGCTCGGCAGCCATTGAATTAATTTCTGCGCACAAAACGGTGATTTGCAAAGCAAGAAAGAACTAAGTGTTACCGTCTTTATTTTAACAATGTACATACTTGCAGGTTTGCACTGATGAAGCCTCAAACTGAAACTTGCATATCGTGACTGCAACCGCTGCTACCCAACCTTATTGTCGCACCACTTCCGTAAGAAGTCTCTTTTAAATTGCCAGTAAACACACAAAAATGGCACTGATACAATTATCTTGTAGAATATCACATTATTTAGAAATAGCTGTGTCAATATGCATTTAAAGAAAACCTAAAAACTTTTTTCGCCCCAAAAAACGTAAAATTAGCTTATAAGTCTGGCAACAATCTGTCTTCGCCGAACCTTAAAAAAATTTAAGAAAAACTTTGGCTTCGCCGAATTTTCTATTCGCCAAAAGTTTGACCCATCACTAATAACAGCCACAGCTTAATTTTGAACATTTTACTGCAATGTGGATATCAACGTTCAAAAAGTTTCAGTTTCTCTTTTAATACACCTGGCTCACACGTGCACCATCCCGCTTTGAAAGCGTGCTTTTCTCCCAAGCACACAATTGCTATATTCATACCTTTGCAAGTGTTGATCGCGGCGGGTTACCCGTTGAGTCTGCTTCTTACCGAGCACCGGTGCACTGCAGAGAAGCAACACCCGGGGAAGTGAGCTCCTCAGGGGGTGCTTCTTTGCAGTGCGCCGGTTTCCAGTAAGAAGCTCACTCAATTGGGTAACCTCCCGCTATCAAGAGTTAGAAAAATATGAATATCGCTGCTAATCTCGAAGCGAATATCGAATAGCATATTATTCAAAACTATGATTTGAAATTTTGAATAGTTGCACAACCCTAAAACTATGCTTTGCTCTTAAAGGAATTCTACAACACATTTTTCGCTATTTATATTAATTTTTTTTTAGGACAGTAATTGCGCGGAGTCGGTAGCCAAGAAATGTGGCTCTAGTGGCAACGTCAAAGCGTTTGTTGCGCACTCGAAAGTCACACTCTCGCAATATTTCATTGTACCGCAATCTAGACATCTTCTCGCCGACGAGTCATGTTTACATCTCATTATTTCGCCATTCTTGAAGTGCACGTGATCCCTCCCGACGTTCTGCAAAGCGTCAACGGCGATTCGCAGATACTACTACTTGCGAAGGGCACACATGAAACTCGTGTCATTCGTCGTTCCAGCTGGTGACCTGCTCGGGCGCCTTTAAGGAGGGCTCTCTGCGCATCATCCGCAATGGCATCGGGATCCACGAGCATGCCAGCATCGACCTGCCAGGCATCAAGGGCATCTGGCCGCTCAGGGTCAACACGGACAGCTCCAGAGACAACACCCTCGTCCTGTCCTTCGTCGGACAGACCAGGTAAGAACGCTGAATTGCGTTCTTACCGAAGCTAACTCCGAGTTAGAGCCTCGAAAAGTGAGGCGGGCCAAGGTCAAAGAGAGTTGGCCAGCTACAAAACACCTGCGCAGCAAGCTGCATAAACCCAAAACAGAAATGAAAAAAAAAAAAATAAACAGCAAAGGAAAGAAAAACAAAAAAAAAAAACATGGAAGAGACAGGAGATAGGACTCCGAGACATTTCATGAAGACTTTGCCAGTTGCAGAAGCTTAAAAAACTACAAAAAGAAAAGGTACGAAAAGAGTGCCGTTGCGACACTAGACTTTGCGTCGCGTGTGCCTGAAAGGCTGAGATCGGAGTTAGCCTTGCAACTGTGTGCGATGGTTTGATCGATAGATTGAAATGCAACTGCAAATCTTTTTTGCTTCTTCGTGTTTTAAGGGGGGGGGGGGGTCTTTTGTGGTCTCGAGCACAGAAAGGTTACCGGGGAGAAGATCTCAACCGTCGGGCCCATGGCTGCTCTGTCGAGAAGTAAGCCCACGGAAGCAACATCGTCGTCAGTTGATTGTTTCTATTACTGACGCGACGTTCGGCTGACGTAGCCAAATGCCGTGTCAGCGTTTGGCTGCGGCTCGTGTTCATTTAGTGAATCACCGATTGAGCATGAGCCTCGGCCGAATGCTGATGCAGCATTTGTGTGCAGTCCGTGCCTTCCGCTCAATTGAGGAATGTGACATAAAGAGTTCAGTCCACAGGCATTGCGTTGGACGAGCACCGAACTCTGGGGAAAACAAGCTGGACAAAGCGCTTTCTATGGTTTGATCTCTCGTTTCTATACTCTGTCCTCCGTAAGTTAGCAAACAGTGAAAGCTATGTTCCTAGCGAACCAATCGTAGCGTCGGCGCGCAGCACGTGACAATGCACCATCAATGTGTGCTCCTCTCGTGGAGAGCCGTCAAGTACTTTGCTTCGTAACCAATTGTTTTGCGGTGCTTGCAGCATTCACTCTTGGCCAGGTTGTGCTGAAATAAACTATACAGTTAAACCTCGATGTAACGAAGTCGGTAAAATTCGCAATTTACTTCGTTACATTGAAATTTCGCTAAATCAAAATTTGGCTTTAACATGCGAAAAAAAAATTCCGAAACATTTTACGGGTATGAAAACTCACCGAAAATGACATTTATTTAGGGGCAAAGTAGTCCGCTAGTTTTGCTTGCGCCTTGTCTGACAGTAGCAGTGGCGTCATACGGCCAATACGGCGTTCGAGCGCCCAGAGCGCTTGCACGGCATCTTGCTGCCCATGCGACGCCGTGTACCTCCTCAGTACGTCCATTGCGTCGAGCACTTCCCGAGTGCTCGTGATCTCGGCAGTTTCTTCAGGATGGCGTCCAAAACATTTGCTTTCTCATCCAAAGAAATAACTTTACGTTTACTTATGGCAGCAAGCACGTGAGTGAACCGCCCGGTTAAAAAATAAAGCTGTTTAGTTTAGGTGGTGCTAATGTTTCCAACCTACACAGCACTCTTGACCGCACAGTTTACTTGCCCCCTTGCGCCCACAGTGTGCTTGCGCCTTTGCTTTACATCACGCTCGCAAGACGATAATCGGTCTTCTCGGTCTTCTCCTAGATGGCACTGCCCGTGCGGTCGCGCGGTCGCGCCATCACGTCGCTCCCCCGCTGAAGTTGGCTCCCGCGCTACCCGCGATACAGTGGACTATGATGATCAGTGAATGTCAGTGGTGATGCTGTTATGCCGTGTTAACTTTTTGCTCGGCATTTTCTGGCCAGCCCCGCGGAATGCGCTTTGCCGCATGCTTCGCCGGCGCTACCTGCGCCGCATCCTCGGGCAGCCTAGGAACGTTGGAAGGCCTGTCCCCGTGAAGTAACCTATCAAGCAATCGCGTTTGCGCATAATTTTTTTTTTTTTTTTTTTAGCCACAATTTTTTTGCGAAGTTGTTTTTTAGAGTTGATTTATTTATTGCCTTCTATGGCAATGGCGCTTCGTTATATTGAAATAGCAGCAAAATAGACTTCGTTATATAGAGACTAAAAATACATGGGGTCTATGGGCAAGAAATTATGAAAAATAAAATACTTCGTTAAATCGAGGATTTCGTTACATTGAAGTTCGTTATATCGAGGTTCGACTGTAGTAGTTAGAGGGAGGTCTTGCATGGTTGCACGATGGAAGAAAGTGGCACAGTCGCTCGTCTGTCAACTGTACATGGTTTTTAGATTCTGCCATTCTGTGCCTGGAAGGTGGCACAAGGTGGATGAGACCATGCATGTAAAGACTATCCCAGCTACGAAGCTCAAACTTAAGATAGTTGTTACCTCATAATCTTTGATAAAACAGTGCAGGAATAACACACACCATTACTATAGGGGATGGAGGTGTAGGACGACATACAGTTTGCTGACTAACAACGGACTCTTTTTTTTAGAAACCATGCACAACAATTGAAACATAAAAATTGAGTCAACACTACTATCTACTTGGGCCATGCTGGGTTTCGGTTATGAAATGGGTTATCAAGAAATAATAGCTTTCATGAGTGAAAGCTCAACATGCCACATAGTAGAGTGTTTTGTGGTTTCTTATTTTCTTTTAAGCTTTTCAATAAATCATAAATCGTTAACTGCATTTTCCCACCTAGTTTCTTCTTTGGTCCCATCTTTGTTATTTTGTGTCGTCTCGTCCACAGTGTAGTCAGGCTTTTCTTTCTTTATTGCCGGTTCGTCATATGCTTTCCTGGAATGCTCCTTCAACGAGAAAGTGTTGTTGTCTCTGTTCAGGGTCCTTATGCTGAGCGGTGAAGAGGTTGAAGAGACAGAACTGGCCGGCTTCGACATCTCCCAGCAGACATTCTTCTGCGGCAATGTCCGCAACAACCAGCTCATTCAGGTGAGAGCCAAATGAATTAGGGCAGTGTTTTGTGCAAACAGAAAGTGTGAGAGACAAACACACCTGGTGATCGCTTCAATGTCGATGCTGGTTGGCATTTGTACCCTCTTCTCGATGTAATATTCCTGTTAGAATTAAGACAAAATGATTTTTTAGTGACCTTTCCATTTCGCGTTTTCTCGCCAATATTGCAGTAAAACCTCTACTGATGTGTAATAAGGATATGGTGGAAAGCACTCAGCAAATTTAAGACAAGCTTGTAGATGCTTAATGCTGTACCCTGCCTCTCCTAACATGGAAAGACTGTCTCTACAAAGGCCATAAGTACAATGAGGTAGTTTTTGTACATGCTTCAGCCGTACAAGCATGCAGGCGGACACACGTACTGAAGCAGGGTAACTTTGCAATTACGGATTTGTCATTTCAGATACCTTGTACTAGAGGCCCGTACGGGCCGATATTTATGAGTACTGCTCAACCCGGTCCGCTGTATTGAACCCAAGCCCGCCCGCAGCCCGCTATCCACTTCTGTCAGCCGACCCGGCCAGCCCGACGCCAATTTTTAGGGGCCTGCTGAGGCCCACTCCATTTTCGCCCAATACGAATAGCCACAAACAGGGTTCTTCCCAGGAATTTTTTAGTGGTGGACATAACCACCATGCGAGCAGCGGGGGTGGGGGGGGAAGGGCGCTAGTTTGCAATGCAGCACGATCTGGCTTGCCGGCAGAATGCACTTTGCATAGGCTTTCTAACTTTGCGGCCCTGTGAGTGGCGCCACGCCGTGGTGATAAAACCAAAACCAAAATGCCTTGGAAAGAAAAAAAAAAACAAGTGGGGAAGGAAAGGGGGGGAGCTAGCGAAAGGGCAAAGATAAAGCAAGCCACGGCGCGAACAAGCATTGAGCAGTGAAAGAAAAGTCGTCTCGGCTTTCTGCTCTCTGCCACTCACCGCCTGCTGAGGGAACTGCTGCACGTTCCTCGCGTCTGTTTAATTTGTGTTTCTCCTCAACTGAGCGCCCTCCCCCTCCTCGCACTACCGGCGGCGCTCTGTGACTCCGCTCTCCTTGTTTGATGAAAGAGTGGCGGCACGCGATTACGGGGCGGTGTGCAGGCCTGCTGAGTACGACGCTTTGCAGCCGTGTGCACAGGCAAAATCGCATCGTCACCCTGTGCCAAAATCAAGTGGTGCACGGTTAGTTAGAGCAATGGGTGGTCGGTCGGAGCGGTGGGTGGCAAAGCCACTGCCGCCCGCCATGGGGAGAACCCTGCCCACAAATTGTGCGGCATTGCGGCTCTCTTGCCACTGACTGCTACATATGTTGACAACGGTACCCAATATGTAGTCAGTGGAGTAAACATAATTTTTTTTTCTTTTGCTACTATTATTAGTTGGGCAGATTTGTGGATCTAGGCAGCTCGATAAAAAAAGAAATCGTCCTTTTTTTGCAACCAGACGCTCATATTTAGAAGGAGGGAAAAATAAAGATTGCAAGCAACAGTGAACAAAACCACGTGACAAAGTTGAAAAGGAAGGGAAACATTGCGACAAGTTCGAACAAAAGACGGCAAAGTTCGAAATTGCCCACTCCCGCTGTGTACAACCAGAAAAAAGTATATAAAAAATACCGTTTCTTGTGACCATCCAAGAGGAGTTTAGAGAAAGCACCTCTGAGGGGACCCTCTTCACTCATATTGTGGATGCACAGTTGCACACACTCACACCTACAGATGGTTTACACCTGCGATTGTGTGCATTGTGCAGGCAAATATGTGGCCATGTTGACAGGAAGAAGTGACTGTGCGACGGCGGTGCCGCCGGTGATGAAAATGAGTGCCATGCCGCTGGCACTGCTCTGGAAGAGCATTCAATACACACACACCGTGCCGTACAAACAGATGTATAAACACACATGCTTTCAGCATTTGGGTCTCCCAAACTGTGGTGTCTCCCCCAACCCCCAACAAGTTTAAAAAAAATACTACTGCTCCTAAAAACGAAAGAAAAAATAACGGCCGGCTTGGCTTGTTTTGTAGACTTCAATTCAAGGCCAAAGCCCGAACCGCAGGCTGGCCCACACTCATGCAAACCTCTACCTTGTACTGGTGTATCAAAGCTCCAAGTTACAAGAAAGACATTTTGCTAAATCCATATGTGCAATAAAAATTTAAAAGTGCTAATTTTTTTTTTTTTATTGACTTGGCTATGGTGAGGTTTATGTAGTAAGTTATGTGAGGCATTCCATAGCTCACTGTACGAACTCAAAGAAAAGGTCCTAGGTGGTTTGGCAGCCGTCGTCGAATCAATATGACCGCCTCTCCGGGAAATTGCAGGTGACGGCCGCAGCGGTGAGGTTGGTGGACGGAAAGACGAAGCTCTTACTCAATGAGTGGAAGCCTCCCGGCGGTAAGAACATCAGTGTGGTGACGTGCAACCAGAACCAGGTGGTGTGTGCGGTGCGGCAGGAGGTGTTCTGCCTCGAGATCGCCGACGGAACGCTCAAACAGACCAGGTGCGTCTTTGCATCATTTCTCCACTTTGCGTCATTTCGGGAGCCGTATCGTTTTTGCTGCCTCACTTTCGGTAGACGGCTTAGCACGAGCCTCGCACAGACCCGGACAAACCCCGAGGTCCGGGCCGGGTAGCATACGTTCACCGGAAAAGCAGGGTATCAATTTTCACGAGCTTTTTGTACCACATTTTGCCCCGCTTGTCATTTTACAAAGCATATTCGCAAGACTTTAGGTTTGTGACGAGCGTGTCGGTAGAAGTTGGCTGTCGTACAAAGACAATGAATGAGAGACGGTCGGAATGCGGGTAGGGTGCACCCTTGTCTCTCTTTGTCCGTTTCTTATTTATTGTTGTGGTTTTGAATCTTTTGATCGTGTTTTGTTTCCTGTCTGTCCCAATCATCTGCTCGCTTGATTGCCAGTGTAGCCGTCTGAGCACGCCGTTGAGAGGTCAAACTCTTGGAACTGCAGCAATGCGGAGATGGAGAATGAGGTGGCCTGTCTAGACATCACACCTCTCAACGATGGCTCTGGCAAGTCTGACCTCTGTGCTGTCGGACTCTGGACGGACATCTCCATCCGCGTGCTGAGGTTGCCTTCCCTCGAGCAGCTTCAAAAGGAGAACATTGGCGGCGGTCAGTGGTGCTTTCCTCGTTGGGGCTCGGAAACTGCCGGAACTAGCTAGTTCGAAGCTCCGCCTTTGCGATGCGTCTTGCTTTCATTTGCATCAAGTGCTTACTTTGGCTTAAAATCTGAAGACAGTCTTCGGTATCGAAGGAAGACTGGAGACGTTTATATGCGAGCCGGCACTGAAGACAGTTTCTAGTACGATAAAAGCAGCTCGCCACAGTCTCTCCTCTCTTGTTCTGAAATCTGAAGTAGTGTAAAATTAATTTTTGACCTTTCACAGAGTTTGGAAACAGTAATATCTACAGGGCCTCTAAACTCATTGAACGCAAAGTTGGGACCGAAGTTGACGGAGCCCACCTATTAGCCTATCACAACGACTTCGCGCTTTTTTCGCCGACGTCCAATCGGTGCGTTCTGCAAACTTTCTGCTCCAACTTTGTTTTTGCAGAGTTGGGGCCCCAGTTCTTCATTGTCCGTTTCATTTTTGTTATAGTTTATTTTTTTATTTTTTGGTGGCTGGGTGTTGGCAAGAGCAATACAGGCATGACATGCCTAGACAGTGTTAAATGGATATTTCATAGCCTGGCAAGACTGGTTCACGATGTATAGTAGGCTCATTAATTCAAACCCCAGGAAGCCACGAATTTTGTTTGAATTGATAGACTGATTATCAGAAATTTGAATTACATAGGCTTGCTGATCATTAGCAGGTATGCCACGCACACATGAGACATTTGTGAAATGTATGACAAGTTTATTTACCCCTAAAATGTTGTTTATAGTTGACTGCTTAGACAGCACATGACAACTCAAAACAAAATTAAGTTTGTTTATCAGTCCATAAAGTTGTCTAATGTGGACTTTTAAGCAGGGGACACGTGAGCGATGAAAATGGGCACCGCACAACAGTTTTCATATCAAGCTGCTCGGACGCTGTGACATGGACCTGTGCCATGTTGCCACGTCACAGTGCCCGTGCAAGTTGCTATGGAAACTTTTGCGTGGTGTCGGTTTTCATAGTTCATCTGTGCCCGCTTGAGCCCTGTTGAGTGTGCTTCTCACAGAGCACCAATGCACTGCGGAGATGCAACACCAGTGGAAGCAAGTTCTGTGGGTGTTTGGCCTCTCTGCAGTGCACCAGTGCTCAGAAAGAAGCGCACTCAACGGGCTGCGAGAACAGAAGGTATGAATCACACGAAAATGCCATTCGAATTAAGCGGCTTATGAATACATTTATTTATTTATTTATTTATTTGTACCTTGAAGGCCCTAAAACAGGGCATTATACAAGGGATGGGCATTCATATTTGTAGGACAATAAGAAAAGCATATACATTCATGAACAAAACAAAAAGAATCAACAAAAATGTTCAAACAAAAGATGACAAAAAGTTCACATTCACTAATGTTCAAAAAGTGCTAGTTCAATGTGGATTCTAAAAATTCGCCTAACACTTTTTTAAATATATCTATATTGTGAGCTGTGACTATGTTGTTAGGCAAAGCGTTCCATTCATTAATTGTAAAAGGTATGAAAGAGTTGGCGTAAAAAGTCGTAGATGCATATATGGGTTGAATTTTACAGCTGTTATCTAATCTCGGAAAGAAAGAAGTGGGAGGAGGAAATAGTTTATTTCTAATTGTTGGGTTATGGTAGTAAATCTTGTAAAACAGTGTCAAACGAAATATTTTCCGCCTTAAAGTCAGTTCAGGGAGGTTCGCTCGTTTACGTAGTTCAGACACACTTGTCTGAAAAGAATAATCAGAATAAATAAATCGTAATGCTCTTCTTTGGACACGTTCTAGTTCGCCTTTCAGATAATTTTGCCTCGGAGACCATATGGATGCAACATATTCTAGTTTTGGGCGTACTAATGTTAGATATGCAATTTGTTTTACTTTAGGGGGTGCGAGTCTCATGTTCCGTCGGAGAAAACCGAGTGTGCTGTTTGCCTTAGCAACAATGTGATTGACGTGGGTGGTCCACGTTAGATCGGTGGTTATATGAAGACCAAGATATTTGTAAGATGAGGATGAACCGAGTAAGATATCGTTAATGCTGTAGTTATAAGAAGACGGTGACAAAAGGCGAGAAAAGGTGAGTACTTTGCATTTATCTAGGTTTAGTGACATCTGCCAATTATCACACCATTTTGCAATGGATGACAAGTCAGTTTGCAGGGATGAGTGGTCGCTGGTGCTCGAGATAGTGCGGTAGATTACGCAGTCGTCTGCGAAAAGGCGGATGGTCGAAGAAACACAAAGAGGGAGGTCGTTGATGTAGATTAAAAAAAGGAGTGGTCCGAGCACGCTTCCTTGAGGAACACCAGATGCTACGCTCATTTTGGATGATACTGAGTTATTAACAACAGTGTATTGACAGCGATCGGAAAGAAATTCAGAAATCCAAGTAATAATGAAGTGGTCAATTTTTAGTTGCTGAAGTTTCATTATAAGACGGTTATGGGGTACTCTGTCGAAGGCCTTCGAAAAATCAAGGAAGATAGCGTCAGTTTGTTGTTTATGTTCCAAATTAGAATGAATGCTATGTACAAATTCGAGGAGTTGGGTCTCGCATGACAATTCTTTCTTGAATCCGTGTTGGTTTATGGTAAGAAGGCCGTTAGATTCGATATATCTCATAACATTAGAATATATTATATGTTCCAAGATTTTTGATGGAATGCTGGTGAGTGATATTGGGCGATAATTTAAGGGCGAATTTCAGTTTCCGGACTTATGTATGGGGATGACGCGGCTAATTTTCCAGTCATGAGGGACGATACCTGACGAAAGGGATTCACGAAAAATGTCGGTTAAAAACAGAGACGATGCATGTTTCATATTTTTTAATATTTTTGAGTTGATGAGGTCATCGCCAGAACTCGAGGAAAGTTTCAGATTTTCAATAGCGTTGAGAACCCCAAAATAATCGATGGTAATGGTTTCCATAGACTGATGAGTAAGGGCAGGAAGTAGCGGAATGTTGTTAAGACTTTCTTTGGTGAACACGGAACAAAAATAGTTGTTTAGGCAATCAGCACACTGGTCGTCGGAGAGAACTAGACCTTCGCAATTGGTGAGAGCAAGAGGGGTGAACGGCTTAGGATTGATTACGTTCCAGAACTGTTTGGGTTTGTCGGTTAATACTTGTAATAGGTCGGTACCGTAAAATTTTGATTTGGCTTTTGTAATTTCATATCTATATAATTTTTCGCATTCTTCATATTTATTTTGTATCTCTTTGTTTAAGGGCTTCTGTTTAGCACGCTTGAATAATCTTTTTTTCCCATTGCCTAGTCGCTTGATTGCTTTAGTATACCAGGGGTTGTGTCTATCTGTCTTTATGTTTACCAGAGGCACGTATTTATTCGCGAGGAATGATAATCTATTTTTAAAACTGAGCCAGTTTTCCTCAATTGAGCAATTATGGAACGCCTCCCTGAAGAACACATAAAATTCCTCTAGTTCAGCGTTAATAGACTTGTAGTCGGCTTTGTTGTAATCTCTTATTTGTTTATAAAGAATACATTTGCGCGGAATAGGAAACAAAAAGTTAAAATGTGCAACGAGGTGGTCACTGAGCCCAGGTAGTAGTGAAAGGTTGTTGATCACGTTTGGATCCGTTTGGATTAAAAACATAGCGGTATTACGCAGTAGCGATACATGGCTACTCACATTGAAATGAGCCCGGCCAGGGAAGGAACCTTACGACAGAGCTGATACATGGTGACCTGCCTCTGCTGAGGAAGTTAGTTTCTGCTGACTACCATAGGTGCGGAAAAATGACTGTTCCAAGTTTATTTAAAGGCACAAGCAATTGAATTCTTTTCTTTATGAATCAATTTTTTTGTTCAATTTATCAAAACACCTTCTCAGAACTGCTCTTCATGTTGGGGGGAGGCTGGCCACTACACATTAGCATGCTTACCATGGTCATGGGGTTCAATGAGTCTGTTTTGAACTTAGTGGGGATGGAGATGCTCTTTCACTCCTGTTGCTTCAGGGTATCCCACGTCGCTTTAGGGAATAACATTATAGTGTTATTACAGACACCTTCATTTTCACAAATTTGGCTAAAATTCTCGGCGATTGAGCCTGTAGTACTAGTAAGGGAAGAAAACTGGTGAACTCTGTTAAATTGGTGCTTTTAGCTTCACTGTAAAGCCGAAACATTAAATGTCTTAGAAATGTATTCAGGGGCGGCAACATTTAAACTGTCCCTTGTTTTTTTCTTTGTCAATGCAGAAATAATTCCGAGGTCCATCTTGATGACAACATTTGAGGGGGTGCACTATCTGTTGTGTGCCCTGGGAGACGGCTCCCTGTTCTATTTCCTTCTGGACGCTTCCACCGGTGCCGTCAGCGACAGGAAGAAGGTACGCTCTGCTCTCTCTGTAGTCTGTCACAGGATTAGGATGGCACGGAGGTCCCTCGGTCCTCCCACCTCCTGTGCGATCTTCCCGCGTTCAACGACGCCTTGGTGTCCGTCGAGTCTTGAGCGTACATGTGAAACCGGAGTATGACGAAATGTAACAAGCGCCTGCTGGAGGCGGGGCTTTCTCGTCCTGTCAACGACCGTAGTAAATCTACAAACCAGGTGGAAAAGAATTTGAGTTCCCAGAGAAAAACAATCTAATGGAACCAAATGTCGCGACCTCCTTGCCGCGTCGAAATGTGCTCGTTCAAAGCAGCGGTGAGCGAACAGTTTTGTCAGGTATGATTCATTGCACCTTTTTTACAGTGGAGCTGTAAAGGGCTACTTTCCCCAGGATCTCGTCCGTCCTCAAATGGCCTTATGACACAGAACTCTGGACAGCTACTGCCGTCTATGAGCGGCGGCGACAACCAGACAACCGACTTGCCGGTTGTCTAGTTGCCACCATCACTCATAGGTGGAGGCAGCCTTTCGAGCCTCTACACTGTGACTTGCCGACTTGCGACCGGCCATTACTTCCTTCCCACCACAGTACAGCTTCGCTGGTCTTCCTTCTTCACCAGGGTGGAAAAGCTGAAAGTTTTCTTTTTCTTTTTGTGTTTGAGGCTTGATGACCATTTCTAACATTGGATAAAATAAAAATAAAAAAATGTTCAGGGAGATTTGGTCATCCTTTTGCATCTCTTAACTGCTATGTTCTCACATCTGAATAATACTTGATTTCGGTATCAAATCAGGTACTGTTAGCAGTAATTTGCAATTTCAGCTCGGCTCAAATCGGTTGATAATTGACAGTTTTGGTGCCAAGTTTGAACTTCTAGTTTCAACTGCATTCTCTAATTCTTTTTTTCTCATTTACTTGTCTCGAAATATTGCCTAAATGTTTGCGACAAAGAAACACTGCGGCCAACAGGAATACGGTATAAAAAAAATTAAAACAAATCCGGTGCTCTTAAAATTTGTGTTTTGTTTTTATTGTGATCATTTGGTTCCGATTACACCAGCTCCACATGTTGCTGATACTTACTAAATCTTTGTTCCGTCGAGTTTTTCAGCCTCAGTTTTAGGTTTGCCGATTTCCAGTGTCTGCGTCCTCGTGCAGGTGACACTGGGCACCCAGCCCACAGTGCTGAAGACCTTCAAATCGCTGTCGACCAGCAACGTGTTTGCGTGTTCGGACCGCCCCACCGTCATCTACTCGAGCAACCACAAGCTGGTGTTCTCCAACGTCAACCTCAAGGAGGTCAACCACATGTGCCCCCTCAACTCCGAGGGCTACCCCGACAGGTGACCTTTCCTTCCCTTCCTTATCATCGAACTCAACCCTCCCAGTGCCAGAGAGCTGTTACAGAAAAACCTGGCCCGTGTTTCTGCGGCGCTTCGTTGCACACTACGTGGAAATGCAGTGCAGAGAGCAAGTCGTCTGCTTCGTGCGCAGGAGTTGCGGTGACGTCAAAATGACGTTGAGCTCTGATTGGCTTTGATTGAAAGGATAGTGGGTAGACCTCAATGCTAGATGCTGTGCTGTCTACCCACTATATTTTTTTCAGTCATGCCAGTAAAAGCTTGGCGTTCTGACATCATCGCAATCCCTGTGCAAGAAGCAGACGAACTTGCGCTCTGCATAGCATTGCTCATCTTCTACGAGGACCACATTCCGCCGATTAAGTGGCGACGAACCCTACAGCGGGTATCTAAGCATCGAGAGTCCGTACATTTTCATCCAATAAATATGGTCATAACGAGCAGGTTGTCAGTTCTGTTCAGTTATCTTCACTTCAGTCTGCTCCTTCCTCTTTTGAGGCATTGTGAAGACTGTGGCGCATTAATTGAGCATCTCGTCCTTTGACTTGTGCGTGCGTGCGATAAGGAGAAGAGATTGTCGCATGATGACTGTCGTTTCGCAGGTCTCCCCCTTGGCTTAGTGGTTTAGCGTCGGGCTCAAGATCTTGGTGTCTTACATTGGATTCTTCTGAGGAAATTAGAGGACATTTGGAATTTCGTTCTTTTCTTTTTTTTTCAATTTGTCCACTTGGTATCATTTTCCTGTGTGTGTGTATGTGTTTCGTGTTGCAGCTTAGGATTTTCTGGTGCAGCCCAAAGAAATGCCACTGCATTTAGAGGTTTCGTAAGGCTTCCGTCGACTGTAGCATCACACGAGAGCTTGTCCATATCGGACTATGGCAGGCATAGAGTGTGTCTTGTCTTATTAAGGGAAGTTACTTGTGTAAAAATTGCACTTCTTAGTTCCTGCAGACATCTGGAAACTTTATTTGTGCATTTCTTCCGTCGTCTCCAGTTTGGCATTGGCAAATGACGGCACCCTGCTGATTGGCACCATCGACGAGATCCAGAAGTTGCACATCAGAACGGTGCCCCTGGGAGAGTTGCCCAGGCAAGTGACACGCTCGTATTGATCGATTGATTAGGCTCCGTTCATATGTTTGGATCACCCGTTTATGTGTCTGTACCTACCTGCTTAAATTGTTTTGCCAGTGGAAAGCGTACCACATTCCCGAAATATCTCTGGTCCTTTTTGTGCGAAAGGTCTGTCGAATTGTTTTCGTGTCTGCAGGAGGATCGCGTACCAGGAAGCGACGCAGACATTTGGCGTCATCACGATCCGGAACGACATTCAGGGCACGGGAGGCCTGACACCCGTCAGACCCAGTGCGAGCACCCAGGCTCAGAACGTTACCTACAGGTGAGGATGCCTGTACAGGGTTCGTAGCAGTCCTTGGAACCCTTAAAACCCTGGAATTCTAAAATAGCATTTTCAAGGCCTTGAAAACCCTTAAATTTTTTGAGGTCCTTAAATTTTCTTGAATTTTGTCTATAGACTTTCGTTCAGCCAGCTTTTAGCGGATGCCTCTTAAATGCCTGGTAACTACGTAATCGAGCAACCTAGGCACCCAATCCAATCCACTTCTGTAGCCATAACGCAGTACGGCATGTACGGTCAGCGGCAGCAACAACGAAAGCTAAGCCTACCTTCGGTTTGGGAACATGGTGCGTCTTCTGCAGCCTCAATATGCCTGGAAAGTGCAATTTCCAGCAGTCGTGGTTAAGCAGTGGTGCTTATAAGAAGTGGATTTCTCCGGATACATCAAACTCGCATCGGGCAAAGTGCAAGCCATATGGGAAAACGTTTGACGTGTCATCAATGGGGGAGTCGGCCCTTAAAATTCACATGAAGAGCGCAAAACACATGGAGAATATGAAAGCGACTACAGCGCATAGTACCGTGCGGAGCTACTTGACGACAACTGTTCATGAGCAATGCATCGAGCCAGCTCCATCGACGTCGTCGGATCTAAACAGCCTGTGCAAAGCGCACAGGTGTGTGACCGACGCGGAGATACTGTGGATCCTGAAAATGGTTACATCGCACTATTCCTACAACTCGTCATCACATGCAGGGGAATTGTTCAAGAAAATGTTTCCGGATAGCGAAATCGCTAAGGCATTTTCATGGGCGAAAAGAAATCTACATTTGTGGTGTGCCATGGTCTGAGACCGTTTTTTCTCTCGTGCCTACAACGCGAATTGGAGCAGTCTGATGGTTACACCGTTCTGTTTGATGAGTTTTTGAATGACTGCCTGCAGAGAAAATAGAGGGACATACATTTGCGGTACTGGAGCACAATGCCCGAGCGTGTAACCACGAGATATTACGCGTGTGCATATTACACTTGTGTGCAGTAAAAGATGTGCTTCCATGCTGTGAAAGATGGTGTTGTCTTTTTCTACTTTCTCAAAAAGTGTTGTTTCAAGTCCTTGAAAATTCTTTGTTAGGGCCTTGGAAGTCATTAAAAACCTTTGATTTTTTTCTTCTCAGTTGCTATGAGCCCTGCTGTAGGTGGGACTAATTGAAAGTGTGTGGGCTACTGTAATTACTAGTTACAGCCGCCATCCAATTTTTCGGACTTTGCAAAGACCGAAAAAAAGTCCGAATAATAGAGGACTCCGCAAAATCAGCAGATTAGAGAAGTTTCCTTTATTACGTCTAAGCGGGCTTAAAAAAAGCAGAAAATAAGGCCTTGCTTCAGCTTACGTCTGCGCACCTTGTTTCAGGTCACGTCTCCGTTTGAGTTCGGCAACTTTCTGTAGGGAGTATTCACTGGCGGTCATAGCCGAGCTCGCTGCTGCTTTCTTACCACCGGAGAAGAGAGAGAGGGGAAAGATGCTTTTGTACGAGTTATGAGTGGCAAGTTAATCTTCTATAATCTTCTAGAGGGAGGATAGCGATGTTTGGGGAAGCCTGGGACCTACAAAGGAGAGTCCTGGTGATAAGAGGATTTCTCCTTCCCCTCCTCTCGAGCGGTTGCCCGAGAGCTGACAGGAAACTCTTCCCGGGCATGCTCTGTAAGCAGTCACCTCAAATATGGCGTCTAGTGAATACCTCCTATTAGCTTGAGAATCACTGCCTTCTTTCCTAGCGTTACGGTCGAGTACTATCTGTGCTTCTTAGCAACGCATTGCGGCGGTGGAAGAACAGATGGGGCTATGACGTCCAAGCCAGCGTATTCCGGAAACACGATTGACCGAGACGAGATCGAGATGAGAGGTGCAAATCCACGACTGCAATGGCGAATGAACAAAGCAAAAGGGTAACAACAATGACAATGGTAATGACGCGCAGCTGGAGAAAACAAAGCCGTAGAATAGTGTCACCTAGCGATAGCACTTAAGAGTACAAGTGGTGCTGCCAAACCAAGCCAATTCATGTGTAGCCAACATAGAATCCAAAATGGCTGCTTCTCTTTGGTGTTTCCCGCTGATCGCTGCAATCCACGCTCTGTAGGCGTTTAGCCAGCAAAGCTGTGGTATCACCTGCAATGATAGCCCACTGCACTATACTGTATGATGGACAAAAGAAAATTAAATGCACTGTACCAAATCTTTTATTTTGAAACAACATTGATAACTGCTTTGTGATCACTGTGGTACAACGTGAGGTTTTTCGTTCTCACTGTAGAGAGATTCTTGGCTAACTTTAGATGAGTGCATGACTTATGCTCGGTGGTTGACCGACTTGGATTGGTTGGCTGACTTGGAAAAGTTTTGGTACAGTGCATTTACTTCTCTTTCGTCAATCATTGGGTATAATGCAGTGGGCAGTCGTTGCAGGTGATACCACAGCTTCGCTGGCCAACCACCTTCGCAGCGTGGATTGGAGCCCCAACTTCTTTTTGTTTTGCTGCGCATTGGCGAGGGGGAGAGAAGAGAAGGGAGGGGAGGGAGAAAGGCAGTGGGGCAAGGTGCGTGGCTGTCCAGTGTCGTGTCAGCGAAACCTGACGCAACGCCCGAGACATGGGCGTCGGGTTTCGAGGCATGGCCACTGCCGTTCGGTTCAGCTCTACTAGCTAGAACTAACCTTTACTATCTTAAGAGTACATTTTGCAGCTCTGGCTAGAAGTAAGATGGGCATGCCATGTATCCTTCAAGATCACAAAAAACTGGGTTGGGTAGCTGTTTTAAATTATTTCACGGGAATGCAGCCCTGCCAAGCTCTCTACGTTGGTCAGCTTCCCTTCAGAAGTGATTGTTTGGCCTGACTGTTTCCAACTTTGCATGTAATGGGGCTTTTTATCTGAGCATGTGAGTGTCTCTTTGCATGCAGTTCAACAATGAGCTCGGTGTTCAAGCCTGGAACAGGCAGCGGAAACGACCAGCTCGGCCAAGAGGTGGAGGTCCACAACCTTCTCATCGTCGATCAACACACCTTCGAAGGTGGGTTTGTAGACTTTTTGCTTTTTGTTTTATTTCGTCCAGCTCCAGCTTGAGTTTAAAATGTCCCGACGCGAGCTAGATACCGTTTGATTACCCAAACAAAATGCCGAAGGTGGCAGTCTGACTTTTGCAACGGACTGAATTGTACATCGTCTAGCTTTCCGCCCAAAAGCCTCACATTTTATATGGGTGGTTGGAGCTTGTGGGTGCAAGCTCGTCGGATGGGTAGTGTTACGCACAGAATCCGAAGGTGATCCCTCGTCAATTGAGCCACTCGTTCAATTCGTAAGGTTGTATACACTGCTCTCATCATTAAATAGCCACTTTAGTAAAAAAAACTACAGGGCCTGTGCCTTATTTGTTTTAAATATCTCTAAGCTGTCTTTCTGTTATACACTGATCTGCATAATACACATTCTGTCTTTTCTTGGTATAACAGCTTTCTGTTTGTGCATAGGCTGCAGTGAAACATTCCCAACTGGCATGCACGCTGCACATACTTATAACCGTCCGACTTCGGAACGTGTCACTCTGCGGCGAACTTTTTATTTTTTTATCCATTTTTTGCGGTGTACAAATAAGATGACATCTTTTGTCAGTCCCATCGCCGTATGCGAGAACAGGCAGGAGTGAATTGGCAGTTTTTGTTCTCCTCGATTGCCGATTTTAAGGCAGTGTCTTGTCTCTCTGGGGTCAGTGCTGCATGCACACCAGTTCATGCAGACGGAGTACGCCATGAGCATCGTTTCCACGCGGCTCGGCAGCGACCCCAACGTGTACTTCATCGTGGGCACAGCCATCGTGCTTCCGGACGAGTCAGACCCCAAGCAGGGGCGCATCATCATTTTTCACTGGGTGGACGGTGAGTGCCCCCCTTCCCTCTCCAACTCTGAAGTATGGTAGTATGGTGCCAAGTTTTACTACAGGGTCATTCCACGCTGAACGATCCAGGCCTACATTTGACCCTCACAGATTCTGTCTAAAAAATTGTATGTGTTATTAGTGATGTAAGAGTATCTTTTCCGTAACATTTTTTGCTATGACTATTATTTTTTTTGACCCCACCATGATTTCTGTGGAAAAAAGTCCAAGGCGTAAAATACGCAATGTCTTTCAGTAAGGTTTAAAATGAGACTGCAAAACAATTACCGTTTCTGGCAGGTCAACGTATTCTTCTAAATTATCCAATAGGCTTTGTCACGCCTGCCAAAGCGTTTTTTAAGGGCGTAGTAGATGCATTAAAAATGTCCGAAAATGCTTATATTCACTTTTTATTTTTAAAACCATGCTTCTATATCAAGACTTAACACTTGTGGGTGTTAGTAGGAAGGGAAACAAAGTATATTTTAAAAAAATGACAGGAAGATTCATTGGTGGGTTCTTCGGGAATGCGTTAGCATGACCCTTGGAAACGATCACGTTTGGGAAACGCTAGCACTGACCCCTTCACTTTTTTCTTTTGGGTCTCTCTTTTCCTTCCTCTATTTCTTGCTGCCTGTTTTTGGCTTCATTACAGGGTCAATGTTAGCGTTTGCCAAGGGTCATGCTAACGGATTCCCCGAAAATTGATTATTGGATCTTCCTGTAAATTTTTTCACCTATTTTTTTGTACTTTGCCTGTCAGAGTATGTCGACGCCCTTGGATACGGTCATCCATATCACTCAAGGAAAGAAACACATTCGTACCACTCGTGGAAGGAACCGCATCCATACCACTCGTGAAGTGAACCGCGTCCATTGTTTTAACTACACACACACATCACGGCCCAAGCAATGCTACTACGGAAACCCAGAGTGAAGAACAACCGGTTACGGCAGAGGGGCAGCTGAGCATGCCCGTGTTCCACCGCGCCGCGGTGCAACACCTTCTAGATAACAAAGCCATAGTGTCGAATGAGTTGGCGTCATTAGAGAAGGCCAACTCTGGGCACAGATTGGACTCAACGATTGCGTCAACGCTGGGCTCAAACTTGACTGGAATCCGAGCGCTGATGCAGCACTCGTTTCCAATCTGTTTCCAGCATTAGCCTTCTCTGATTAAGCCATTTTATATATTTATCACTACGGCTTTTTTTATTTAGGAGGTGTTGCGCGGCGTTTCCTCCTCTCTGGTTCTGCACCAGCTGTGCGCGTGACTTTGCTGAAAACGAAAGGGCTCGTTTTGACAGAAGCCCGGCGGTGTCTGTCAGTTTGTCAGCACCGGGGAGAGAGGAAGAGGTGTACGCGTGCTCACGTCAGCGCTTCGGACCAATGGAAGCGTCGCACGCGACAACTGACAAATGAAGAACACCGCCAGGTTTTTGTCAAAACGAGTGTTCTAATGCTCATGCATTACAATAGTTTGATAAAGAATTTGTTACTGTGTTTGCTAAAGTAAATGGAACGTATTTATGTATAACAAAATATTCAGTTAAAAAAAATGATAAAGGTGGTTGATCTAGGAATATATACTCAATGGTAATAGATAGCCTAGAATTCATACAACAAACGAGCAAAGTTAGGAAAACATTATTATCTTTTAAAAACAAAAAAATAATTCTTGAATTTGGTCCAGTGTCAGTAAGTTTTCAAAGCAAAAACCTAGAAGTTTCTGTCTAAATATATATATTTCGCGGTTATATGTAGTTAGTAAGTAAGAAAACAAAGAAAGTTTAAAAAGAACGTTATTTCTTAAATAATTTTTTTGTAGTTTTGGTTTATTTCCAACATTGAACAAAATGCAAGAGGCTCAGTTAAAAAGAAAAACAACTAAGAGATGTTTTGTCTAAAGATACATTTAAAATATAAAGATTTTAAAAATAATAGAACACCATAAAAATTACACCAAAATTACTGAAATCACATTTTTTGCAAAATATTGCCTTTTTTCGACTTGCATGTGCCCTTAATGTTGAACTTAGTTTTGAGGACGTTTTTACTAAACATATTTTAGAGCGCAGCTCTTAGGCACTTGTTTCCAAGTTGAGCGGTGTCGCCGTCGGCTTAACCGCGCGTTGCATTATGGGACGTTTCCCCACTAAAGTTAGCAGGGAAATTTTTCTTCTAAATTTAGCAGGGAAATTTTTCCGCTAAATTTAGCCGGAAAATTTTCCCGCTAAATTTAGCAGGAAAATTTTCCCGCTAAATTTAGCGGAAAATTTTCCCCGCTGAATTTAGCGGGTTAAGTTTCCCCCCTAAATTTGGCAGGGAAATTGATGTGACGTGACCTCAACACCAATTCAGTTTCCCCACTAAATTTAGTGGGAAAATGTTCGATAAATTTCCCGCTAAATTTCATGGGAAAGTCTTCGCTGAATTTTTTGGTAAATTTAGCGGAAATATTTCCCTGCAAAATTTAACTGGAAAATTTTTGCTAGATTTAGCGGGAAATTTAGCGAAAATTTCCCATTAAATGGGAGGGGAGGAGAGGAGGAAGATGGGAGGATACGGAGGGGGAAGAGAGGCACACCCTCCCCTTTGTACCCTCCCCTCCTGAAGAGCTGCTCTCCAATTCGGCATTACAGAGAATTGTAAATGTCTTTTAAGTTTTTCTTTCATAGGCCCATCTTGAGTTATGCTCCTTGGGACGTAAAGGCCCCCTTCTCAGTGAGAGACTGGGTGCAATGGAGTTGCATTACACCAATGTTAAACTTTTGTTTTTCATTTAAAAATAATATTTTGTTTAAACTTTGCTAATTTCTTGTCTTAGTTGCAAGCTACAAATAGGCGTACAGTTTGTAGTTTTAGACCAAGCACCTTTTGGTTTTAGCTTTGAAAACTGAGTATTTTGCAATATTTTCAATACTGGCAATAGAAAAAATTCAAAAATTATTTTTTTGCCTTTAAAAAAAATGTCTTTTTCTAACTTTGCTCATTTGTTTTGTGTTTTGGCCATCTCTAACCATTGAGTACACGTTTTTAGACCACATTTTTGAGTTTCATATTTTTAAAACATCATTTTGCTGTGTGTTTAATATTGTTCTATTCTAGGAAACACTAGTAAGTTTTTTATAGAAATATTTTTTGATATTTGTTTGTTTTTTTCCCAATAACACATAAAGTTTCAAATCTTTATATGGTAGCATGTTTTTCAATATCAAGTTAATATCAAGTTTTTAGGACATTTTTAATGCATCTGCACCTTAAAACACACCGGCATGCATGACAAAACCTATTAGGTAGATAATTTAGAAGAATGTATTGACCTACCAAAAACGGTGTTTATTTTGCAGTCTCGTTTCAGACCTTCCTGAAAACAATTGTGTTTTTGTCATTTGGGAACTGTTTTCCACAAAATTCAAGGCATTGTCAAATATATAAAAAAAGAAATAGTTACAGCAGAACTATCTTGGAAAAAGTACTTTTACATCACCAGTAACATGTAAAAATTTTTTGGACCGAATCCATGAGCGTCAAATTTGGGCGTGGATTGTTTGGCGTGGAACGGCCCTACAGTCTGTTTCCTTAGTCTTATGCTCATAGTCTGGTGCTGAGCATTACTTGTCATAGTTTTACTACAGTTTATTTCCTTAGTTTTAGAGCACAGCTCTTAGGCGCCAGTCTCTGGGCAGCGCAGCGTCGCCGCCTCTGTCGCCATCGGCGTAACCGCATGTTGATGTTTCCCATAATGACGTCACACGTGACGTCACTCAACTTGGGGAAATTTTTTTGCTAAATTTAGCGGGAAAATTTCTCCACTAAATTTAGCAGAAAAATTTCCCGCCAAATTTAGTGGGAAAATTTTACCCTTGTGACGTCGCACATTACGTCACGTGAAATTTAGCGGAAAAATTTTCCCACTAAAATTAGCAGGGAAATTGACGTCACATGACCTCTCGACGCCACTTCAGTTTCCCCGCTAAATTTAGTGGGAAAAGTTTCGCTAAATGTAGCGGGAAATTTAGACAATATTTCTCGCTAAATGGGAGGGGAGCAGGAGAGAAAGAGGGAGGAGGGACATACCCTCCCCTCCGTACCCTCCTGAAGGGCTGCACTCTAATTCGGCATTACAGAAAATTGTAAACGTCTTTCATTTTTTCCTTTGTAGCTCGGTGGCGTGCATTGCTCATCGCAACTGTTTTAGTTTGTTTTCTTAGTCTGTAATGGAAACTGGGCTAACAGAAAATTCCAAAAAAGGACGCTTTTGAAACAACGGTGACCTTGAAAAGGCAAAATGTCTGCAACGCGCTTTGTGTCTGCATCGCGTCTTGCTTGTGCATCACGCTTTGCATCTGCATCGCCCCTTGTGTCTACATCGCGCTTCACGTCGTCTGCCGCAGGCAAGCTGCAGCAGGTCGCGGAGAAGGAGATCAAGGGGGCCCCCTACTCGCTGCTGGAGTTCAACGGCAAGCTGCTGGCAAGCATCAACAGCACAGTGCGGCTGTTCGAGTGGAACGCGGAACGGGAGCTGCACAACGAGTGCAGCCATTTCAACAACATCCTGGCCCTCTATCTCAAGACCAAAGGGGACTTCATCCTGGTCGGGGACCTCATGCGCTCCATGTCCCTCCTTGCCTACAAGCCCCTCGAGGGAAGCTTCGAGGAGGTGCGTTGTCCGACGCGTTACTCCGACCGGCTTGTCCGGCATCCTCAAGCTGCGGATGCAAACACGTCGTATGAAAGATGGTCTTGAAGGCCCGTCCGGGGCGCGTTTCTTTCCTGTACATCACATTGGTCGTATGAAAACCGCCTGCGGACACGTTCGAAGCCTGCATACGTATGAAACGAACATGCTTCGAATGTGCTCAAGGCGTTTTCGCTTATAACTTTTGTCGTCTCGTCTGCAGCGAACGTTGTGTCTTTCGTACAACGTACGGGATTTGTGACTGCAGCTTTACACTGCCCACGCATTGGGGTTTCGCTGCCCTGGCGCTGGTCGGTAGAAGTATGGTGTCTGGAGAGCGTCTTGGACCGATGTACTTGGCGTCCCATCTCACCCGTGCATCGAAAGCGGTCTCGAAACGGCAATGGGTAACGTCGGCTAATGTGACGTGACCTTGGGAGAGACGCCGCAACACGCGGGGCACGTGGTCACGCGATACCTTCGGGCATTGGATCAGCTGGGACAGCTTGTGGCATCCACCACGGTCTGTCGTAAGACGAAACGGAGTATTGTCGGAAATCGGGAGACGAAATAAGGACACGGGAAACATGCAGTCGGAAACGCGTTCCAGGCACCTTCCCACATATGGCCGCTGTTGTGCGAGATGCCTTGATTCGATCTCAAAAAGTCTCCGAGTCTTATCGCTACATCTCAATATGCCTAGAAAAGGAAAAAAAAGTACTATAGGACAGCTAGAAGAAATGCTCCTTTTTGTTCACGAGTGGAACTGGCTGTCGTTTCAGATTGCGCGGGACTACCAGACCAACTGGATGTGCGCCGTCGAGATTCTGGACGATGACACGTTCCTCGGGGCTGAGTCCACCACCAACCTGTTTGTGTGCCAGAAGGACAGGTGAGCTTGCCACAGCCGGCCGTAGCAGTGACTCATGAGTCAACGTAAATCTTGGGAGTCGCCAGATATGCCCAGACGGTAGTAGCAGTGCACAGCTTTGCAAGTCATCGCGTACACTCGGTCACTAGTAGCACTGCGGTTCCAAGTAGAGCCACTGAATGCTGTAAACGACTTGACTTTTGCGACTTTAAAAAAATTGTGTTAACTTGCTAGGCGATTGCATTGCATGCGTGGAACGTTCAGCATTACAAACGTTGATATCACCTTTTAGCAGCATGTCTAGCCTGTTCAGCCAGGCGTCTACGTTCAAGGCGCTCTTCATCAGATGATTTAATGCGTGGCATGTGTTACTTGAAATGATAAACCTGATGATCTTTCAGTACCCACTCCTCTTCTCCAACCTTGCCTACCTCCTCTCCTCACTCCATCCCTGGTCACATGACCTCCCCGTTAACCAATCGGCATCGAGCACCTCACTCCTCCTCTCTCACCCATCAACCAATCGGTGTCGAGCCTTGCGACCACGCTTTCATCCAGACCTCATTTTTGGGCTTCACGAAATGCCGAACAGCTAGCCAAAGAATGTTTCACTTTAAAATATCACTAAAAATTGATCGCCTGAATGTATCACCTCATGGTACTGAATACACACATAGAACTACAAATCGCGGAGTATTATGTCCGCGAATTATTCTCGAAATTGAGACTTCGCGAAATTGGCGAAATAGCGAGTCTGCAAAAATAAAGTTGTCTGCAGAAACCTACTCCTCGGAGTAACGACACTTGTACTGCCTTGGCACTCAAAATCATTGTTGCTAGTGATCTGAAACATTATCCAAAATCGGCGGATGTTGTTTCCCGTCCTCCAGAAACGTTCAAATAGTCCGCGACGGGGCAAAACGATATCGCCCGAGTCTCTTTGACGCCGTATCCAAGGCTCGGGAGGTCGCATTTTCCTCCTGTAACTGTCGCCAGTTGTGCCCGTTCTGCGCTAGGCACCAAAATGGCAGCGACTACGAGACAGCCGGGGAATGGGGTGCCGATGCCGTATGCGTAGCCCAATCAGTGGCTCCAGGCTTGAGCTGCAACATTGGGAGTGAACGGCGTTTGCGTCTCTTTCGTTGCGCTTCAGTGCCGCGACGACAGACGAAGACCGTCAGCACCTGCAGGAGGTCGGCCAGTTCCACCTGGGCGAGTTTGTGAACATCTTCAGGCATGGATCACTAGTGATGCAGCACCCCGGCGAAGCCTCGTCCCCCACCCAGGGATCGGTGCTCTTTGGAACCATTCACGGTGCCATTGGTGAGTTGGGAGTTGAGTCCGCGAGTTGAGTACTAAGGTGTTGGCTAAATTCAACATTACTTTGTTGGATTTCATCACCATTGTGTCGTCGTCTTGTTTCACACTCTGTTGTCAGCCTAGCAGCTTGGGGTCTGATTACTGTACATTTTTTTTGTGCTCGTCTTTGACACTACTTCAGGATTGGTGGGTGATGCTGTAGTCGCAGGGTGTCGGTGGCATCATCTAAGAGCTCCAAAACCTTGCTGTCTTCAACTGCATTAACTTAGTCATTAGTGATACTTGTTTTTTAAATGTGTAAATAGTCTTTATAGAGTAATACACCATCCTTATTGTTAGTGTTTTTATCTATAAATTCATTTTGAATGTTGCTAATGCGACCCCTAAAGGGCTTGAGCTTTCTGTAACATTTCCTTGACACGCAAACACTTGCTCAGTAGAAGCATCTTTTTATTGCACTGCATGCTTGGAAGACGATCGGCAAAGCAGAGTGGTGCTGTTACTTCAAACTCGAAGTGTGTCGCAGTGTTGTTCGCAATCACCTAATCCCAAAAACTTTTTTTTTTTTTTTTTTTTTTTTTATGTTTTTATGAACAATTGGCAGTGAACTTTACCTTCAAAGTCCTCTAATGCATGAAATGCATCATAGAGAATTGGTGTGTCAGGTGACATATATTTTCCCGCTAAATTTAGCGGAGAGACTGAATGATTGTGTGGTAGGTCACGTGGCGTCAGGTCACCTGACATCAACTTTTTCTGCTAAATTTAGCGGGGAAACTGGATTGGTGTTTAGGTCACAAGACGTGAATTTTCCCGCTAAATTTAGTGGGTAACTGAATGGTCACGCGACAGCGATTTCCCACTAAATTTAACAGGGAAACTGAATTGATGTTGACTTATAGTTCAAGTGCCGTCATTTTCCCCAAAGTGTATAGGTTACATGCCGTCAATTTCCCCAAGGTGTATAGGTCACGTGATGCCACTTTTCCCGCTAAATTTAGTGGAAAATGCACGGACAGATGGGCGAACCAAATTTTAAAATAGGGGTTCAAAAGCATCTCGTGCTTTAATAAGCTAATTTCTCGTGCCTTCTCTGGTGCCTTATTTCTTCTGGTTCGTGTGTCTCTCCTTTGTAGGGCTGGTCGCGCAGCTGCCCTCCGACTTCTACAACTTCTTGCTCGAAGTCCAGGGCAACCTAACCAAGGTCATCAAAAGCGTTGGCAAGATCGACCACACCTTATATCCTTTTGTGCGGTCAGAGCTACCCAGGCTCGTGTCGTTCGAGAGAAAACATTGGTTCCAACCTGAAAATGACTTTGAAAGAACTTCGGTAAGGTGGTTACTGCAGGTATGCATAACTGAAACGCCGTTTGATGTAGTTGCGAGTGTTCTCCAATTTCTTTATTTTCAAACGTTTCTGGACGGTGATCACTTTTTATTCTGCTCATGCCTAGTGCTCTCGTTTGTGCGGTGAAATACATGGTTGTCTGAGGGTATAGTTGTTGCACCCTGCAGACAGTGTTGCAACAAGTTTTCGTTGAGCCAACGTTGCCTGCTGCAGCTCTGGTTTCTGTTAGTGTGATGGCTGGGGTTGAAGCACGATTTAAAGTACTATTTTAACTTCGCAAAAACAAAAAGGTGAATAGGAACCTTTCTATAGTAGAATGAGATTTTTCTTGTTTCTTAATTTAGCTCCTAGGTTCCAGGTTTTTTTATACTTTATCTTTGGCAAAATCTAAAGCTTATTGGAGCTTTGTTTCGACTAATCTCCAAATCTCTGAATTTTGGAAGCTCACAGATGCAAAAGAAAGCTCCCTTATTGTGAGTAGTATTTATACCTACTACGGGCAGCATCAGAACTACTAAGTTGTAACATGACTTCTGGTCATCATTACTTCAAACATATTGAAGTTCTTCTCAGGAATCTCTCATTGACGTAAACTCTACCTGTGAGCGTTTTTCGAATTCTTTGAAATTGACGCAAAGTTCTGTACGTCAACAAAGAAAAAGTATGGGAGCAGTAACGGGCATGGCTCTGTTTATCGGGACGACGTGCTTTTTCGCCGCGAGTCGACTAGCGGGGAAGCATCCTTGACAAAGACTGTTCACCTGGCGTTCTTTCTCGACGGAGCGGAAGACGGAGCAAGCGCAAGGGTTCATCGACGGCGACCTCATCGAGAGTTTTCTTGACCTCAGTCGAGACAAAATGCAAGAAGTTCTTCAGGGAATACAGGTGAGGCTGCATTCATATCTTTTTGCAGGGGCAGACATGTGATGGCATTTTCCTAGCCAGCGTCAAAAAGTTGTGCCCTCCCTGTAAAATTTTTAGAAATGAATTGCTTTAAATACATGCATAGACATATATTATGTAATTGCCCAGGTGCGTTTTAGAATTGCACAAATCAGAATTTGATACGCTGGATTATAAAGTTAAGTAGGGTTTCCATTTGGTTCAGGCCCAGTGATGTAGCTAGGCCATCCGGCACCCGAGGCCTTTATGTCTATTGTACCCTCCCCCCCCCCCTCAATTCACTACCCGAGATCGCAACCAACCTGGGGGAGGGGGGGGGGGGGGGCGGAGGGGGGGGGGGGGGGCGGGGGGGGGGGGGGGGGGGGGGGGAAGAGACCACCAGAGCTGGCACCCCCCCATGTGACTGGGACGCTTGGTACCCAGGGCCCGTTGCTATGCCACTGTTCAGGCCTGTCTTCCAAAGCAAGACAGTTTTTTTTTTGCAGCTGACACCAAGATGACTGTGAAGCTCACTCGAACAGTGAATGTCATAAAGCGGTGTCACATACAGTCGCCGAATGATTTTTCGGACTTTGTAGGGATCGAAAAAAAAAACATCCGAATTATAGAACAGTTCGAAAAATGAGCGGATTAAAAAACTTGCCTTTATTATGCATAAGCGGGCTTAAAAAAGCTGTCAATAGTGCCTTGCTTCAAATTACGCCTCCGCTTGAGTTCGGCAACTTCCTCTTGGCTTGAGAATCGCTGCCTTCTTTTCTAGCATTACGGTCAGGTACTTTCCGCGCTTCTTAGCAACACTTCGCAGCGGAGGGAGAACAGATGGGGGCCATGACGTCCAAGCCAGCGTTGTCCGAAAACACGATTCACCAAGAAGAGATGATAGGTGCAAGTCCACGACTGCAGAATGGCGAATGAACAAAAGCAATATGATAACAATGATGATGATGATAATGAAGCTCAGCTAGATAAAAAAAAAGCTGTTGCGTGGCGTCACCTAGTGGTAGGACTTGGCAGTACCGAATTACCGCTGCCATACCAAGCCAGTCCGTGTGCCGCCAACCTAGAATCTAGGATGGCGGCTTCTCGGTGCTGTTTCTCGCTAATCGCTCGCGACGATTTCGTTTGAAAAATTTAACTTTCGGACTTCAAGCTGTCCGAAACTTCGGTCATAAATGTGCACTTGCCTATTTGTATTGGGTAGGTCACGGTTCTTCCTTCAGTTCAGAAATATCAAACTAGTCAGAATCATCGGCGTCCAAAAAATCAATCTGCGACTGTATCTCTACCCAATCCACTTTTTAGGGAAATTTTAGAGTTTGTCTTGTTCCTACTTGCTGTGGTATTACATTCAGTCAGTCATTATTAGTTCATGCGAAGCGTCCCGATGTTTGAACGACACCTTTCGTTGTTTTCTTGTCCAGATGGACGACGGTAGCGGCATGAAGAGGGACGCCACCGTCGACGATTTAATCAAGATCATAGAAGAGCTGAGCAGAGTTCACTGAGTTTCATTTTTCACCCGCGTTTGCATCGCGCATCTTCCCATCTTGTCATCCATTATTACGTACGTTTGCATCCGCGCCTTTCCTGAACTCCGTTTTGCCGAGGAGTTCACAAACTGTGACCGAATTTCTTTGCTTGCTTTTCTGTCTTCTCCTTCCGGTCTGAAGCCGCTTGGTTTGTCGGTTTCTTGCTTCCAATGTCATTACTTCGCGAGTCGGTCGAGTCTGAAGCTCACCCAGGTCAATTATGAAGCCACTTAGTCGCAATTTTTTCTCAATTCCTCGAAGTCATTACACAAACTTCATGTCGCATGCATCAGGCCGACGGCAACATTAAAAGAATGTTAAAATTATGTGGCACGGTTTCGTCGGAAATAGAGTCTCGACAGAAACAAGAAGCTAACATTTTGTGCGTCTGTAGAGATTGCAGGATATGTTTGTAAACAATAATGTACAGTTTTCGTTTTGTTGTTGTTGATTTCTGTCTAACTCGAATTACCTGGCCTAACCTTTTCATTTTCTTTCTAGAGCGATACCATGGACGTACTGAAATAAAGAGTACTTTATACATATAAATAAGTCAGATGTTCATTGCCTTCGTAAAATGTGGAATATGATGAATTTTGACTTTAAAACTAATCAAGCTGTCGGTTGTACGCACAAGAGATCATGGCTCTGCTAAACGCAGTGAATATGTAAGACTGTGATTGCCTAATTTATTTTATGTCTTTTGCATTTACATTTTTAAGTGGAGCAAGGTGCAGTCATTTTGGTACATAGCAGGATCTGCAGGACACAACACAGTGTGCGTAACCAAGTGACTATCAGGGTGCGCCACTTCTCTAAACATAAGGAACCTATATTTCACCTCTGCTGCAAGTATTTGAGATTTAGAAGGTATCTGCATCTCTCATCACTTTGATTGCACATCAGTTGGTAAACATTGGCTTCGTAGATCACCAGTGGGAAAAAATGATACAATGGGGAAACATTTTATTCTTTTACACGACTGCTTCAGATTGTTGATATACACTCACGTTTGGGCAAGTTTTGTAATAAAGGTCCTGGGTTCAAATACAAAAATAGCTTCAAAATTATATTGGGCACTGCTCTTTGCTGTAAGAGATTGTTTGACTAGTACCTAATGCCAACGTAAAAGGTGAAGGGTTCTCTTTGAGTACACTTGTGTAAGGCTGGGGCTGTTCCGAATCATTGCAAGTTGTCAAGGAAGCATCAATTGAAAGGAGATTCGGGGACTATTCTTACCCAAAATTCGACAACTATTTTACATTTCATGCAATATAGATGTCGTCCAGATAATTTGTAGTTTAAAAAACGCTCAACAAAAATGATGCAGCAAAGAAGCTACAGAGGTTGGCAAGGGTGCATAACTTAATGCTATCATAGTGAAGTCTTGAGAGTTGTGGTTGTTTACACATATGAAGATGAAAAGCTGTTCTATTGTACAAGCTGCACTAAGCAGCATCTAAAAACTTTGCAGTAGTTGAAAGTGCTACTCTCATAGGGCGCCATGGCTCATCTATACAACCAATATTGGTAGGCAGTTCTGCACACAACCATTGTAAACATTTGAGAACCGACAACACACACGTTTCAAGACGAAGTTAGGTCTACCTGATGACTGCGTTACATCATGGTCAGCCAATCGAAAAAAAACACAGGCACTAGACATTCCTACTGGCCCCACGTGGTGAGCTCGAGGTTCTTTCAAGTGGCAATGGTGATCGGAACCCCGTTCAAAAGTTCGAGGTCTCGCGGCAGGGGATGGAAGAAGCTGTACACGAGCCTGTAGTGTGACACGTCTTCCGGCTGAGCCATCACCGTGTCCAGAAACTGTTGGATGTCTCGCTTGCGCTTGAGAGCAAGGGACTCGTCCCCTTCAGAGCTGAAGACACTACCTCTCGAGAGCGGGTGAAAGTCGCAAGCGGGAAACTTGCGACTCATCTTGGTGTACAGTTCGAGGAAGTTCTTGTAGGTCCTGATGACCGACTGTGCCGGTGGGAACTCGCGTTCCACGTTGACAACATAGACGTAGTAGCGCTCGGGATGGTAGCGCAGCCTGATGTCCTCCACAGTCAGCTGCACAATCTTCCCCTCGGCAGCAATGCTGAAGTCACGGGGGTTGAAGGAGAGCCTCAGCGCACACTCCCTGGTGTTGGCTCCCAGGCTCGCCAGGTTGTGGATGAAGAAGTTGAAGCTGGTGGCGAGGGTCATGACGCTCTCGCGGATGCGCTTCTCAAAGTGCCGCGCCGCCTGCTCGTCCGTCGCCTCCAGCGACATGGACCGTCGCAGGTATGCGAGCGCGTCCTGGTCGACGTCGGGCAGCCCCGAGTGCTTCATGATGCTGAAGAGGGCGAGGAAAAGGCTGGAGTTGCGTCGCAGGACGTTGTAGGCTTCGCAGCAGAGTCTCACAAACTGTGCCTCTCCGCCGTTCCTCCGGATGACGTAGACCATGTCTTGCGTGAGTGCAAACGGAGCCCTGTCTCTCCTGATTCCCCCAAACGTCTCGGCATGGCCCAAGACCTTCGAGAAATCAATGTGCAGCATGTGGCCCGACGTGGCCAGAAGGATGTTGTCGTTGTGGCGGTCGCCGACGCCCAGGACGTATGTGGCGACGCAGCAACCGGCGCAGGACTTGATGAAGTTGTCGACAGCCGCCTGGTACTGCGGCCTACACGAGTTGTGTTTCCAAAGCCAGTCGGCAATTGTCCTGTTGCTGAACGCTCCCGTGACGCCCGAGTGATTAGTCTGGATGGTCCGTAGCGTCGACACATCCCGGACGGCTTCGAGGAAGCCTCTGCTTTCTCCCGTTGTTGTGCACTTGAACGTGAGCATCTTGAGGTCCATTCCGCTCTCCAGCCAAAGCTTGTCCATGAGGCGAATCACGGTGAGTATGAGAACGTCTTGACGGAGGTCGTCGCCAGCCTTGTAGATTGTTTCAATCTTTTCGGCAGCTTCTTCGGACGACCGGAAGACAAGCTTGACGGGCAGTGTCTTGGAAGGAAACACGCAGCAGGTGTCCACATCGACGGACTCGACGCTTATTGCCGGGTCCAGAGGTAGCCTCAACTTCAGCACCTGCAAAGAGCTGTTGAGCTTGGCAAGCTCTCTTCGCATCACCTCCTCTTTTTGTGAGTCGGCTGCTTGCTTGACGCTCCGCGCGGTTTCGGCTAGCATTTCGTCTGCGACGATCTGTGTCAGGAGGCTGGCCGTGACCTTCTCTCCTGCTACAAAGAAGAGGGCCTTCCGCATGATCAGCGCCCTGTCCCTCATGAGCGGTTCGTTGATCATGCCAGTGAGCCACCAAAAGAGCTGATGAGCGAGGCGGACGCTCTGCCGGGCCCTCCTCAGGAGGAACGTGGCCAAGAAGGAGTCGTCCCAATTTTGGAACCTCAGAGACTCGACCAGCTGCGCAAGGTAGAGGGAGAGCTCGTCACTGCCGACGCTTTGCAGGGATTGCACCGCATACTTCTTGACCAGGCTGTCTGGGAAGGTGGGGGAGAGCAACGTAAGCGACTCTTCCGGACTGAGTGGACACCAAGACCGCACCAGGGTGTAGGTCTCCTCAATGTTTGCTGAATTCCAGCATACCGGGAGCTTCAGCAAATGAGGCAGCAAGCTTGAGAAGTCACAGAGGTGGTGCCGGTGCTCCCAGATCAGGTCGCGAACATAAGTGGGCAAGGGCGTGGAGACATCAGTTACGGTCAGGTCCAGGAAAGTTTGCTGCACGTCGGCACTGAGTTCATGAAACGGCTTTCTGACAACTTCGCGCACGTTTCTGGTGATGGATTTGGCGAGGACTGCCTGGTTCTTGACATGTGGCAGTGTGACTAGCAAACATCCTTTGTTCTGCTCGCTTGCGGAAACGGGACCGCGTGTTGACAGCATTTCAGGGGACCATAGGCCAAGGAGGAACTCGCCTCCATTGAAGTGCTCTCGGTCTGCAAAGATGTTCAGACCTGTCCAACCAAGGACGTGATCAGCTCCATCTCGGTGCCCAACGACCGTCAGATACATCCTCGTTTCTCGGGGAAGGGATCGAATCTGAATGTTTTTGAAGGAAATGTACTCGTCAAAGTTTACACATTGGAAAATTCTTTGCGTCACATACAACCGTCGTGTCGTCTGATAACTAAAGAGTCTTTCGCCGTAGGTTAACGCGCAGTCCACACTGTAGCTGTCATAGTTTTGGACCCAAGCTTTCTGCAGCTGAACCAGCATCTCAACCTTTGGGCTGAACAGTTCGTTAGCATCTACGGTGCGTCTTCGTCGTAAGCTCTCATCGAGAAACTCAACCGTGAATTCAACGCTACGCCTTTGAGAATGCATTGCAAGGAACCTTGCAATTGCAAGTTCAATGTCTTCAACAAACCGTGTCACAAGGAACACCTTTCTGGGGGCGTCGACACCATCTCTATTCTCTGACAGCGTGTCTCTGAAAAAATTTAAGAGGTCTGTAGTTGTCTGGTACAGTTCACTTGTCTCCGTGTGGTTCAACAACTGGCAAAGTTCTGTCACACTGGCTCTGATGTCCCCTGCTGCCTTGACGAGATCTCCGCCAACCGACAGAGCGACGCCTATGAGCTCTTCTACCTGGGACTCGAAAGTCTCCAAGGCATCCCTGACGGCAACAAACGTTATCTTCTCCGAGACATCAATGTCCAAATCACAACTCTCGCTGGTCACTAATGTCCATGGCTTCTGCACATTGTCCAGATTTACAATAGTCAACCAGGCCACTTTGCCGACACGTCTACAGGTGCAGATGTATGCATAGTCGCTGAGTAGGGTATCGTTGGACAAGTACTCATCAAGGCCGGTCACCTTGAAGACATACTTTCCGGGACTGCCCAGGAATGGCTGGATGCTTTCCACAAGGTAGCCCACCCTTGTAGCTGCCGGACAAGAGAAACACACTGGCTTGTGGAGTTGTTCAGAGAAGATTTTGAGCTTGACGTCGAACGTCTCTTCCGAGTTGTTTTGCAACGTAGGGCTGATTAGAAGCCCCGAATAAGGACTGTCTTCTGGTTGCACGTCACACACGAGATGCTGCAGTTTCCTCAGGAGCCTCTGGCTGTGGTGGTTTGGCTGTTTCTTGACCAGCCTTGCCTGCACAAACTTGAAGAAGTGGGACATGGTTGGCGCTCCCAGACTGTCCAAGGTCGTCGCGGGCCGCAGCGGCCTCGGCAGCACCTTGTGCCTCCGGTAGCCTGGTAAGGATTGAATTTTTTTGTTTTAGAATGTGGACAGTCACCATCAAACTATGAAATCTGGTTTATGGTCATTTTTAGCCCTGCCTTTATGGTTGATTTCTTCATGGCCGGTGTTACCGAATTGAGCTACTGCTCTGTCACTGTAGAAAAGCCTGAAATGGTGACATCTCGGTTGTAAGTTCTGGACGGGCGGCGGAGAAAAGCTCACCGGAGAAAAGCTCACCGCAAAACCGGCAGATGCGGAGAAAAGCTCACCGGCCTTTCAGCGGATGCGGAGAAAAGCTCACCAATATTTTTTTAGCTTAGCTTGATTCTGCGTCAAACTCTTGATTCTAGCTTGATTCTGTAAAAATATGTCCTCGTTTTTGTAATATTCTTGAGGTTCATTGGGCATATTTACTAATTCCTCAAAAATTAGTAATCACCCATTCTGTAAATTAATGAAGCCACAAGTATAAAATCAGAACATTGTACACCGGTAAAAAAAGGCCACAATTTATTGACAGCTGAGGGTGCGCCGTCGGTAGCTCTGTCAGATAAAGAGGTTTGTTTTTTGCGAGCTAATATGAATAGCGGTGTATGAATCGCTTGAGGTCCAAATATTGTGTAGCGCCTAATAGATAAGTAGATGTTTGTTAATGCAATCAGTGTCGGCTACGCTGTTTTCGTTCTGTTAATTTCACTAACAAAACTTTAGTTGCGAGAACAGCTTCGTCGTGTCGTGTTTGTTGTCTTCACTCCGTCGTCGTGGTTTGAGCGGTTTTCATCGTGTATAATGTTTACAAACTCGCCCAATTAGCTACCTACCTTACAAAAGACTAGTTCTTATATAGCTTACGAGTAACGACGGTGACAGTGTGCACTTCTAAATGTCATGGGTGGCTCACCGTAGAAGGCACTATCACACGAAGGCGGCGTGTGGAAACACCAGCACGAACGGCTAGAAAACGTGCATGTCCGTGAAAGAAGCCTCGATATCCTATTGACTGTTTTATTCTGTTTTCAAATGTTAACAAACGCTTCAAAGAGAATTTCAGGCACCGCGTTGTTGCGCATGCACTTTTGGACTTTCGGCATTTACACCTTTGATTTTTAGGTTTTAGGCAGTCATCATTACGTTATTTTAACTTTTTCCTATTCTTCAAGTTCATAAAGATTTTAGTTGTTAGGCTTTCGTTGCATAGAGAGTAAGCCACAAAAATTACTCGCCCGCAATTATTAATTTGGGAGCAATGTACCCAATAAGCTTAACAAATGTTACAAAAGGGGACATTTTATTTTTGACAAAGCTGACGAATTTTAATGATAATAAATTGGTGTATGTTACGCACGATCCAACGGCCTCCATATAAAAAGAAGAAAAAATATCGGTGAGCTTTTCTCCACATACGCTCAATGGCCGGTGAGCTTTTCTCCGCATCCGCCGGTTTTGCGGTGAGCTTTTCTCCGGTGAGCTTATCTCCGGTGAGCTTTTCTCCGGGATTCGTTCTGGACTGTGGTTGGGGTTTGCTTTCTCCTTCATTCTCTTTCTGGGAACAAGTAATTTTTGGGTCCCCCGTAGACTATAAATTCAGACTAGCATTAAAGATAAACAAGACAGTATGTTTAATAAAATAATGATGCACAGTCTTTGCATCCTGAACATTCTTTTTTTTAACCTACTTTATTTTGACGTGCTTAATCAATAATTTTGCTAAATGCCAGATTCTAGAATATTTATTTATTTATTTATTTATACTGTCCGCTGCCATTTGGCAGCCAAGGCAGGAGAGGGCACACAGGGCAACACACAAGACGAAAACTATATTACATGCTGGTGAAAGAAAAAGCATCTAGGACTGCATATCTAAGAAATAACGCTGTAATGATAAGGAAAATTCCTGAACGGACGAGACATTGGAAATGCTGGCAGGGAGACTATTCCATTGGTTCGTACGAAAAAGTTTTTTTCTGCTGTAAGGTGTGACGGGATGTGTTAAATTGCATAAATCTGTCAAATGAAAGGCGAGATGATTCATGTACAATGGTAAACAGAAGCTTTAGACGATTAATTTTGCGCCGGGTTGAAAGAAGCTCAATTTTCGACCTATTGTGCAAGTTAGTGATAGAACTCATTCTTCTGTACACTCGTTGTAAATGAAGCGCAGTGCTTTCTTCTGTACCCCCTCGAGTCGATCAATATTAAGTTTAGTCGCAGGGTCCCAAACAACATTAGCGTTTTCTAAAACAGGTCGTACTGTCGTGTAGATTGCATGGCTTGGTTGCAGGGGTACTGTGCTTCAGCCGCCTCTTCAATGACCATAGCTTTGCTGATGCCTTCTGAGCAGTCCAGGATCTATTCCCACTGAGGTTCGAGGAGATAATGACACCTAAGTATTTGAATTCGTACACAACTTGTAAAGGGGAGTTTTGTATGCAACAGTTAATCCCAACGGTGACCTTTTGCGCGTTACTCTCATTTGTACACTTTTCAAACTGCAGGTTTAGCAACATTTGCCATTCGTTACACCATTGACAATTGTTGAAGCTATTTCAGTAAAAAGCACACAGTCCTCCGCAAAAAAACCGGCAGTGTATACGCTCATCAACCGTCAAATCGTTTAGAAAAGCAAGAAAGAGCAGTGGGCCCAGCACCGATCCCCCCATCTACTTCAACGAACTGATGACGGTTGCTCAAGTAAGAATCCAACCATCGCAAGAGCTTATCGTTCCCTAGAATCACTCTTAGCTTGATAAGTAGTTTGCTGTGTGACACGCGATCAAAAGCCTTGGCGATATCTAAGAATACTACATTTATTTGCCCCCCCCCCCCTTTTTTTTTTTTTTTTGTCAACTACTTTTTTAAGTTTATTTACTATATAAAGGAGCTGAGTTACCGTAGAGTAGCCACGCCGGAAACCATGCTGGCTCTCTGATAAAAAATTATTCGATTCAAAATGTGACATGAGATGACTAAATAAAAAATGCTCTAGAACCTTGCTGCACGAACAGAGCAAGGAAACGGGCCTATAATTCGATGCGTCATGTTTATCTCCTTTCTTATGAATGGGTATAACTTTTGCCACTTTCCACTGTTTAGGCACCACCCCTCTCTCTAGCGATCTGCTTTAAATTAGAAAAAGAAACTTAGAACACCCCTCAGCGCACCTTTAAAAAAAAAAAAAAAAAAAAAAACGAATGAGGAATTTTGTTTGGACCGCAAGACTTTTTTGCATTCAAATTTAGTAATGCAGAGGAGATTCCCTCCTCTGATAGTTGTATGTCTGATACGTGAGCGAGTTTAATCGAGAACTCAGGAACGAAGTTGTCACTTGTGGTGCACCGCATTTTGAAAGGTGCACCATAGTTCGTCTACATCGCATCCCGGAACTGAAGCCCTATCAGCAAATCTGTCGAACGATAGCTCGATACTTTCGTCTTGTGCTCTAATATAGTCCTTAAACTCCGATTTCTTGTCAGGATAACGTTTGGGGACAAGTCCCGGACAATCAAAAACAACCATATATGGTGGTCGGATAAGCCATCTGTGACCACACAGTGATCATCGGCAACTTACAAATTCTGGGAAACAAAAACAAGGTCAAGAATCGAACTAGTAGAATCTGTGATGCGAGTGGGACTTGACACTGTTTGTGTTAGATTGTATGCGAAGGCTATATCAATTAAAGCATCGGAATGGTTACAAGAGGCCACTGTGGTCATCGAAGGCCAATCGATGTTTGGGAGGTTAAAGTCACCCCCCCCCCCCCCCCCCCCCATAATTATATTCATGAAACTCTTAGATTGCTCCTGTCTGGAAGTTCATACATCACAGCTATGCCAGCACTTGGTGGCCTGTAAACAGCTCCAACAAGAAGAAATGAGTTACGGAAAAAAAAAGTTTCACGCATAGAGCCTCAACTGTGAACTTCGTATTTAGCTGGAAAAAATCAATGCTATTTTTGATAACGATTGCGACCCCCCTCCCCGGGAAGGAACGGTCCTTACGAACAATTTTATAAGACTGCGGAACAATCTCAATAAGCAGACAAAATTTTTCAATATATATATATATATATATATATATATATATATATATATATATATATATATATATATTGCATCTTTTTCTTTTCTTTTTATTAAGTTTGCATTTTTTTATTTTTGCGAGCCAAGCATTAAGTTGTTTACTGTATTTCATGGCAAAAAGGAAGACATTTATCTCAGTTTATGTCTTCTTATTAGCAACTGGAACCTTGATTAGTTTCACGTTATTCAAATAGTCTTCTAGGGTCGTCTTGTCCCCTTTCAAAAGAGCAAACAACAGTAGGGAAGATGGGTCATAATGACTAACGTAAATGTCGCTAAATTTATAAGAAATCTTTCCCTCTATTTGTTACTGTCGAACCCAATCATTAATACCCCGAGTCATCGCCCACCGCACTTTTTGCGCGAATATCGATTTCCCAAAAAAAATACCGAGTGATCGCCCACCTCTACAAGTACCCCAACGCGGACCCCGGAATTGCGAACATTCATCCCACCCGAATGACGAGGCCGCGGACCTTACGGTTGGAGGACGTCCGTGACAAAGTAAAACGAAGACGAATTTTCTCCCCGATTTCTGCGACCCCAAAGTCTGAGCTTGTTTGGCTTACAAAAAAAAAAAAAAAAAATCGTTAAAAAAACAACAAAAAACAGTAGGATAACACAAGCAATATCCCATTCAGGGATCGTAAGGTCACCGAACGCCCCCATATCCTGCAATGTAACCGCGGAGTGTAAGGTCAGAATCCGTCTCCGCCAAAGTAAGGTCACCGCGCGAATTTTTTTTTTTTCTCCCGAAACGTGGCGACCGCGTCTGGAAAGGGTTGTGCAATGTTTAAGAAAGCCAACGGGTAAACAAAAGCTCGAGGTACACCTAAGCATTTCTTACGAGCTGTGAATGCGAAAGCATGCAAGCCGCTCGTCCGCTCCCTTTGTCCTCTGCTCGTTCGCTCCCTTTGTGGTCTGCTGCGGACTAGCGCGCGCGCGCTTCGGGATCTCGGAGGCCATGGCGCAGCGGCCAGTGAGAGCCCCGTCGACGCGCGCCAGCCAATGGAACCGAAGGCGCGGAAACCAGGAGCCGTTTTCGTGCTTCAAACTGATGACGTCAGCTCGCTTCATGAGACAATTAATGCTTTTGCATTCATAAAGATTTGCTGGAACGCCTCACAGAAACGTTTGTAAAGCGTCCCATTTCGAGCTCAGTGTTCGTGGTGCCGTCCACGCCACGCAGCAACGCCGCCCCAAACCGGTTGATAGCAGGCCGCGCACGGATGCACGCAGTGAACAAGAAAGTTTCGCAAGGGCACGTCGCGTGTGTGTGATTGACAGGCGCCCAACTTGGCCCTATGCCGAAGTATTTGCAACGCCGGCTTTCCCGCTTCCCTAGCATCGCTATTCGTCGTTTCTTTCGCTGCTCGCTCGTTGCGTCTGATTAATCTTTTTTTTTTCTTCTTTTTTTTTTTTTTTAATGTGAAAGCATTAAAGGGATACTTTAACGAAATTTGAAATATATCCGTCGTGTTCAAAAATAGGTTGAATATGATCCACAATATCCGTAAATGACAATCGCACGTTTGTATTTTGAGCCTGGTGGCTGTGTTTTTTGTTATAAACGGCCCACTCTAGCAAGCGCTCGGAGAAGGCCCAGCTTAGAGCACGTGACATTCGACGCAATCGTGACGTAGGTCGGCTCGGGACGAGCAAAGCTACGGCGAGGCTAACGTCGAGGGGATGGCCTAGTTGTTCCAGCCACCGAAGCGGCTGCTTTTGTACGAATTTTGAGTGACGGTTAATCTTCTATAATCTTGTAGGGTGACAATAGCTACTTCTGGAACACACAAAAGGGATTCTCGGGAAAACGGGAGTTCCTCCTTCCCCTCTTCTCTCGTGGCCGGAGGCGAGACACTCACCATCAGTAGCTGTCAAGGTTCCTAGACGAGCATTACAAACGAGGCGTTAGCGACATCCATCAGGAGCTCTTCGCTAATCGTTTAATTCGTTTTAAAATTTCTTTTCGTGACGTTTTTAACAAGATATTGGTGTGTTCGATGTGATACTGCTCCTTTGAACACACATACACCATAAAATAGGCGCCGAAATTTCGTTGTAGTATCCCTTTAACTGTCTCATGGAGCGAACTGACGTTATCAGTCTGAAGCGCGAAAACGGCAGATGGTTCCATTGGCTGGCGCGCGTCGACGGGGCTCCCATTGGTCGCTGCGCGCGTCAGTTTCCACCACCGCTCACCCCACGGCGCTGCGTGTCCATCAGCGCGGAGCGTCCAAGGTCACCAGGGGAGCACACGCGCCGACCGGCGACGAAAAGTACGCAGCAGACGACAAAGGGAGCGGATGAGCGGCTTGCATGCTTTCGCATTCACAACTCGTAAGAAATGCTTAAATGTATTTTCTTTTTTAATAACGGAAAGAACATAGCGGTGTTAGAGCCGCGACCGCGAAGCGCGACAATGATTGGCTGGTGGAAAGGTCACGCGTAATCAACGCTGATTGACTGATACCCGACTAGTGCCAGTATCTTCGTTTAATGAACTGCTATGAAGAGCGTCGAGAGCGTAGGCGCCTGGCTCGGTAACGTTCCGGAGCGATGCCGGAACCTTTTACGTGTAAAATTCTGATTGTGATTATAATGAAAATACCTTTGTCTTACCTGAACGAAGATACTGCCGCATCGCATCATTGGATCATGACTTAACCCAGATGAAAAGAAGTGTGGTGATTCTTTCGACCAAATAAATTAATTGCAAACAAGAAAGGAACCAATATTGCATTCCAAAATCACAAAATTCTTTTTGCTAAAATAAATATTTTTTTTTTTTGCCAGCAATTTATCTTTTAGTCAGTTAGTGTTTATGTTCCCGAACCTAATGTAATTGAAGAATGGAAAGAAAGAAAAAAAATAAGAGCATCGGTAACTAACCATGCTTGCTTGGTATAAACTTCTTATCTGGTATCGCTCGATTTGAAGTTTCCACAACCGAATTTCTGTTACATTTATTGACTAAAATTATGTATTTATTCATTACTTGACGAGTCCTATATTTTGAAGTTGTATTTTATACCAAAAGGCATATAATTTACCAGCCACCGTTACCAAAATCTGCCAAAATAGGGCCGAACGCTATGTTCCCAATTTTCGGGAATTAGCTTTGAATGGTCATCAGGAGGAGAAACAAACAACGTAATAATCTCCAGCAGTGTGCCCATTTTCAAAAAAACGTGAAACAAACTAATGAAAAGTCCTAATGATAAATATCTTCAACAAAAGTTCTTAGCTAAAAAAAGGTGTGTGTGTGTGTGTGTGTGTGTGTGTGTGTGTGTGTGTGTGTGTGTGTGTGTGTGTGTGTGTGTGTGTGTGTGTGTGTGTGTGTGTGTGTGTGTGTGTGTGTGTGTGTGTGTGTGTGTGTGTGTGTGTGTGTGTGTGTGTGTGTGTGTGTGTGTGTGTGTGTGTGTGTGTGTGTGTGTGTGTGTGTGTGTGTGTGTGTGTGTGTGTGTGTGTGTGTGTGTGTGTGTGTGTGTGTGTGTGTGTGTGTGTGTGTGTGTGTGTGTGTGTGTGTGTGTGTGTGTGTGTGTGTGTGTGTGTGTGTGTGTGTGTGTGTGTGTGTGTGTGTGTGTGTGTGTGTGTGTGTGTGTGTGTGTGTGTGTGTGTGTGTGTGTGTGTGTGTGTGTTTTACAGATGCGTGCGTACCAATTAATGTAAAGGAAATTTTCATTTCTACAAATGCTTGGCGGGCTAATGTGCGAAGCCTGATATTTGGACCCGAGGAATAATCAAAATATGTGCACAGGAAAGGCAGCAAAACGCCAGTTATGTATTGTCTTTAAATTTATTCTATGAGAATGCAACTGTACGTTCAGTAGTGATGGGCCGAACTTTTGCCGAATCGAAAGTTCGGCGCCGAATCTTGGGATTCGAGAAAAGCCGAACTTTTGCCGAACTTCTCTAAAGATTCGGCAAAAATACAATGTTACCATACGCAACCTGGCGAAAAAAGGTTTTATACATTTTTTTTTCTTAAAGGGGCCCTGCAATCATATTTAAGTGTCTACCTTTTTTTCGGTTTCTACGTCTCTTGGGGTTGGGGCAAGCCAGCGGGCACGGAGAGAGTAACTAAATATCAGTGCGTCATATTTTAACCGGACGACGCGGAAATCTCCTCCACCGACGAGGGCGACCCACGGTACCGAAAGCGCGCAAAATGTGACGTCTTTGGTCCTGGGCTTGCCACTGGTCAAAGCCGCTAAGAGCTTTTTTTTAGTCGAGATACAAAATATAAGTGTCGCGAACCGTTCCAATTATGTATGAAAGTAGTTTTTGTTCACTATTTTATATCAGAAAAGAAACAAATGCAGTTTAGAAAGTACGGAAACAAGAAATGACCCGTCGACATACCCGCCACCAAGCGGCGGAAAAAAACGGCGCATACTAGAAAAGGCTAGTGGGATGAGGCTACGACAAACGAGGAGCGTAGAAAGGTCCCGGATGTACGCGGCGGCGCTGTGGTCGTATACCGGCTCAAGAATCCGACCGGTTCCGAGCGTTCCGAAGGCCTTCGGCGCGGGCCCTGTTGGCGATTTGGCCATTTGGCGGTGCGTCAGCGCGAAGTGGCTCGCGTTCTGAACTGATCTTTACCCCGTGTTTGCTGTCGTTTGTGGCCAATGAAATTTTAATGCGGAATTAGTGTTTAGTCGCGCTGCAAATGCAATACGAGCTGCCCTGGCCGCCCGCTTCATACAGCCTATCCAACACATGCTTTAGTGGCGCCCTCTCGCGCCGTCGACACGGAGTGCGGCAGCCGTGTGCGCTCGATGAGCTCACTACTCCTCCTCTAGTTCAAGGCCACTCACGGCTGGACCTACGACGTCATGAAGGAGGTTATTTTTTGCTTGTTTTTGTAATTCTAATTTGCCTATAGCTTTTAAAATAAAGCGAAATTTGAGAAAAGAAAAGTTGGATTAAGTTACTACGTTCACTACGCTCAGGTTCAGTTCAAATTAAAAACCAGTCAAAAAGTCATTGCAGGGCCCCTTTAACCTAAATGCAACATGAAATACATATTGACTCGGTTATTACTAAATAAGGTGATATTCTACGAGATAATTGTCTCGGTTTCGTTTTTGTGTTTTCATTGGCAATTTTAGTGACTGCTTCCAGAAGTGGTGTGACAATGAGGTTGGGTAGTGGCGCAGTCACGAATCACGTTACGAGAGTTTCGGTTTCGAAACATCATCACTCATCAGCGCAAGCCTGCAAGTGTGTGTACATTGTTAAAAAGAAGGCAATACCGCTGCGGTCTTGTTTTGTCTGGGAGTCACCGTTTCTTGCGCAAAAAAACGAATGCAACGCTTGCTGAGTTTTTACCAGAAGAGATAACAATATTATTGTAAATGTACGTGATTTTCGATTTCAGTCAGCTTGACGTCAGCTTTGCATGAAAGTGTGCGTCCAACATTCGCAACGTCTCTTTTTAACCTTTAAAATGCCGGTTTCCGGTGTTGGGACACACATTGACGTTTAGGGAGATGGGGAGAGTTAGGAATGATGGATGTGCCACGTCGAGCATTATAGTTGTGTTTAGTTTTATGCAGATAGATGAAAATCTCGAAATAACGCTAATTGAAAAAGCAACATTATTTTGTTTTTGCACGTACCACTTCTGAGCCGAAAACAGGATTGTGATAATTGCGAATAGTGGTTTAAAGTAATTGTCAGCCTATGTTTCAACTATACTCAGTTTCACCTATGTTTTACCGCAGCGAAGGCTGGAAGCGCGAGCTCATAGCGTTGACAGCTGCACGAGAGCTTGTGCCGCCGAGATCTGCCCCAGAGCAAGGAGCTTGCGCTTACAGCCTTTCCTGCGGTACAACATAAGGTGAAACAGAGTATACCTCGTTGCATCACTGGAAAGGTAAAAGGAAAATTACGTGGGGGATCGGTGGCCGAGTGGGCTAGCGCACACCAGCTCGGAGCACGTGGAGCGAAAGCTTGTGCTGCAGAACTCAGAAATGCTGGGTTCCACCCACCGTGGTTCCACCCCTGCCCGCTTCGATCTGGATGAGCATCGTACCAGCCTGTGGTGGTTGTACCGCACTGGCTCGTGGTTGTACCGCACTGGCTAAATTTTTCATCTACAGCTGGGAGACTCGTTGTCCGTTGAGGCCAGACCAAGTTCTCATACACACAACCATTTTTTTTTTCTTTTTTTTTTTTAAGATTACGTTATCCAGAATGTACCGCATCATATTTGTCATTCGTGCAATGGACTGCGTAAATTCCTGGTCGATCTTCTACTTTTGGGGCAGAACATATTGAAGAGAACCACACTCGCTCACAAACGCACAGGTGCTGCCTACCCCACACCGCGCTGTAACCGCTGGTTGTACTATACTGTACTATGGTAACCGCATGACTGCACGCCGTTCATTTGGAATCGATGGCTCCGTTGCGTCTTCGCGCGTGCGCAGACATTTGCCGAACTTTCGCCGAATCTTTGCCGAACTTTTCTCCAAAAGTTCGGCATTTGTCGAACTTTGCCGAAAAAGAAGTTCGGCAGATTCGGTCCATCACTAATGTTTAGTTTCCTTTCTATTTCATGTTTTGGCCAGTGGCCTGCCTTTTCTGCGTGTACATACATATCCGTCGTCGTCTCCTTTTTGGACTTGACTTTCGGTAGTGTCGATAGTCAGCGGAGAGCCAGCTATCGATACAACTATCCAGAGTTGACTGACTGCCGACAGTTCATCGATAGTTCACTATCGACAGTTCATTATCCACAGTTTTTTGGGGAAAAAAAAGCTAACGATACTGTAGATAGTTAATTTTTCAATATTTTTTTGCGCAACTAAAGCTCGGTCGCCTGCGAACGGACCCGAGGTAAACTTTATTTATTTATTTTTTTATATAGGAAGAAAACTACGCTTTAAAATGTTACACCAAAAAAGAAAAAAAAAAAAAACTGACTTGCTTAGTGCACATTTGGTGAAAGTTCAAGGTTTCTATGTGCCGGCGCCGATTTTTCATGCTCGTTTTACAACGTCAGATCCGCTTCTGCCACCCTCCTTCATTTGTTAGATAATAACACGCACAATTTAATATGTGCAGTGTTTAGCCACGGTGTCAAAGAACTGCTGAAACAAACAAAAACAGCCCTCCGAAGTTGTGAAAAACTAAGAACTCGTGAGGACTTCACGACGTTATTAAAACACGTAATCAGCAATTTTAATCTCATCTGCTCGTAGAGGGTGGATTTTCTCTGAATCAAAGCCGACAGCGTTTTAATTTTATACCATAATATGAGTGCTACGCTCTTAACCTAAATCCCCCCCCTTTTCCAATCTATCTGTGTGTGCCAACCGCCCGTAGAAGAAAAAAAAAAAAAAAAAAATCTCCAACGGTTAAAGGGAACGATTGCGATATTTTTTTTTTTCCCCAAATGGCCTACAATTCCTTAGATATCCAGTCACGGCTGATCGAAAGCAAGCTCGCCAAACCAACAGAAACCGGAGAACTGAACGAACCCTGTTTAAAGAGAAGTACAGTACCATTTCGTCGTGTCATAGTAACTCCGTCACTCACATTCCAAGGCCGGACGCAACGGTGGCTCTTTCTTGCCCGGTTCAACGGGAACACTGCGGTAGCGCGGAATCGCTGGGCTGCCTCTGCGAGCGCTCACTGGGTTATCTATCCAGAGATAAGCTTCAGTCGGAGCCGGGACAAGATCAATAAAAAAAAAATAATTCTTGGACACACTTTACTATGGGCGGACTGGCGCGAGAGAAATCGTTTCCTGCTGTGCGTTTCCAAATCCTGGATGTGTCGGGACTCGATACTTGCATAAGAACAACACGACAACATTACAAAAACGTTTCGTTGGCATAAGCGTTATATATAAATTCATGCTTGTTGTCAGAACCAATATTCGAAAGAATCCTTATGCCTGGTTCCGGTTCTGGTTCAGACAAATGGCAGTAACGACAGAGTTACCAGGACAAGCGATCACCTCACAGAACCTCACGTTGCATGTGGGCGCAGTTGATGCAAATCCGTGAACCTCTAGTAAAGCGATTGGAAGACCCATATTTATCAATATCATCAGTGGCGTACCAACTTGTTTTTGAGTGGGGGGGGGGGGGGGGGGGGGGGGGAAGGGGGGGCGGCAATCCAAACCCCTCCCCCCCTAGGCCGGGCCGGGGGGCGGTGCCCTTGGTATCCCTTGGGCGCCCCCCTTGCCCCCCCCCCCCGGTTGGTACGCCCATTAATCTCATGTAGAGCCTATGCCAGATAACGGTGCGGGAATAGCTCGGAAACTTTGTACTCTTCAAAATGTCCATTTATTTTTTTCTAGGGGTTGCTGATTTTTGCTGCATTTATGACCACCTGTTTGCATGACATCTACGCGCCAATCAAATATACGACGTGTAAGCGGTATTTTCAAGTGGTCATGCGATTTATGTCCGTGCCACAATATCTTCCAGCATCCTCATCTCTTATAAAACACCACTAAAAAAAAAAATAACGAATGAAATGTAGTTAATGAAAAGACACGACGCCATCGCATTCATCTAGCACGAATTCGGCTTGTAAATTTGTTGCGCGCATTTTTGTGCCTCACGGTGATCTCAATATGGACGAATCTGAATGCAGGATAGGCAATCGTGTTAATTGTTACCTTATTCGGTTGACAGGATGACCAAGTTACACTGTCATAAAAAGTACGCGCATTGAGAGAAGCTTGGGTATTAATATGAAGATAAGAACCCATGAAGCATCATAATCTAAACCCCGAGACGCGGAAACGTAAAATAAAGGCAACGAATGTGCGTTTATGGGTGCGGTGTGACGATGTAAGTGACCTATAACCATACACCGGAGAATGAAACTAAACTGCAAAACATACAACCAGTGGCAGACCCAAAAGGGGGGGGGGCAAACAAAGTCGACCCCTTTCCTCCCCCCCCCCCCCCCCCCCCTCTTGGAGGGCAATTTGGCATGGGTGGACCCCCCGGTGCCTCGCGAAAGAATGGGACAATAGCATCCTTACAAATTTTCCGCCCCCCCCCCCCCCCCCCTCAAAAAAAAAAACAAAAAACAAAAAAAAAACGGAGTTCTGGATCTGCCCCTGCATACAACACATAAAGTACGCGTTTATTAGCTCACATTTCACGAGTTGCGCAGTATAAAACGCGACTCCTTTATCGGCGTAAAGTTAGCATAGTTACGCCACAGGAGTGATTTTGGTGTAATCGTCGGGGATCGCTTTCCATCTTTGGATCATCTCTAGAGGACGTTTACACCTGACGCACGAAGTGTCACTAAAACTGGAGTGCTGCTTAAAACGATCATCTTACGTACAATTCACCAGGGGCGCCGGGTCAATCAAGCACCATTAAACGCCAAAAAGAAACAATCAGCTGTAAATAAATTAAAAAAAAAAGAAGAAAAAAAAAGGTAGTTGATACAAAAAACGGCACATACCTTTCCTTTGATGGGAGAAGGCTGAAACGTACGTTTATCGGCGCCGACGCCCGGAACGGTTGCAAGGAAGTCCGCAGCGGACGTTAAAAGACGTAAATAAGCGACTCGGAGATCGAGACCAGGAGACGTGACGACACAAAAGCATGTCGCCGACCACCCGACTGGCCGCCAAGTTCTGTTTGCAGCGTCCTCGCTCGCGCTACGGGCAGGAAATTGCATTAATTTTGACGCATTCAGGCCCTATTTCGTCTCGTGCGCGTTTTGAAAGGGAACCCCGCTAGCGACCGCGTCCACCGTTCGAGCTCAAGCAGACGTCGGCGCTGGCTCATATCGTATGCTTCGATTCAGTTCTTATGACGGACACCAGCGGACGCCACAAGCCATCCCAGCCAATCAGGCGCCGTGAACACATGTCACGTGGCTGCATGCCCCGCGAACCGCTGGGCCCATTCGACGGTCACGTGACTTTAACACAGCACGTAATTGGCTTCTACGGTTCGTAGCACCTATTGCGGTCCAGCGTGGAGTAAAACGCTTTACTAAAACGGAATGTTTGCTTTGGCGGCCTGCGCGCCCTTTTTTTTTTCTGCGGTTGCAAGTGCGGCGGGATCTTGTTTCGAAATGTAAGCTGGGCTGCGGCGATTCCGTGGGTTGGGTCCCCTGGAACTGTTTATTTATTGGCGTGGGTGGGAGTGTTCTAATTCCGGTGGAAGCAATCGTTTGGGATGTCGGTCCTACCCTCGCCGCTCCTGTTGCAAATGGTTTCGGTATGCTTGTGTTGGATTTGAGGGGAAAATACAAATAAATAAGGCTGACTGCCGAAAGTTAGGCTCAATACTCTTGAAAAGCAGTTATTTCTTTTTATCGCGATTTCAAAATGCGTTGCCAACCTTGAACTCTCTTGTCTGTTATGGCTCTGCTTCCAAAGAATGCGCACATGTTTAGACGTTGAGGAACTGAGAAGTGTGCGTAACATCCAAAGCGCTGTCTTTTTCCTTTTTTTCTTTTTTGACGTAAAGCGCAAAGTAGGCGTTTAGAAATGCTGAATGACGTCGTTAATTCCGTTATATTTAAAGCTCCCCGCGTTTAAGAACAGACAGCCACTTGACTCTCCCTTTTCTCTCTAAAACAAAACAACAACAACAAAAAAAGTTTTTCTGTTTAACTCACTGACACAAACTTGGACGTATACTATTCGGGAACGACTATCTGTACTAGCCCGCGCGACGTTTGGTTTTTGTTTCGGTTTCTCTGGTAGTCTCGTGGATTCTCGCGAACAACGTGAGCGTTGCGGCGCTCCGCGGAAAGCGCGAGTTGGCGCGAGGAACCGAAAAAATGCAATTTTTGTGCTGCTGAAAGTAATGCCAATTTTCGGTGTCCGACAATCCGTTGTGTGGCAGTTCGCTATTTTACTGTATGCGGTGATCTTTGCAGGAGAGTAAGGTAAGCACCTTCCAACTGTTATGCCAAAAGGCTTTATTCGTTCAGGCCAGATGATTCAGGCACTCACTTTGATTACAACCGCACTCGATACAAGATCATCGAACGAGAAGTTTCAAGTTTCTCGTTCAACGTTCCTGTGTCCGTCATACTCGTTTGTTTGGAGATCGGCGTGGCGGTCGAACCGTGTTATGGCATTACATTACATACGTGTACGACGTGCGATTTCTGTCGGGGTCCGACTGGTCCGACGAAACTTTGAACTTTCTGCGAAGGTCGACGAAAAAGTTCGACCAGTGGTCTCTATCGCAACTTGCTGGATCGCGCATCCCCGCTTGGTCGCTGCTGCAGGGCGGCAGGGCTGCAGCGCGAGTCAACACGTCCTAAAGCCTGCGCGCCTGCTACGTGACGTCACTGTAGGTAGGCCAGCGAGCGAGAAAACGACATTCTGCTAGGCACTGGGCTTCGCTGTGCCGGCGCGCTGACGGGCCGGCCTGTCACTTACCCGTGCATGACGATGACATAATTACTCGGATTATAGACTTTTAAGATTAGAAGATCATATAAAAAAATCTAACTTTTACAGTTTGTTTATTGTTACGACGACTAACTCACGCGATAAATATTAGCGACTGCACCCGTTCCACAATTATTTAACTTAATCTCCTTCGTAAAACAAGAGCGCTGCTCTGCAATCACAAATATTTTAATTTGAAACACATTTTTGACATCCATGCTTAGAAAACAATTAGAAAATATGTGAAATAGTATTTTATGCCTAGCGCCTTCCAGGTAGTTTCATAAAAGGTTAAATAAAAGTAACAGCACACTCTCGACCTCCCACCACAGGTTGGACGGCCATTTTTGAATATAAAATGTACGAGGCCCACGAACTAAGGAGTCAATTGTCTTAAAGGGCCGATGAAACGATTTTTGGGTTGGGATAAATCATTTTAGATTGGGATTTTACTAATAGCACATCGTTCAGTGGACCAAAAGAAAAAAGGTAGAAAGTCAAAAGCCTGACTTTCAGTGCGAAAATTTGAAAAAAGAGCGGACTATTTCGTACATCCTCCCCTTCGCAACCTCTCTGCCTTTTCACTGTGATACATCCGCGGTCCCAAAAGCGCGTCATCGGGTCCAAACTGACGTCACACGCAACCGGACCTCATTTAGTACCTTCACCCCTAAGCTGACATTGTGGTGGAAGCTACGCACTTGCCGGACCAATCAGCCGCCTCCCTTTCATCACCTGACTTCATTCTCTGCAGCCACATTTGCCACGCTCACGTGGCAAGTGTGGCTGGCCCAACGAGCACGTAGCTCCAACAGCACTGTCAGCTTTGGAATAAACGGGGTGGGGAAAGCAACTTTTGTCTGAATTTTGAGCGACGGGCTAATCTTCTAGGGGGAGAATGGATGTGTCCAGATTACACAAACGAGAGAGCGAGCAAGAGGGGACTCCCCCTTTTCGTATTCTTAACTGTTTGGTGGAATGCGCGATTTATGAGTTGAGGAGGAAAGCTAAACAGGAAAAAGTTGGAAAAGCGTTTCATGACCCCTTTAATAGAGTGAAACAAGCAAATGTGACAGAAAATGTGACTGATTGACTAAGTGCCAGAAGGCCATCGTGTAATAAATGAATGTGGCAAAACAAATAGTCCGTCTCATGAGACGACTTCCTTTTTGCCTCGGTTTCATGTTTTAGTATGTCGGTCTACAGAGATATGTGGTTTCTTCACACTATTTTTAAAACAACGCTAACGTTTTGGGAAAACAGACAGTTGGTTTTTGGCTGGAGCAAACCTTGCATCCTGCCTAAGGCATTATTTTTCTATTTGCAGAGATTGGTAAAAAGAAAGTTTGTCGACTCCCTTGCACAGGTGCCCAACTCTTTGAACTCTGGCAGCGTAGCAGGTCCCTGACAAATTTTCATTGATCACATAACCGCAAGAACTGAGCGATGTGCTGGGATGACATAAGCTTGTTCACAACAACATCAGGCATTACCACACTGACGACCAGTTGTGTTGAAAGGTGCAGTCCCCCTCAATTTAAAGCATCTCTCAGCTGATGAACCACGACATGCATTGTGAGGAAGTGTCTTCTCCAAACCTAAATGTTTTCTGCGGTATTCACACTTGAATGTTTTCACAGTCAGAGAGGCAAAGCATCCAGCTACGTAGGTCACAATAGGACAGCGCTGCTAAATCATAGCCGGTGATGTCAGATGCAAAACCTAGAATACAACGCAAAATACTGTGCGCAGGTGAGTTGCTTGCTAAAACTAACAAAATATTTCATCACACTTTGGAAGCGGTAACTTGTTCTAAAAAATTGCTATGCCTCCTTTAAAATACAAAAAAAAAAATAGCAAAGTAGTTTACTATACTCTCGTCCTTCAGGGCACATTGACATTTCAGAAGTACAAGAGTGCAAGGTTAAAAAAAATATCTGCCAAACCAACATACCTTCGAAGGGCTCGCAACTGGAACTACTTTCTCCGGAATTGCCTTAATCCATTGAATATACTGTTGCTCGTTGGTTATTGAGAAGAGAGAGAGAGAAAAAACTTTTAATAAACAATAAGTTTGGCTCTTCCGAGGCGAGAGGAGCCCTCATTCCAGGGCCCCTGTAGCTGTCGCTGCGGCACGGGCCCGCGAGACCAGATTACGCTGGTCGTCCGGATCCCAGCTGGACAGCGCAGCTTCCCACTGCTCGGCGTTTAGGAAGGAGAATATGTGAACCTTCGATTCTTCGGCATAATTTTCCCGACACCACAGCACACAACCCATATAAAGCATTGATCCTCCCATTTGCACACACAAAAACACCAGAGACTCTGGTTGCCAACGGACGCAGTGAATACTGCGGCGTCTTGTCTCCACGTTTCCATCGGCTCTCTACGATCGCTTGTAAGCCGCCTGCCGTCTATAAAATTGCATCGTCACGTCGCATTATCTTTTTTTTCTTCTTTATTATTAGATTTAGTTGGTACAAGTACAACTTATTTCACAATTCCATATTTGATGCTGAGACCAAACGCAACGGAGATAACGGAGCATTAAAAAAGAAAAACAAAAAAGTGTTTCCTCGGGTCATCCGGAGTGTTTTGCCAAGCATTGTCACAGATGCTCGACAGTGAAAACCCTCTGCTGGCTCTCCTCGCTTGGCCTACGAGCAGTGACGTGGCTGACGTAACAAAACGAAGCGCACAGGTTTTAGTTTCTAGAAGGTGTTGCACGAGTGCGGCCACCGGAAGTTTCGTATCTACCATCTTGCATGTATCGGAAGTCTACCTTTTGGAGCGCTGCAGAAGCTGGGTGGCAGCGTGCTGAAGACATATTTTCCGCTCTCTCGTTGTCGTTTGCCGAAAAAGCTTCTTAAGACCTTGTGTAAACAGTCAAAGTTACATTTAAAAACACACGGAAGTTTTTACGAAAGTGCAGCACTGCAGAAAAAAGGAACAACTCGTCGAATGAAAGTCTCGCGGTGTCATCATATGCCAAAGTGCTGCATCTCTGCCTTCGCACGCTTGGATGTGAGTCGCATTTAGACGTCTTTGCCGCATAAATATTGTTCGCATAGTTCTGGCTCGTCCAGCTGTTCCGGTAAGCTGCACTGATCACTGGTTGCTATTATGCGCTGTTAACAACGTTCGAAATCTACTCGAGTGGATCCGAATTACTCACATTACATGGAAACAGATAGAGCAGTGCAGCAAAGTGTCGATTACATTTCCAAGTATGAAAGACTGAAGAATCAACTTCCTACAAATGCTTAGGAGGATCTAGACATTTGGCACGGGCACATAGCCACAGGGGAAGGCATAGGGCTTGCTTTTTTCCCTCAAAAAATCTTCCTAATTTCTGGGGCCTCCTCTCCCTCCTCCCCCTCATACAGCATTTTGTCATGGGCAGGCGCCCCCCCCCCCCCCCCCCTCCCCCTCGAATCAAAATCCTGGCTATGTGCCTGATTCAGCAGATCCTACATGTCTATGCTTTTGTTTGAGGCTACAAAAAAAACTGCAAATTGCTCCAGGTCACTGTGAACCTTTTTTGTTTCTTCTCAATTCAACATTTTATCGTAGACTCGGTTGTGTGTTTTTCGAAACTAGCTGTTCGGCACGAATATACATGTTTCTGTTCGGTGCTTGACAAGCTGAGAGGTGACACATGAAGAAACCGAGAAAAATAAAAATGTGAATGATGGGGAAAAAAAAAGAAAAGAAGACTAGTGGGGAGAAAAGAAAAGAAAACAAGGGGGAAGAGGATTTTCAAGGCTGCCGCTATTGGAGCCATGTATCAGAAACGTCGGGCAGATATTTGTCTGGTGCCATACTTCGGTTTGTGTTTCCGTCGCAACGCACCTAGTGTCCCTAGTTTCGCCCTACTACGGCAGAACCTACAGCTACACTCTGCTGGTCGCAACATGGGAGGGCACGAATGGCGGACGGAAGTGGTGAAAGGAAACCGGACAGATGCTCGACCTATCAGTTGTAGTGGAAAGGGGAACTTTAAAGAAAAGAAGGAGGATTTTTCTAGAGGGTGAGAGCGTGTCGGAGGATTAATCAATGGTGCTATTTGCACTCGGCAAGTTTGTTCGGGATTGGTTTTGTGCGAAACTCTGCGAGTGTGATGCGTTCTGGGAGAGAACTCGCACATTGCCAGTGCGTGTGGATTCATGGAACCAACTCACTAACAGAGATTGGTGGTTCGACTTATGGACAGCGTTGCCTGGCTTCCATACAAAGATTTTGAATTATGGGAAACAAGCAACTTAGAAAGTCGTTTATTTTATTATTTATAAAATTATTACCGATTTTCACACAATATAAAAGCAAAAATACATACCTTTAATGCTTTCATTAGTTAGTATAATGTGATTGAGTGATGCAATTCACCCAACAAATATTGCACTTCTCCTCCGCTAGGTAGTGTCAGCTCATTTTTAAAATTTCATGCATGTGCAAAAAGGTTGAACTTCAGTCAAACATTTGTTAAACATCACGATGGAAGTTCGATAAAGTCAAACTTGGTCGAACTCGAACTTGGGCAGCTTCGCGATATCCCTATACTTCGTTCAGCTCTAAGCTAAGGCTGCAATGGAAGCTACATGCTCGTTGGACCAGTCATATGCCTCTCTTTCACCACGCCATCATGCCCCCACCCTCACGCGCAGAGACCTGGGTCAGGTAGTAAGAGGGAGGCGGCTGATTGGTCCGGCACACATGTAGCTCCTCCCACTGCAGTCTCAGCTTAGGGGTGAACGGAGTATAGTACCAACATCGTGATTCACTGTGTGAAGTGTTTAGCTTGGACCGAGTAGTATAAAGTGTCTCCCCTTCCCCACCCCCCCAAAAAATTACATGTTTCTTTGCATTTCAGAAATAAGGTATGCATCACCAAGCGTTCATTCTCCGCCCAAATGTAACGCTAGCAGTCTGAACCAGATGCCAAGATTTCAGAACAAACTGTTATTTTATTCAAAAATGTTAAATTATAAATGTTTGTTTTTCTTTGAGTTTCAATGGAAAAATGGCGGTTGAATACATGGAGCTGAATGGGCGCCATTTAGCAAAAACGGGCCCCTTTTTCACAATAACATTTTCAGAAAATTGCTTCCTTTGAAAGCGACAACGGTTAGCTTTGAAACTTTGGCACGTGGTTCAGACCACTAGCGCTACATTTGGGCGGAGAATGTGCGTTCGGCAATGCAGTTTATTTTTGCGCTGCAAAAAAACCTGTACATTTTTTGGGGGTACACACTGTGTGGCAGCTCGGCGGCACTTTCTTTGGTTAATCCCCAAATTTCCAACCATCAGCGCTTGAACAACCAATTCTTTAGAACAGGGGTCATCAAACTTTTCTACCTCAAGTTTTTTTTTACAGCGGAGCTGTTAAGGGCTGGTTTCCCCGGTTTCGTATCTATCACCAAATAAATGTTGACACAGAACCCTGGACAGCTACCGCCATCTATGAGCGATGGCAGCAACCTTTCCAGCCTTTCCACTCTGGTTTTCACCAGAGTGGAAAGGCTGAATTTCTCTAGGCGTCATCCTAGAAGTCATCCTTGAGGTCGTCCTAGGTGTCGTTTGATGTCGTCTTAGAAGCCGTTTTTGAGGTTATCCTAGAAGTCATCCTTGAGGTCATCCTAGACGTCGTCCCTGAGGTCGTCCTAGGCGTCATCCTCTAAGCATTGTCCTCGAGGTCATCCTAGAAGTCATCCTCGAGGTCGTCCTTGAGGTCGTCCTAGACATTGTCCTCTAGGCGTCGTCCTTGAGGTTGTCCAAGAAGTCGTCCTTGAGGTTGTCCCTTCATAGTACAGCTTTGCCGGTCTTCCCTCTTCACCAGAGTGGAAAGGCTGAAAGTTTCTTTGATATTTTCTCTCTTTTGATTGACAGATGAGGAACCCCTCAGTTTTGGCATTAATGTAGTGAAGCTGTGCAGAAGCCACAGCTTGTAAACCACACAAACTAGGGAGTGTCATCAATATGCATCACAATTAGGGGACTTAGATCTAAACAAAAAATATAAGAGCGCATCATTTAGGGGCAGGACGGTCAAGGAAATTTTCTGAGCTCCCAAAGTTTCTTGACCGTCCTCTATTTTTACTCTTTTGCAAGCAAAACTTGCTGCTGCGCAACTCGGAAAGTCTGGATAGAGAATGCATCGTCAATGTTGCCAGAGGGTACATATCTGGAAGAACTCTACGAGTCAAGTTTTCTTACAGTAACAAATTTACTTCCGCATAAACAACACGCACACATACAAACATCTGGTATAAAAAGAAACAACCACAACTTTCATTCATTTATATATATATATATATATATATATATATATATGAGGCAGGCATCCTTCAGCAACTTGTTTTGACTTTGCTGGTGGTAAAATAAATAAAACAACCAGCTCTTTTTTGAGAAAGAGTATGGGGGGGACAGATTTCAACAGAACGGTCCCCTATCAAGAGAATCTCGAGACTCCTGCAGCACAGATTCATCTTAGGCGTGATGCCAGTTTGCAACTCGTGTGCGTCAACATAAGTAGGTAAACTAAATATTACCATGACTGTAGTGCTACTCTGTGCCCTGGTTTAATTGTGACACCAAATTAGCAGAAGGCTTGACTATTTGTCCTCTAACGAAATGTTAACGTGAAAGAGTACCTTTTGCCTGCCACGAGCTTAGTGCATGTGCTTTAAATTGTGGTATGTGTAACTTGTTGCTTGCTACAATAAATAGTCAAAAAAGAAAAGCACTATGAAGAGCGTTGCTGAACTAAAATGTCCAAGCCGTGCCTTCCTTGTTTTCGATAGCAAATTTAATACATATAAAAATAAACACAACCCCTATTGTTATTCAACGAAAGCACAGAGGCTTAATTGGCTGCAGGCCTGACAATTCGTTGGATCTTGCAAAACATCTCGGAAACAGTATATATTGCTTGCTCTCATATTTTTGCTGACTAGCCGGCCCATTCCAGGCTCTGTTCTGTACTTTGTATTCTGCATTGTATAATTACAAACAAACTCTCTTACATAGTAGTTAATCACACGAAGCACTGGTTCAGCTGAGCCGTTACACTGAAGCCAGGTTATGAGCGAGGCGTTCCATGCCATTTGCTCGAAGCTCGTCGCTCCTCCCGAGTTGGAAATTTGGTCGCATGCACGCTGCTGTACAAGCGATAGCACTTCTCTCGCTACTTTTCTGTCTTCATTTCTGGCAAACACCGTAGATACCGAAACACCCCCTTATATTTTGATCGCATTGAGGCAGTCACAAGATACAATCTCTCCCTCACGCGAAAACGTAGGAGAGAGAAAAGAGAATCACGCAGTGCCTGATGCAGATTCATGAGGGGGTCCTCCTCGAGCCAGTTTCCATGAAGTCGCGAAACATTTTCTTATGATGAACACCATAAGCAACCACAACCCTTTCGCAATGCACGCTTGGCGACATCCTCTGTTCAATGACGACTCATTACAACGCTTGCCACGCAAGAATTCGCCAACCATGCACCATACTCGCACAAACACGCCGACCAACTTGGCGCATGATCGTTGCAAAGAAAACACCGACAAGAAGACGCTTGGACTCTCTAGACATTCTTCTTGTCCTCGCCTCGAAGGTTGTCTTTGGTCGCACCAGCAATCACCGATACGTCTGCCGTCGTGGGGCCGTCTGCGTTTGTGGGTTTGGCCGTAATTGCAGCTTCGCCCGTCTCTCTGTCAGTCGTGGACCGACCGTAGGAGGTGGCGGTCTCGGCAGTGGTCGCAACACCGTCCGCGACCGTGGCTTCGTTGACGGGCACGAACTCGTCCATATGTCCGGCGTGGTCCATCTCGCCAGACTGGCCGAACAGTTCCCTGCCATCCTCCTCCTCCTCGGCTTGTTGCTCCGCCCTGACGATCGACGCTCGTCGCGATGGCGGCAAGACTCGGGGAAGCAGGACCATCGCCAGGAGTGCCAGGATGTGGCCCAGGAACCAGAAGTTTCTGTAAAGATGGATTCTGCGTAAGTGTCGATGCAGTGCCTCGTTTCTGCTTGACCGAGCTCTTCGGTAGTGAGACTGTGCCCCGTTTCACCTTACCTCCAACCACGGCCGATGCCGTAATCCGACGGAGCCAATCAAACGCCGCCGAAAGCGCACCGTTGCAACGCTCATCGCCTTTGTGCGTCTACTATTGTCGACTAAACCAATTGCGCTCGGTGAATGCGTCACGACTGCGTTAGATTGATTTAGCCGTGATGATGCACTTTCGGCACTGCTTGACTGGTTCCATCGGGTCATAACGTTGGCCTCCAGTCGGGCTTAAGGGGAAAGGAGATCTGGCGGTGCGTGCCTACTACAGCATCAACAGTATATCTTGCTTGATATGGGGGAGGAAGTTGAGGAAACGGGTGTAAGACTGTCTCCGAGTTCGCGACCTTATTGCGTGTTGTCTGTCCACTTTCTATTCTCATGGCTTTCCGTCGTGACACTATTGTATCTGACTGTCAACAATTGTGTGCACGAGAAGACAGTTAGCGGGGGAATTTCGCGGCGATCATGTTTGGGGAAGAGTGGCAGACTGTTGGAGTTTCACCGTCTTTTATGAGTTTGGCCGGTGAAGACATTCGCCGTATGACTTGCCAGTACACTGAAACAATGTGGGCGAGGATACATTAATTTCCTCTTCCGAGATGACGCCCTAAACCGGTTCACCTATTGGGACATTGTACTCTAATGGGACGGAGGCTTGCATCCAAAAAGAGAAAACTCAAACAGGGAGAAAATGGTCAGTTGTTTCATTTAGCACAATAGGTATCTTTTGGTATTAGCTAATTGCACATTCCTCCTTACCAGGAGACCTTCGGGGATCTTTTCGAACTGGAAAGTCTGCGGCGTAGAACTTCCGTTATGCGCGCCGATTGTTGTTAAACGGTGAGACTTTTGTCAAGTCCGGGCACCTTCCGAGGTGGAAGAGGTTCGACGCCGACCTTGAACTCCTTCGGTCGGAGGGTGATAGCACGCACCACGCGTGTTCGACTTGCAGTCACTTCGCCGAAGAAATCACCGTGTGGAGGGGACAGAAGCAGTACGCACTTGTAGACCCTGATGCAGGCGTAGAAGTCCAGCAGCAGGAAAGGGAAGACCATGTACCCAATGGCCATGCGAGTCGCCAGGCATGTCAGCAGGTCGTACAGCTGCCGAGCCGTGTTGCTGTGCTGGAACATGGGCCTCACGCTACGCCTCACCTACAAGCACATAAACGGGGACAAGGGTCAGGTTTCACACACGTCCGGTCACAAAGCAGTCTTATGGACGATTCTAGAAAAACTAACCGATTACAGTTACTTAAGGGGACTACGAAAAGAAAGTTGGATTATCTTTTCCAGCCGCCAGCGATTACGTATCTTCTCGGAATATCGTGTGACCCCTCCTGTGACTACTATAGTGATAGGAAGTGGCCATTGGTTGCAGTGTATAGTTTCTTTCTGCAGTTCTGCGAATTCTACTCCCTTCGTGTTCAGCCTCCCACAACTGGATGGATTATTCGTCACCAAGAGGAACGTAATGGCGTATTCGCACGACGGAGTTTCTCACCGAGGAGAGGATTAAACGTAGTCGGATTTTGAAGTCACGTGCTCCACGTCATGGATGGTCGCTAGTCCCTGGAGCTAGCGGGGAGCCGGGGAGAACCTGTGACCGGCCTACAGAATATCCGTCGTTCCGTCGGAGTGATCAAGCCCCCTCCTTTGTTCCCCCTGCTTTTAGGGAAGGATTATGATGACCAGCTTTGAAGTGTGGGCTGTCTTTTCTTTATTATTTTTTCCCTGCCTTTTGCTCGATGAGCCCCCGAAAGTCGCCAACAGGTTTGAGAAAAGAAAGACTCCTGCGACTCAACTACATGCGACTCCGTCATGAGATTGCTTGCTTAGAGTTTTTGCACTGCTTTTTGCTTCTCGTGTCGTTTCCTTCTTGCAGTTCTATGACATACTTTGTTTTCTCCAGAAATAGTTATCTCGTGTGAATACACCATAAGCCTCATAAGTGCATTCATTTAAAAAATACAGCGCAGGTAGAAAAAAAAAAGATTTCCCGTAACTTGTTACATGCTTCCCCAATGGGAAATGTTTATTCTGGGCACTAGTACCTAGCCAAAAGGAAAATAAAGTTGTTCCATGGTGCCCTTAAAGGGGCGGTGCAACAATTTGCGGACTTTGGCTAATTAATTGCGGGAATTGATCCCGGCCACACATAAAACGAAGGACCGAAAACTATTCTTTCCTGCTTGCCCTAGTTTTCATTAAAAAAAATAAAAGAAATTGGTATCTCTGGCACCCCTCAACTCAACATTGAAGCGGCACCAGCTTCGCCTGTGACGTCATTCGGAGTGGCATTGGTTTCCGGTTGGGTTCTTCTGGCTTCCGTTTCCCCAGCACTCGCCGGCTCGCCGCTCTCCCCGCCGATTCCCGACCAACATGGCGGCATGGGCGGACGGCCTGAGCGACGTCGAGCACAACATGCTTGCGACGCGGCGGGCAGTCGAAGTCGAAGTCGAGGTCGAGACACCAGTAACAACAACGATACCACGATACTACGGACCACGACCAACGCACTCCGTCGAGCGACGGAAAGACAAAACGTCTAGGTTGCTCGTGTAGCCGCCGTAGGCGCCTCGGGCGTCGACGGATGACGACGACGGCAGGTTTTGTTGACTTGCGGTAGATGGCGCCACAAATAATTCATACCCTTTTAGCGGCTATATTAGGCTTTTGAAGCGTTTCTGCATGCCTAAACAACAAGATTTTTTAAACTTAACCTTAAATCAAGCTTACAATTGCCTAACACTATCACTTACAAAAACCACTCCGAATGACGTCACACCACAGGTTCCATTTGCGACCACCATGTGGCCGCAGGTTGGGAAAAAAAGTGTTTTTTATTTTACGATTACGCAGCGAAATAGAGGTATGTTGGGGTATGGTGGCACTTTTTCTCTTACTTTTGCCGAAGTAAACAATATAAAAAATACAAGCTGCACATTCGTTCAGTGTTAAAATCATTGCACCGCCCCTTTAAAGGCTGAGGTAGAATAGGGTGGACTCATTTTGTCGCCGCCTCAGCGACAGTGCCGTTAGTCTTTGGCCCCGAGTAGAAGCAATTTGGAAATCTAGTGCTACTGCGCAAGTAGTCCACAACTCTAGCCGAGAGGACTTAATTGAACGGTGAAGAGAGGGGCCACTTACCGAGCGCGCAGCCAGGGTGAAGAGGGTGCCCCCTCCGAAAGTGAGGTAGTAGCCGGGGTAGAATCCGTGCCACATGGCAGACAGAATGAAGGTGAGCTGAGTCCGGTGCTTCCCCACTCGCTCGTATGAAATGTTGCGCAGCCACGTCTGCGTCGACTTGTTCCACGCAATCAGCAGTTCACGTAGGTTTAGTGACGTCTGCGTGCCAGAGGAAGAAGGGGTAGTGAGCGAGCAGCAGCAGTTTGCTCGCTAAACCGCTCAACAAATCGGCGCGCGTGCAACGCTGCAATAAACTCAAGTCGGAGGTGTCGTAAAATTCTGTCTTGGTCTCTTGGTCTCGTTTGAAAGGAATGACGGGTTGGAGCCGAGCTAGCTGGATCATGCTTGTGGATGGAACCTGCTGAACATATACAGGGTGTTTCTTTTTAAGCTTAACAGATTTGTTTAATCTAACATATTTTAGCTAATTAGCTGTCTGATTGTTACGGTTATGCCCCTATACTATGTCCGCTAGGCCCTATTGGGGAAGAAATCGAGGAGTGGTGCTCCCTAGCGGCCACCTCGGGAACTAACGCTGTGTGGAAAACAAACCCTCCGTCCGCAGTGATTAGTGCATTCGCTGCCATGGAAGATAACGACGCAAGGCTCGTGAAGATACCTATACGTATCAAAATAGAATTAATCTAGTCCCCTCACACAATCAATGTGGGCGTACCGGGCCAACCGCGTCATGTTGTCTGCACGCACTGGATTGTGTGTGGCCGGCGCAGCGTTCCATGTTTTTCTGAATTATTCGCAAAACACGCACTTCACTTTTCAGTTACCCTGTCTCTTGCGACAATCATGGACGACATCAGCGAAGTCAAGCAGTGTCTCGTTGAAAAAGAGGACATGATCAACTGCGATCATGTTATGGAGTGCAGCGTTGCGCCACTATCGACGGCGAACAGTGTCCGCATCGTCGTGTGGTTCAAAATCATCCTTCGAGCACTGCAGTACTCAGCGAGCGCAGGCACGATAAGGCGTACGCTAGACAAGTGCTGTAGTGCGTTGCAACTCAAGAAAGTAGGGCAAGGGAAAGGAAGTCTGGGGAGCAGAAAGCAGACGGAACGCTGGAGAAGAGAGGAGGAAACTTCTTCCTCTCTTTGGCGTTCCTTCTGCTTCCCCCTCCTTTCTTGAGTTGCAATGGACTATATTGTGTTGGAGTTGTTTACCACACAGCAATTGTTTGTGATGGTGATAATGACACTGCGCCCTCTATAGTTCGATCTCCTCGCTAATAGCTCACTCGCATAAACCACATTAGTGTAGCTTTCACGGCTGTTTTTAAACAAATCTGTTACGCTCAAAAAGAAAAACCCTGTATACATCTCTTTATATATGTGTAGCTGGTTCTAACCACACTCATTGAAAGGTTGAACCTTTGAAACTGGCAGGGACAAAGCAAACTAATGTGTATGTTCACAGAACGTCGACAACAATCATCTGGTGTCTGCAGGTCAAACTAACTTTTAGGCATGGTAATACTTATGCATAAAAGAAGAAAAACAGCTCGAAGCAAATGCGGCTGCCTAAAAGGGTTTTCGATACGAACATATATGGCCAGATTCTTGGGAATATGGATATTGAAGAGCAGTTTGTCTTCCATTTTATTAATATTAGCTTTCTGTTTTCTGTAAAAATAGGGTGTTTTGAAAGGTGCTCGGTCGCCTGTGTTCTTAATCACTGTTACCTCGATGGTAAGGATATCAACGTTGGTGAGGAGATTCCATCGCGCTTTGCCGTCGCTGGTGTAGCCGTTGAACCCAAAACCGGCAGCATTGCAGATTGCTTCGCCTGCATGAAGTTACGAAATCGCAGTTGCAAAATCCCTTTTTTTGGACAATAATGGTCTCATGTCGTCCACAACACGAGCTACAGATCTTACAGCAGCAACAAAATTTCTGCTATGCTCCCAGAGTGAAACCATTTGCCACATTTGCTCGGAATACCTTGCTCATACTGTTTGTAAACAAAGACTCGGAGCCTTGCTTTTGGCACGGCATGTACGGCGTCTCCCCCAAAAATTTACGGGGGTTTTGTCACCAAAAAACTAAACTATGCATCGCCGAACCAGATGCCAAAGTTTCTGTACGTACCAATATCTTATTCAAAAGTTATAGGTGATTTTCTAAAAATTTCAATGGGAAAATGGCGGCCTATGAATCTCTCAAATACATGGAGCTCTATGGCACCAGAACCCCAAAACGGGAGAAAATGGGCCTTGACACGACGTGACACAACATGACCTGAATCCAGTGCCAACTGCTCCTCCAGAAGATACACTGTTCTCGAGCTTTGTCATTTATCGATTGCAATTTGCGGGACGGTAGTTTCAATTTATTTGTGGCAGGTCATGCCATAATATTGCATTGTTCTGCCTCGGGACATGCAACATGGGAGGCAGGCTAAGCTTACCTAGTGTCCAGGCATGGTAGTATCTATGCCTGTGGAGAGAGGTGGCCCAGATGATGTACAGCATTTGCCACAACCAGCCCTTCTCAAAAAACTCGTCCTCTGGAAATAGCGAGAGTTGCATTTAGTCCTGGGTGCGAGGTCAGTAGACTGCGCTTATGTAATCTTTAACCTGTTCATCTCTGGCATACGTAACGGTGTATACTTGGCAGTGGCATAACCAGGGGGGAAACTTATGGACCTTCAGCCACCCCACCCCAGCCCAGCCCTCCCCGAAACCCAGCCAACCCTATGATACACACATGCATTTCCCCCTCCTCCTGCACCCCCGTCATAAACATCTCAGCCTCCGTCCCTCCCCTCCCCTCCCCCCTCCCCCCCCCTCCCCCCCCCCCCCTCCCTCCCTCCCTCCCTCCCTCCCTCCCTCCCTCCCTCCCTCCCTCCCTCCCTCCCCGCCCCCCCCCCCCCCCCCCCCCCCTTCGAAAACAATTCCTATGCCACTGATAATTGGTGTAGGTGGCAGCTTGGTATTAGAAATAAACCTGTTTGGAACTGCATGCCAGTTAAGTCTATACTGTGATGCTTGATCGCTCCTGAGTGTCGGTGACGTCAAATGACAAAGGCCATACCTTTGATATACTCGATGGGGAACTGAGGCAGCAGATAGATGATGCTCGCAGCAGAGAGGAAGGTTGTCAGTACCTTGGCTGCAACTGCCCGCTATATAAACAACAAATGCTCAGCATACTCATCTGCACGAATTCTGGTGATTGCACTACATTCACAACTGTCAATGTCTTCCTTATTTTGAAACACACATTTGCATAGCTTCATGGCTGTATGCTAGAGGTAGCATGTAGTTTTCTGGTTCCGCTCCTATATACTTTTTCTGTTCTACAAAAAAGGATATAACAAGCAAGTGGGTTTAACGAAACCTGTAGTCTCTAAAAGATTGCCTGACACCAGGCAGTATTAACGGAAGCTCTTACATTAATGTGTGCGGATGCATGTTTGAAATGTTCTAGACATTTTTTGTATACACAGACATAAAAGGGTTTCTTACATTGGAAGACGGCTCTATAATCTCCCGGGGAGTCCCCCTCATCTGCAAAAAAAAAAAATAAACAAACTTATCTTTTTGTTTTCTCGTGAACTTTATTTTTTATCACAAGCTGTGACAAATTTTTTGGAAAACAGAGGAGACGTACGCCAGTCCGAATAGAGTGTCGCAGATACTGCTTTCCTTTGATGAAGTCCTGGTAGTCATTGAAGAACACCAGGGGCCCACACATGAGTGTGTGGTAGTGCATGACATAACCATAGTACTCCAGGGCGGTCGGCACTTTTCTGAAAAGGAAAAAAAAAAAAAGTGAAAGCCGCTTACAACTCCCTGTAACGCCGAATTAGAGCGCAGCTCTTGAGGAGGAGGAGGGAAGGGCACTGGGGGGGGGGGGAGGGGGTTAAACTAACCAGGGGGGGTCACGTGACCTTGGGGGTCGCGTGACCCCCAATGCCGATGATGTCATCACTGACGTCACTGATGACGTCATCAGTGACGATGACGATGCGGGTACCGATGACGTCATTAGTGACGTCACTGATGACTTCACCAGTGATGATGACGATGACGATGCGAATGTAGGTGACGTCACCAGTGACGTCGCTGATGACGTCATCAGTGATGATGACGATGCGGATGCCGGTGACGTCATCAGTGATGATGACGATGCCGGTGACGTCATCAGTGACGATGACGATGTGGATGCCGGTGACGTCATCAGTGACGATGACAATGTGGATGCCGGTGACGTCATCAGTGATGATGACGATGTGCATGCCGGTGACGTCATCATTGATGATGACGTCATCAGTGATGATGACGATGGCGATGTGGATGCCGGTGACGTCATCAGTGACGATGAAGTAATCGGGGGTCACGCGACATTGGCGGGGGTCACGTGACCTCGAGGAGGGGGTCACGTGACCTCAGGGGAGTCACGTGACATCGGGGGGTCACGTGACCTGGGGGGGTCACGTGCCCCCCCCCACGAGGTCACGTGACCCCAGTGGGGGGCTCGCGCGGTGCATTATGGGACATTTCCCATGATGCATTGCGCGGTTACGCCGACGGCGACGCCGCTCAAGCCGGAAACGGGCCCCTAAGAGCTGCGCTCTAAAATAATAAAAAATAGACCAAGGTGATGCAGTGCGTGGTGGAAACATCTTTTTACAAATTATTGGATGTGAAATTGTAGCCTGGAAACATGCACCGATCTTTATTAATGCTAGTGGAATGCAAGCAAAGTTAAGCATTTGCATCCGTACCATTCCGTGAAAATTTGACCCCATATCTTAATTGTATGGAGAAGTAGGTAGGTGCAACAAAGGAAGGAAAGTTTGAGTGCTAACAGTTATGTGTTGAACCGTGCAGTGTTGAATAAAGCATGTATAGAAAATGCCTAAAGTGATAAAGTGACTGGTAGACTGCTACGCAGCTCCATTCCTATGAAGTGGAACGGCAGGGGGGGGGGGGGCAGTGTTGGTGCACTGCATACCTCCCAACTCTGTGTGGTGCAACACCATTGATCGCGCATGCTGAGACTTAAAACCAACAGCTGCACCTCTGTTGCTGACATGCTTTTGCACTGCCTTGCACAGTGTGAACACCATAAAAAAGCTTTAGAACTAGTGGTGTGCAAATATTTGAAATTTCAAATAGTAGTTTCGAATAGTACGCTATTCGATACTCCCTTCAAGAATGAACTGCGATATTCGTATTTTTCGGAGTGTTGGTCGCGGCGGATTGGCCTCGTTGAGCGTGCTTCTTAACAAGCACGGGTGCACTGCGGAGAAGCAACACTCGCGGAAGCGAGCTGCGCGGGAGTAGCTTTTCTGCATTGTTCCGTTGCTCGTTGAGAAGCGCACTCAACGAGGTAACTCGCTGCAATCTACGCTTGGAAAAGTATGAATATCGCAGTTGCGTGCTTCTGAGGAAAGCACACTTTCAAAGCGGGATGGTGCACGCGTGCGCATAATACATTAAAAAAAAAAGAGGAAACTTTGGGAATGTTGATGTCTCATTGCAGTAAAATTTTTCAAAATTAAACTGTGGCTTTTATGTAAGAGTACTCGTTAGGCAGAGATGATGCCCTGACAACCTGCATTCACCGTTCATGCTTTTCTTATTTTTTTATTTGTTTTGAACAAAGGATATTTGCATACAGCAGGATTTGTGAATTCACTAAATTACATATAATTAGGGATGCAGCGAACTTTTTTCGAATCGAAGTTTCGATGATCGAATCAAGCGGTTCGAAAGGTTCGAAAGATTTCGATTTTTCGAATTGTCTATATTGTAAAATTCGACGGAGGTCGAATTTTCGAACTTGTTAAGCTAAGAAGTTCGACGCTTTTCGAACCGTCGAACTTATTACGCTAAAAAATTCTATCTTTTCCGAACTTTCGAACTTATTGCGCTGCAAGGTTCGATGCTTGTCGAACTTTCGAACTTGACTGACCAAAAAATTCGATGAATTTCGAACTTTCGAACTTATTTATCAAGAGAATTCGAAAAGTTTCGAACTTTCGAATTCTGAAAAGTCAGAAGTTCGTCGAACTTCGAACTTATAGGGTAAAAGTTCGACGTTCGTCGAACTTCGAAAGACCGGCGGACGGTTTTATTTGATTTCAAGTAGTGGGGTACATTCGTAATTTTTTTTTCTCGAACTTTTACACGCGGTGCTGCGTTCCTTACGAAAGACAATGTCGTTTATTTCAATGTTCTGGCATGCTTAGCTTTAAAGAAATAAATCCCCAAAGGGGCGAGGAAGGACGACGGGTTTTTGACGATTATCGTTTGTGCCAGATTTGAAGCAAGCTGCAGCCGGAGCTATTTATGGTAGATATGTTATACTTTTTTTAAGAATGATCTATGTATAGCCTAGGTAAGTGCCGTCTTAAGATGTGATTATTGTTATTCAACGTGAGTTTCGAAGAAATGTCCAAACATGTATCTGCATGCAATTATGACCTAAACTTGATATTTATTTTCGTCTAAGTTGTTTGAGGTATCGCATTTAAATTAACACCACAGACAGTACATATCATTGCCATCTGCAGAATACAAAATAATATATTTATTGTTTTTTCATGTTAAGGAATAAATTAACTCATGGGAGAAGATTTCTAATAGTGTTCAAGTTCAGCACGTCATTAAGACTTTTTTTTTTTTTCGCTTCACGTTCCTGGGACGTGTTTCTTTTAGCCTGTACACATTTTGGTAAAAGAAACTTGTTTCGAAGTTCTGAACCTCTGAATATGCAACAATATAACACTTCCGACGAATTCTTGATAGCTTTTTTTTTTCTTTTTTTCCTGCTTTTTATTTCCCCATTTATTATTTTTTTTTTGTTACTATCGGCACAGGTGTTTAGGTCGAAAAGACAGCTTTGAACTTCCGAACCACTAAGCATGTGACGAGCAGTGCCTTCTGACAACGAGTTTCTAACAATGACCATCTACGCAACCTTTTCTGCAGTGAAGAGCGACAGTAGCTATACATATGCATAAATAATTTCAGATTAAAATAAGGTCGACCACGCCCTCTTTCCCCGTATTGTTTTCTTTAACAGTCCGAAATACCTGCAAGGGGAAGAAGGAGGCTGAAGACCCCCCCCCCCCCCCCCCCTCTCCCGCTACCCTCTTTCCCCCCGTTTTTCCTCTTCCGACGCCACTTGTATGGTAGAACGCTCCTCGACCTCGAGTTGTGTCGGCTTTTGTGCTTTTTGCGAGGCGATTCCTCCGTCCCAGAAAATAAACCTCCAGGACAATTATAAACTTCACCGGATCGGATTACTACCAGCGTGCAAGGGGTGGCGAGGTAGTTTGCCAGGTCGCTTCAAAGTTTTTCTGAGCCTCAACCTCCTGCTCGCCCCTGGCCGTTTCGAACTGGATGAGTCTCGTAAAACAGTGTGTTCGTGTGATCACTACTGCGTGATGCAGGTTAAAGATCCCCCCCCCCCCCCCCGGGGCTGGCGGTCACAATTCTGCACTGGCAAATATTGTAGCACGTCCGGGACACTCGTCGTCTCATTTAATTGCCTGACCAACTTCGCAGAATCTAGATATCACACCTTAACTTTTCTAAACTTGATTTTGTGAAAACAAGTGAGTCGTGAAAACGTTATTTGAAACTGAAACTGTGGAAAAACTGGAAAATCGGACTTCGAACTTTCAAAACTTGGATTAAAAAAAAATTCAAAATCTTCGAAGTTTTTTTTTTTTTTTTTTTTTTTTTAAATTAGCGTTAAAAGAGAATCGAAACCTTCGAACTTTTCGAACTTTATGCAGAAAAAAATTCGAAATCTTCAAATTGTCCGAACTTCATGTCTATAAAAATTCGAAGCGTTCGAAGTTTTCGAATTTTTTTTACAAAGAATTTCGAAATCTTCGAATTTATCGAACCTGAAGTAAAAAAAAATTCGAAATATTCGAATTCGAAATTTTAGAAACCGTGAAAGCTTCGAAATTTTCGAATTCGAAACCCCGCTGTGGTCAAAAGTTGCGAATTTTTCGAAATCGAACCTTGGTCGGTACGAAAATATCGAAATTTTTCGAAATCGAACCTCAGTTCGCTTTGCAAATATCGAAACCTTTCGAAATCGAACCTAGGGTGGTTCGCGACATCCCTACATATAATTGGGCATAATTCGTCATTTACTTGCCATTCCAAGGCATCAGACTTTTTGAGATCACAGATTGTATATATAGTTAGATTATAATTAGCTTATAAATAGAATTCTGTGTTTTCGGAGTTTATTTTTTGTCAAATTTAGACGGCGTTTTTCGGAGTTTATTTTTTTTCTAAAAATTCAGAGTTTATAGAAGTTTATTTTTAATTTATTCTAAAATCTCCAAAATTCTGAACTTAATTTCACAGTGTTTCCTATGAAAAATAAATAAATAATATCTGGGTGTAAATGTATGCTAGATAAAAAACATAAAACACATTCTTGTCCAGCTCACTTGCACCTTTGCATTTAATTGCATTATAATTACAACCTTAACTTGCAAGCTTCACCCTTGTTGGTGTTAGACTGGTGGCAACTGATAAAACCCGTTTGCTCTACTGACGTCTAACCCCTGGTTAGCTCAGTTGGTAGACCTGTAATGGAAAGGTCCTGGGTTCGATACCCGGACCGGGCAGATTTTTTCGGTCGCTCACCAGTCACCTAGCTGTGTTTGGAGATTTATGTATGTCCTTTGTCCCTCTTGTTCCCCTTCTCCAGGGATTATTTTCATCACTTTTATATCAATTAACATTTTTTCAGCTGGATTTGGTGTTGGTGCCATTGCCATTGGCAATACTAATTTGTCCCACGGCAAAAGTTTCACACACCTGTGGCTTGGATAAACTTCGATACCTTAAAAATAAACTCCTGCACTCCTGGAGGTAGTTGCTGGGAAGCACGTATTCATCCCATCCTATTCCATGCTACCCCGCGGCTGCGCGAGGGGGAGTGGTAAAGGATGTAATAGGGAAGTTTCAACTGACCCTCTTCCAATTTTATGCAATCTCTCTGGTCCATAGCTTTAACTGTTACAAAAACACAACTTCTGCTTCATCTTAAAACACGAATAGTATGGCCCAAACTGGAAACCAATACAGAGGCGTTTGTCGTGATCCGAAAGTACAATGACGTGTCGTCCTGAACCTTGACTAGATGAGCGGTAAGACCCCTTTTGTCAATGATCCGAGATTTGAAAGATAACTGTGGTGGCATTTGCCCGGGACCATTGACGCTGAGCGCTGATCAAACTTCATTGCAAACGACCATCTTTATTTAGTTTATTTGGGGGAGGGGGAGGGGGGCATTGGCACATCAAAATTCTGAGTTTATCGGATAAATCCAAATTGACCACAATTTTACCAGCGGGTGCTTTTCGGAGATTTTCGGATTTATCCAAAAACACGGAACCCTATAAATTGACTTCGAGAAACTATTTGGTTGGAAAATATCCGGCCAAAACCCCTTTTTGCTTTGAATTTGCTTGTTTCAAATTCAGTCTACTATTTGCACACAATTATTTAGAACTCACCTCACCATCTGCCTCCTCTGCTCAGGATGCAGTGTGGCCCTCTGCTTCTCGCAGAGCCCGTCGTGTAGGTTGAAGGCAATGCTGGTCACCTTCTGCGTGGCCACCATCAGGGGGCTGTGTCGGAGAGCACGTACCGTGAACTCTGGTCATGAACCAGATGGTAGACAAAATTTAATTGCTCAATGAGTATAATGACCCTGCTTCCACCACATTGTGACGGTGTTCGCGTGATATCATTGATTTTAGAAGGTTCGCTGTGACGTCATGAAGTGAACACTGTGATGATGTCATAGTGTTCATGTGATGTCATCAGCGTGACATCATGTCACATGACATAAAATCAGTGACCACATGCTTTCCTGATGGTCATGTGAGACTATGACGTGAAAGAGGATCTATAACCGCTATGCATTTGGACACTCTTGGGTAAGTTACCTTTAAAAGGTAATTTGTTACAGTTACTTTCAGAAAAAAGTAGCAAAGTTACCGTTACAGTTACCGAAACAAAAAAGTAACTCATTACAGTTTATTTTAAAAAGTAACGACATTACTTTTCAGTTACTTTTCTATAACACAAAAAAAAAAATTAGGAAAAACTAGAAAACGCTTTTCACCAAGTTTCTTCGCATAAAATTAAAAAGTGTGCTTTTTACTTCATATTGTAACTTTAGCAGCAGTTGCTTCTCGAAATTAGTGTCTGAAAGTTTCCCTTGCTTGATAATGAACACGTCCCTGCCCTTGCTGAACAGGCGCTTGTCTAACGTACTGGATGGGATTGCTGTATTGTTTCGCTGGAACAGGTTTTTGATTGCCGGGTGGGCGTTGAGGCAACAGAGTGCCATTTTCCGCGGTCAAGTTGCTAGTAACCAGCTCCACCACAGCAAAATATTTTCTATATGCCCGCCATGGTAGTTCTTTGTTCTTATCAACATTCATATCCTTGGTAGCACTGGCACATTGCTGGCTCGCTGACGGTTGCGCTGGGTTCATAGAGTCCCTGGACATATTTCAGTTCGTATCCGGCAAGCCAGAAACAAACCCCGCGCAAACAGCAGTAAGTTTTGCCTCGACTGCTGACACTACACCGGAGTAGTGGCGCTAATCGAAATACGAAAAATTCTCAGTTTCCTCCGTGTGTATTGTTGTTTCATGTTGGATTCACCCGATTAAAAAGCGTTTGCGCAGAAAGAAGAAAAACTACAAAAGAGATAGTTATTCAAGATACTAAGATGCAAGTGTTTAGTCTCCAAAGTACAAGCGCATGCTGAAGATAACTACTTTTTTTTTCACCAAATCTACACGTGGCTATATTTGGGTCGTGACTGCCGAGAAAGAATGTATTCACAAGTTTTTGCAAAAAATAACTTGACACTCGAAATGTCGGAACAGACAATTTGGAAAGCGCAAAGAATGGCTAAATTGTACTCGTTCAGTGATATATTATTCATAAAAAACTGGAAAGTAATGACAAAAGTAATGTCGTTACTTTCATCGTTACCTTAGAAAAAAGTAATAGAACTACAGTTACAAGTTACATTTTTAAAAAGTAACTCGTTACAGTTACAAGTTACCAAAAAAGTAACGAAGTTACAGTAACGTGTTACTAGTAACGCGTTACTACCCAAGACTGCATTTGGACAGCTTTGGGACACACCAAAGGTCAAGCAGTTTTTTTCACTCGAGTTCAGCACTAGTTCATTGTAGTCCTTATTGCAATCAAAAAATGTGGGATGACAACACTGATGTTAAAGAAAGAACAGCATTCAAATAGAGATCAGCCTGTTGTCGACATAACCCCATGCTGCAAGCTGCAATGTGATACAGTTCTTACAGTTTTCAAAACCTTTGCAAAACTTTTTGGGTTCTTGTACGGCCAATTTGATGCAACACTTGTTTTTTAGCTGTTTGTACAAGCACATACTTTCTCTTGCTGTCATGTGGATGATTTTTTCATTTATGTACTCTTATGCCCAATTTCATGATCTGGAATGGTTTCATAAAAATGTCCCAGATCATGCTATTAGAAGTGCATAGTAGTGGCAACTATTGCCTCTACTTTTACTGGTTTGATACTGTATTTCTGGGTGTTACGCTAGTTTTGAGATTTCGGCTCAAGGCAGACCTGAGCGACACGTGCAAACAAGAGCTAAATTCCATGCCACACGGTAGCACCAGGGGCAAATTCAAAAAAGGGGGGGGAGGGGCGACTGCCCCCCCCCCCCGCCCCCCCCTTCCCCCCCACCCCCCCCCCCCCCCCCCCCGAAAACGGAGTTCTGGATCCACCCCTGGGTAGCACATACTGTCGGGGCAAAATGACTGAGGCCATTCCTGGAAAAACATACCCAGTGACATCTAAGTGGTATCCACCGTAGTCGTATATCTGGCGCATGATGTGGATGACAGAAAGGTAGCTCATGCCAAAAATGAGGGCCAACCTGTAGGAGTATTGGGAAGAAAGCTTGTTACAAACTCGTGCAGACACATGAAATGTGATTGAAGGGAGGATAGCACAAATCTAGTATACACTACTGCTACTTTCTTATTGTCAAGAGATACCGTATAAACCGGACTATATGTCAAATTTATTTTTGAAAATGGACGTGAAAAAGTTGACCGTTGTCTTATATAACGGTCATTAGCGGAAAAGACAAAAATAATTTTGGTGTGTTGGAGAAAAGCATACGCTACTGGCAAGGCCAGAGACAAAAACTGGCGGTTTACTGCAAGGCGAAGAAAACTTCATTTTGTGGGAGGACTGCGGTGTACCTCGAATTAGAAACAAAAGTGGCAAATTTTATTTGGGATCTACGCGCCAGATCGCTGCCTGTGAGGTCGGAGTGCATCCGTATGAAGGCCGTCGAAGTCGCTCATGCCTCTGGGCTCTCGAGGGTGCAATTCAAAGGGAAAGCATCGTCCCTTTGAATTGCATTAGTGAACTCGTCGTCGGATGAAGGTTCTGAAGAATATGGGTGATAACGCTCACGCACTTCCTGTTTAATTGCATGTGAAGCAATTAAATAAATGTGCCAAGTTTCCTCGTCCTTCTATATACTTGGCCAATTTTGTTACCAAGGTAAGGTTACATTTTCTTGCCATAAAAGCTTTTTTTTGCTTTTTGCAACTTGTAAATTAAGGGGTCGACCTATATTCCGGTTCGACCTATATTCCAGTTTATACGGTATTTTGCAAACAGGACATCACAGAAAACAAGAAGAGTATGGTGGAATGGAAACAAGCGCAGCTAGAACCCTGAAATGAAAAGAGAGCATATGCGTTGTTTTATTTTAAATGATTTATCATCTTGCAATGGCAGCACTTGTAACATACTCACTTGTGCATGTGGTCTGGGCTTGAGAAGAGGATGATGCCATAGATAATGGTTGCTTGTACAAGGAGGTGCAGGATTTGGCTGCAAGCAGATTGCACATGCATGTTTCTCAATAACGGCTGCAACAGAGACTACTGCCAAATCTACAAGGGCATCATCTTTGAGCACCCAAGACGACGACAGAAATGCGCAACACTCGCAAACTTGTCCTTGCTGACGTGGTTCAGATCTTAATTGATCCTCTGTGTTGGGACAAGTCTACTGTAAAATGCTGAGCAAGCGCTCACGCAAATGTTGGGGAGATGATCGCGAAAAAATGGGGGTGGGCGCTTGCTAGATCTAAAAGCAGAAGGGCTATAAGATGGGATAGACCTCTGCTTTTAAAGCTGCCGCATTGCTCTCGTTGAGCCTGGTTCGCGCTGGCACACTTGCATAAAGCTTCACTGCTTTGCACAGTCTTCCTGGAGAAGCAGCTCACGCAAAAGAGCACCTCGGCTACCTCAAAAGATTGCCGAGGTGGACGCTTTGCGTCCTTTGTTTATAGTATCAACTCGAAATGTTTAAAAAGTGGGGGCTTATGCGACATGGGCGTGTGCTCGGTATTTCAAGGTGGGTCACAGCCGCAGGTATGCTTTCCACGTGCATGGTGCCACGACAGCTGTTGACGCACTTACTATCCGAAGCAGAAGTACCCGAAGCTGAGGCCGATGCCGAGAGCAACCAGGTGCCTGATGGTGGGGGAGACCTTTGAGGGGTGGAGCAGTATGCGGTACGGGTACGAGATAACCAGGAACATGAGCTGGCAGAAGAGGAAGTTGAACTGGAACGATCGGGAAGGGGTTGCAAAACTTTAGTAGACTTCACCGACGTGTACGCCCGTGCCTATAGATTTGGCGCACGACGCAACGAATTCTGCATCTGCACAACACTAGAGCACGGTGTTCTTAGAGTAAACTTGTATACGCTTAGTCGGATATCATTGCCGTGCTCTTAAGATCGGTGGGCGGAACAGATAAAGGCTACTGATCGCATGTAAGATTATGAAAATTGAGTGAGAATCATCAAATTTAATTGTGCGCAATCAGATTAATCGTGTTTAGTCAGCCTGCCTTCTATTGCTGGAGTGCAAGTGCTAATCATCACAGGATGGCCCAAAAACACATCAAATTGATTAAAAAATCCTCTCATCTTTCAAGCTCAAGCTTAAAAAGGAACTGAGAAGTTTGTTTTCTTATTTACCTGGTATTTAAGAGGTTATTTTTGTAAAATCATTTTCCCATGTTAAAAAAGAAAATATTATGGTTTAAGATTCAAGATATGGTATTTTGTAATCTTGGAGCAAATATTTCCTAAAAATGAAAACCTCGGTGAGCCTTTGCATTGTTTTATTCAGCTGGAGGCATCCGAGATAATGAGCATAACATCATTTGTGAATTCTAGTCGTGGATGGATCATCTCCAGGTGGCTAGGTACAATTATATTCTCCATCTGTTTGACGGGAGTTTTGTGGGCTTGAACAACAGGTCGCTCTGTAGCCAACGATGTTGAGGCACCAGCCAATAAGAACACCGGAGGACAAATCACGAGGTAAGAGGTGTGGACATCATAAGGCGTGCCCTGAATTTGTTGTCTGTGACTATGGTTGTTTCAGAGAAATATCTTTCCTTCAGGGCGGCAACACATGCCCGACACACTCGTTTGCTTTTTGTTGTAGAAGTCACGCAAGTTTTTATTCGGTTTCTCTCTGGGCACGTTGCCACAGGCACTATGGTGGAGCTCCGATTCATTTCTGACAGTGACAAGAATATCTTGAGAGCACATACTTTGTCAGAAATACTTGGCACATTTCCACCGTACATGAGGCCCGCCTAATGAGGACAGTTTTATGTCATATTTAAGGCATGGGAAAGGTTATCCTTTTAGAATGTCAGTTTTAAACCCTTTAAATGGGGACTTCCATGATCCCCAAAAATATTGCCAAAATGGGAACTTTTTCTCCCCATGTTGCCTATATTTTTTTGGTACCACACGTGTCTTGTCAAACCGTCTTTGTGATGCCGTCTATGCATTGGCTTTTAAAGCAAAATTATTTTCTATGTTTTGGTATAGATGGCTCTTTCTCTTGTGCAATGACAGAGCCGTTTCAAGAGCAAGGGTTTAAAGATGCGCACCCCAAGCTGCGGTCAAAATTGCCACGCATCTAAAGACGCGCTCCTCAGTTAGAATTAATATGCCTACATATTTCATGTAATATTTTAAATGTTTTGGCACTTTACATATGACATGCAAAATGGCAAACACCCCCATACCTAAATGCACTATATGTAAATACTTTGAATACCTGCATATATTCATCTTGCATATTTCTAAATATAGCACTTGTTTGCATTAAAATTACTTCTAGTTTCGTTGTACAATGGTGTATTTTTTTTTGTGTGTATGTTTTTTTCAGGCGATTTTTTAAAGTTTTGTTTCAGTTACTTTGAGGTTTTAGACACGTCTACCTAAAGGTTTAGGACCACCATGTAAATCTGCATTTAGGACTTTGGGGTAGCCTACTGTGAAACATTCAGCTGTGCCTCGTATTTTAGATACTGTAAACGACTCAATTTTTGCGAATCGCGTACAATTGGCAAAAAATATGTTCTGCGAACAATTCGCTACAAAAGCTACACTCGATTCACGAAAATTAGAACCCGCAAATAATTTCAAATTTTCAACTTTGGCCCGATTCGCGAAAATATGCGCCCATGAAAATTAAAGTCGTTCACAGTAATTACATATACATAGGGTTGTTCGTTTTCGGGTTTATATTTTTCTAAATTCAGGGGGTAAAAATCGGGTGCTATTTTTCAGGCTGATAATCGGGGAGAAATCGGGTTTTTGAGGAAACATTCGGAAATTCGGGTTTTTTCGGGTTAAATACACGAATGTACTCAATAATACATTTTTTTTTTTGTTATTGGAGGGTATTACGAGCTGTTTATTGCTAACGCGTTAAAATTAGGGATGTGTTTCAAGCTGGTTACTGGGCTAAGGTTACTTGAAGCAACCGGCTGCTGTCGGTTGCTTCAAGGGAAGTACCGCCCAAGGAATCCTCCTCTCTCTCAGGTGCCAACAAAAATCTCGACCGTTCGAGGCACAGTCGTCTTCGATCAGATATTTCGCTATGAAATAAACTTGTTAACTTTTCCCGATCTGTTTACGCGACTGACTGGCTCGAACGTTGTTCGTGAGAAAAGTTGGACGTCAGCGCGATGGCCATGCTACCCGAGAGACCCTTTGGGGGTCGACACCTCAGCGACCGAAGGGGGATTGATAGTGCATTTCACAAGCTGCGTGCAGCAGGGCCGAAGCTATGTGGCGTGCCGAGGCGGTTCCACCTGCACAGCGGGGGGACGGAAATGTCCCTCCGAGGCCCCAACGCCTATTGTCGCTTTTCCTCAGCCGGCCTCCGTAGAATGCCACGGTAAGTTAGGCGCGCTCGTTGGGCGGTTGGTTGAGAGCCGTGTAGCGTCCACAGTGCTGCACGCAGCTTGCGAAATGAATTACAGGTCACTGTTGTCCCGAAGTAGGGTAGATAGCGTGTGTGCACGGCAAACTCCGTGCGGCGTAAAAATAAAGAGGTTGGTCATGTGGTTTTGGAATTCGGGAAGAAATCGGGTTCAACCCGATTTTCCTGAAACATGTTCGGGGTGTAAAAATCAGGTAAAATCGGGTTTTACCCGAAAACGAACAACCCTACATATACACAATTATTTAATTAAGCAATGTCTAACCACAATGCCAAATTGTAAAATACATTGTGCTTAAATGTACTATGTAACTAGTTCAAATACCTGGCATTACAAAGATGAACACTGCATATCTCTAATTAGCGCTCGCAAGGTTGCATGTTGTACACATTTTTTTTTTTTTTTTTTTTTTTTTTTTTTATGTTTTGAGGAACTTGATTGTTTATATAACAAAGTTCTAGACACCTTCACCTAAAGGTCTAGGGCCGCCAGGCGGATTTAGAGGGGGGGTCCGGATGTCCTGACCCCCCTCTTGATTTCTGCTTGTGTAACTTTTAGGGCGTAAAACGAAGCAGAGAGGGAGGGGGTTCCAAAACATGGTACGCTGATCAACACGTGACCCACCCCTCAGGAAATTCCTGCATCCGCCCCTGAGGGCCGCCACATAAATTTGCATTTAGAACTTTAAAGCATTCTGCCATAAAGCATTCAGGTACATTTGGCATCTGAAGTAATTAAATATGTTTTCTTCCTATCATGATGCACAATCTCAAAGGGGCGTTACCCAGCACGAGCCAACCAAACTATGCGAAGCACAAGCTCGTCTGCTGAAGCAAGGGTTGAAGGGTGACGTCAGAACGCCGGGTTCCGATTGGCTCCGATTGGAAGGATAGTGGGTAGAGGGAGTTAGCATTGAGGCGGCCTACTCTTTATCTCATCAGAGCCAATCAGCTCGGCGTTCTGATGTCAAAGCAACCCCTGCGCAAAAAGCAGACGAACTTGCACCCCGCACTGCCTTTACAAAGCAGCGAGAAGCGGCAAACACAACCACGAATGAGCGCAGGAGCGCGCACACTGATAACACTTTCGCGCGTGCACGCGCGCGCACGAACATGCGTTTGCGAAACGAGAACCAAACCGAACCGGGTGAGAATTAAAATGGTTTACGTACTGCGACTCTGACAAGCAGTGCCGAGCCTCCTTTAGTCCGCGTAAGAGACGACAGGTACACGAGAAAGTCAAACAAACGGGTAGCATAGTTTCGCAGGGCTTCTGCAGTGAACTCCATTCTTCGAAAGCCACGGAAGTTGCGAGCGCCTAGCCGTCGTCTAGCCGTCTAGCCGCCAACCACCAGACCGACGGTGGTGCGCGTTGCATAACGGTGAGGTGTCGCTCTTTTCTTTCTGTTCTAAAACGAAGCTGCGGCCACGTAAAAATAGAACAGCCCGTTTGGTCGTACATACATGACCCCACCATCACGCCCGAATTTTGTGGTATTGTTTATTTTCTGTTAAAAAAAGAAAAGGGTTGCTCGTGGTTTTTTGAACCCCCCCCCCCCCCCCCCTCCTTTTCCTTTTCTCTTTTTTTCTAACGCGTTTATATTATCGGCGATTTATTATTGTGCTTTAAATATGTATTCTTCTCGAACTAGTAGGTTCTGTGTTTGTGGGGTGTTTGGAGGATCGCTTAGCGAGCGCAGCCGTACAAATAAACGATCGTGCGTGGTGAAAGCGAGCTTGGCCGCGTCAGAGTGCATGTTTGTGTATTTATGTGCGTGCGGGATCGGGTTACGCCCCGAATCTTTTAGGAAACGTTCGAGGAAAACAATGGGGTAGAGTTATACCTTGTCGGTACTGAGGCCGAAGTACGCTGCGACGGACGCGAGCCTCCTGGAGCCAACGTAGAACCTCGAATCAGACTTGAGATCCATCGTGTCCGTTCTCCGGCGTGCATGGATGGTTCTAAAATAGCTCCGTCGTCGGCAAACCCTTTGAACGTCGTCGTCCGAGCTGCTAGAGCCACCGCCCTGCGTCGAATGGTCGTGTTGTTGACGTCGTCGTCGTAGAACACATGCGTCCTGCGCGCCCGTTTTGTCGTTGGCGTCGTTTCATCGGTGGAGAGAGGCGGTGGATTCAGCGCCGAGTTTTCGTTACCTTCGCGGGCGGGGACGATTTTTTTTTTTTTTTTTTTTTTTTCGATGTTGGGCGGGCGGTTGGATGCTTGGAAGTGTCGCTGCGCTTCCGGTGTTTGTCTGGATCCTGGGTTCCCGTCACCTGCTGCGCCCAGTGGGCGAGAGAAACGCTACGCTCGTGCAGCCGCCGACACGGCTGACGCTCAGAGACGCCATTTTTTGCGCTCTCTCTCTCTCTCTCTGCTGCTACTCTCGGCGTGCGGCGGAGTCGCAAGCGACAAACGGTACAATTATAGTTTCGGTTCTGTTTCAATACATGGGTTGCACATTGGTTGCTGTGACGTCACATCGCATACTTTTGACCTCCATGTAAGGGAAGGAGAGGAAAGCTGCTTTTGTAAGAATTTTGTGTGGCGGGTTAATCTTTTATAATCGTCTGGGAGGAGAATAGCTACGTCGTTTATAATCCGGGAGGCACAAAAGATCCTGATAAGAGGGATGCTCTTTCTTCCCCTCTTCTCTGGGGGTCATCGGAGCGCTCTTTGAATGACGTCACATGCAACCCATGTATTCACTTTTTTTTTTTAAGTGAAAAAAAGAGGGGGGGGGGGGATATGTGTTTGTTGTAGACAACGGCGATTGTAGTACACTAATAAAAAAAAGATACGTTCTGATTTTGCTTAATAAAACGCGTTGCCTCTGCTCGGTTGATGTCACCGTAAGGTTTGTAGTTTCGGTTTCGGTTAGCCCAATCTTTTTTTTTTTTTTTTCTGCAACCTTTTTTTTAAACTGTGTTCACGCTTTTAAAATATATTGCAAAAAAAAAAAAATATGCAAAATTGGTTGCTTGAGCGAGTTGGCGTTCCTCAATGGAGGTTTTGCTTTCTTTGCCATTTCATTTTCTCAATTCCCCACCCTTGCCCGTTTCGATCTGGTTGAGCATCGCACCGGCGTGCGGTTCAGTATCACTACTGCGTGATGCACGTTAAAGACGCCCAGCTAGCGGCTGTAGTGCACCGGCTAAATTGCTCATCTACAGCGAGTGACTCGCCGCAACTTTGAAATGGCTGACCAACTACACGCTGGATAAATATCCACACAACCCCAATTATTAGCTCGCAAATAAAATGTAAAAAAAAAAGCGTGGTTTAAAGAAAAAGGTACCCACTCCTGTAATAGCCCAATGGGCTGACAGTATCAATAAATGAATGAATGAATGAATGAATTGTTTCCGACAACAGTTAGCAAAATATATGAGAATACCTGAGTAAAAAAAAAAAAAAAGAATTACTGTACCTAAAGATGACAAAAAAAAAAGGAATAACTGTGTGGTGTACTTTTGACAAGGTCAAGGCTTAAAAACACCCTTCACAGACTTTTTCTTCTCAAAACTAGAAAAATGTATTTTAAAGACTATGGGACATGATCATAAAACCAACCTGAAGTAGAAACTCCCCAAGTGTTCTTACGAAGCAAAGCATAATTCCGAACACTGTGCAACCAATATGTTGACACTGATCCAAGCAACGCCAAGATCAAGAAAGACGATACAGTGGACTATGCCGTCAAATAAATAATCATAATTTATTTAGTCCTCACAAAATATCTGTTGTAAAGACGTCACAAACTTGGCCACCTAGCTGAACAGGCTACACGACCCTAAATAGACATGGCCACATCTTGAGCATCCTTCACAGTACCTTATAAAAGTGCCACACAACGCAATGCCCCAAAGAGCGCCCACTTTAAGTGATGCCACCCGTGCTTCATACCAGCAGAGTTTCTTCCTTTCCATTTACAACAATGACAAAAAACAAAAACAACTAGAGCGCCCGTCAGAAAATATAAACACAACCAATAATGTTCTGGCAGAAAAAAAAAATAATAAAGGAAGAGGATAGACCAGCTGCAAATCAGCGCACACTAGCATTTCTTTGGTTGCGCACTGACGAGACAGAGCGCTTCAGAAGGACTTGCAGCGACTCGCAGTTCAGATGTTGCCATTGGTTTGTTTCGTCTTCCGTTGGCGGACCGCACCCCCGTCAAACTTGGGTTCGTCGGAGATTCCGTCGCCTGCTTCTTTTCCCGACGTGGGATGTGTGTCGGAAGCGATTTCCTCGGAGTCCTTGTACTGCAGAAAAGTGGGGCGGCAAGTGAGAATCAGGGAGAGCATACCAGCAGTTGAACACTGTTCGGGTATCAAGTACGCACCTTGCCCTGACGTTTGGAGTAATGCACGCACCCACAGACACACAGGACACTCAGCAGGAACTGTAGAACAGAACAAAAAAAATCCTTTAAATCGAGGTATGCCACAATCTGTCTATACACTAAAGGATTTGAAATGCTCGGAGGCATTAGCGGCTCCAGCGAACTATAGGGGGCACACTGATCAAGCAAAATGGCAGACGAAAGGAGGTTGGTTTCATCTTTCAGCTTGCGAAACACCTTGATTGCAATGTAGTGTAGAATTGAGGCTACATATGAAATCTAAGAGCTTTTTGGACGGTAAAAAACCTCCTTGCAGTTAAAAGTTGCACGGAGTAAGCACAAATTGATTACTAAAACAATGTTTTTTTTCTTTTGCCAGCTCGATTTGAGCATCTAGCTGAAGCTAGACTTTTGGTTTAATTTCGGAGGACTAACCTTTGCGAGGTGGACGATATAAAAAATCCCCAAGCCTCTTTGAAAGGTAACAACCTATTGTAAAACGGTTTAGTACCGCCCCCCCAGAAGGCTGTCAAAGTGAGGATAAGAGTTTGCGTTGGCTTTGTCTCATGCAATTTGAATGTTGCCCTCAGGCCTGTGTTTGAAGAAAATGATAAATGACTTCAATAGGTTGGTAAAATCTTATAGCGAAGTACAGATCAAAACGTTGCGGCTGGTTGTGATCAGGCCGCTGTGCTCTGGTTGTGTCTACAGGGAACATTCTTTTGCGTTAGCAAGTGAAAGCGTGATTCTAGCAGTTATGGTGAGAAGTCTCAAAGTGGGGAAAGGCAAAACACGACCTGACTACACTTCAGCAAAAAATGTTGGCGAAGGTATGGAATAATGTTCTTCAAGTAGGCGTCCATTCTGAATTACGACCTATTATCGGTGGGGAGGCCGCACGGAATTCCTCTAGATGTGTGATTGAGTAAATTTCAATTGATGCTTAACGAAACATCAATGTTGCCGCATAGTATCAATATTTTGCCCGACTGTAAGCATGACCAAACTTTTTTTAGTTTTTGGCGATTGGCAGAAGTTAGGTCTCTGCATAAATTAGTATATGGGAGGCGTAAGAATGGGTTTGTGAGCCCATCAACACGCCATCGTAATCTAATTTGACACCGTGTGTTATGGCGTCCGAATTGGCTGATGTTTCTTTTGCTAGAGTTCTGAAATTCTTTTAGATTAACAAATAAAAAGAAACAGAGACAAACGGTTTCTAAGGATATATTTATGTTTTTCTTTTGCCAAGGTGACTTGTGTTGCAATTTTTATTTTATAAATCTACTCCAGTTTGTGAGCCTCACTACAAGTTTCGCACAAGAACGTCTTTTGCATAATGGCATTGCTTTTTAACTCGCAGGTGAGGGAAACTGCACAGCACTAACATGTTTTCATGTCATTGATCATCCCTTATTCTGTTGCTTCACCAATGAACAGCAATTATTCAGTTGATCTTAAATAAGCAAGTGCGCAAAGCTATGCTGGCTACGAGAACCAAGCAGCGAAAGCAGACGATAGAGGCGAAACACCCTTCTCTCGAGGGTTTTCGGCATGGCCGCTACCTGGCACTGATTTCGCTGGAGTCGCCAATTGCATATTGCATATCCACTTATAACAATAATGAAAAACCTGAACATTCAATCATTGCAACCGATTATTGTTGTATCTGGACTAGAAACATATTGTTTCTAATCTAGAAACTTTAGAAACAGATCGTTATAAGCAGTGCATCATTATATAGTCGAACCCAGATATATCAAATTGAAAGGGGATCATAAAATAGTTTGATATATCAATAGTTTGATATACAAAAATATGCTAAATTACGCTCGAGTTGAACTTTTCTGGCGTCTCTGCTCATACCGAAGGTCGCGACAAACGGGAGCTTACCAAATAGAGCATCCAAGAGCCGCTAAATACAGTAAGCGTATTTGGCAGAGACCGCAAACACAGCCGCGCTTACATGTGCACTTGGCCACACCTGGCCTGGCTGGCATAAGCGACAAAACACAAAAAAAAAATTAAAGAAAGAAAAACAGAAAAGTGAGACACATAAAAAAAATCTCTTGATCCACAGAAAAAAGTTAAGCAAGCAACAAAGAAGAGAACTCACAAAATTCAGACAGCAAGAAAAAAAAAAGATGAAAAAATGAGACGTTTACAATCCCCCGTAACACCGAATTAGAGTGCAGCTCTTGAGGAGGAGGATGGGAAGGCACGAAGAGGAGGCTACGCCCCTCTTCCTTTCCTCCCATTTAAGGGAACATTTTCCGCTAAATTTAGCGGGGAATTTTTTCTGCTAAATTTAGCGGGGAACTTTTTCCGCTAAACTTAGCGGAACATTTTTTCACTAAATTTAGCAGGGAAATTTTTCCACTAAATTTAGTGGGGAAAATTTTTTGCTAAATTTAGCGAGGAAAGTTTTTCACCAAATTTAGCGGGGGAATTTACCCATAATGCACCGCGCGGTGACAACCACGCCGCTCAAGCCGCAAACGAGCGCCTAAGAGCTGCACTCTATAAACGGGCCAAGCAATAGCGGCAAAAGAAAAAGGCAAACAAAGATAAAGCCTTACAACCGTTGTTGTCCACAGCACACTCAACTTGCCGAAGACTTTTTTTTTTTGCTCATTTTATTTTTGGGTGAGGGAGTCATGCAGCATCATCAGTCTTTGGGGAAAGGGTGCAGACTACTGTTCCAATAGCGGTCATTCCCTGCTCTCTCTACAATAATTTGAAATACCCGAGTGTGATATAACCGAGCTCGACTGTATGTGGTATTGTTATATGTGGATTGCACTGTATAATTTGTGCTGTGAACTGTTACACTATCAAAGTAGTAGGGGCCGTGCAGTAAAGTTGAATGGATGGACGAATATGGCTGAAGGCCTTTGAATTGGGTGGCGGCTTACGCTACCTAGCCAGTTCAGTGGAATAAGCAGCACCATCTATTGTGAACTCCTTGGAAAGTTACAGTCCCACTTGTGCCCATGAGCTTTGGTACAACCTTTGACTACCCAGATTTGTCTCTCATTCACACTAGCAGCTAATTGTGGTGCCCCCTGAACACACCTTTAAACCTAGAGTTCTAAAAAAAAAAAAACTACTTGTTAATAAAAGTTAATGGCTTAGGCAACAAACTCTTGATGATGCAATTTACTAAGGGAAAGAGGAAATAATATGTGATTAAAATAACAGGACTTGTAGTGATCACAGGGCACAGCAAAACATATCCGAGTAACAACCATACCAAAAGGAGACCTTTGGGGGTTTTTGTTTTGTTCTGTGTTTACCTGCACAAGAAGCCACACAAGGATGTTCTTTATCTGGGTTTGGGCAAAGAGTTCCAGACCGAATTTGATGCAGATGATTGCCTCTGTCAGCATGATGGCACTGTAGAAGAAAAAAAAAAGACAGTAGTAATTAATCAAGCTGCCTTCTACTACCTTGCTGCACAAGTTGTGATATTAGTTTAGGAGCACCCACCAAACTATCCAACAGAAAGAGACAATGAAAACAAAAAGTGACTTGTGCGCAGTAGCAGTGATGCAATCGACCCGAGCCATCTTGCAGCATACCTTGGAGCAGCCAAAAGTCTATTATGGCGCAGCAAAAAGTACTTTTGGAGCACACGCACACACTTCATTTTTATTCATACCACCGTAATTATGATATGTTAAGATTTGTATGTTGGCCTATCCAACCAAAAATGAGCATGCTTTCTTCTAACACAGAACTAGCTGTTCAGTTGCACATAGAAGCACTAAGCGTGGCAACAAGATGCTTAGAGCCCTGCAAATCCGCGGATATCCACAGTAAACTGGTCGATTCGGACAAAAATGAATCAGATTTGGCGGATTGTGGATGGAATGCGGATGCCAGGGGCTGCGGATGCGGATCAAATGCGGATATCCGTCGGTCCGGATCCGTTTTTGCCGAGGCAGCCCATAAACGTGCGCGACCGTACAGTGTAGAGTGAATAACTCAGTGATACTATGAAGTGCATCATCGAATGTATTGCAGCGGAAAATTACTCTCTTAGATAAAAGGTACCAATCGGGAGAAAATTGTTCTTTATGTCAACAAAGGATTTGATTCTCACTAAATATCACTTTAAACGTACTATCTTGCAAAAATACTGTCCATATAAAAAGTAAATAACGCTGAACTATCAGTCGTCCCTGGATAGCGTGTTTTTGTTTGGCAGGGAAAGAGCGGAAAACATTGTCTGGACGAAGAAAACCTAAAATATACAAGCCTGCAAGTGGCTTCTTCGCTTACAAGTATATACTGAGGAGACTGAATTCGATCCTCTGGAGTGATAGAACTTGCACCAACAGGAACTCCAGACCTCATTTTTTAGTGCAATTTGTGCATACCAAGCAAGCATCAAGTGCACCAACGGAAAGGGACTTCTCATGAACGGGTATTCATTTGAGATGCGAACCAGTCTGAATCCGTCAGAGTTGAAAATATCCTGTTTCTTCTACCCTCGACAAGTGAAACGTTGCATGTGTGTGCATTCTCTTTTTCTCAAGAGTTGGCACTGATTTGTTTTTAAGTAGTATATGGTTCCAAGCCTGCAGTTGAGGGTTTGTGTTGAAAACTATAACTGATAGGAGGTGTTGCCATTACTGAATATTGTGATATTCTTCCAGTGGTGTACTCACACCTTACCACATATACACAAGTATTTTGCTGCTACGAGTGAGCGCCTTTTCTCTCTCTTTTTTTATTGTTTGGCCTAAATAAAATGATACAATGTTATTAGTCTGCCCTTATGTGTCTGCTTGAAGTGGGTTTTACAAAGCAACAAGGAAAATAAATATAAATTTCTTTCCTTTTGAGCGCATATACTGGACAGAGTGTCGGTACCACGGAATCCCGAGACCATCTAATAATTGCGATCATCTTACGAGCAATGCGAAGTGTCTCTGGAAGGATGATCGCTTATTTTATAACTACGATCAAATGACTTTCACCGTATTCTTACACAGAGTTTTTTTGTAGAACTCTTCATTGCTTTGTAAGCAGGCGGCTTATAGGACACCATCTAGGTGTTTATTATTTTTTTTTTTAATATGCTTGATTTTATGATGTAAAATGAATGCGCAGGTTGAGAGTCGGATGCGGTTCTGAATTTTGCGGGTGCGGTTCAGATGTGGATACAAAGTCTGCGGATGCGAATACAAAGTCTGCGGACGCAGATGATCAAACTGTTATCTGCTCAAGGCTCTTAAGATGCTGATTGATGAAGGGCAGTATGAACTGCTGTGAACGGTCATTTTAGGTACCAAATAAAATGCAAACCAAATAGTATATTCCACTAAAATAATGTTAGAATAATTTTGAACACACAAATTGATGTTTCATTCAAGTTCTAAAAAACAGAATTTTTTAATTAAAATAAAAAACAAAACAAAAATGCTTTTGTCAATAAATTATGAAAATCAACAACGCTTTATGTACAACCTCATAATAACAGGGATCGGCATGTGAACGATAAGTAAGCCTTCTTAACGCAATCAAGCCAAAGTAGTTAAAAAGGCCGTGCAACAAAGTTGCACGGCCTCTTTACACCAGCTTACTGGCACTAGTGGGAAGACTTCGTAGGCATTCGATTTTGGCTCGTGACAATAAACAGGGTGTCTAGCAAAGTATTATTTTGGAATTCCCCGACTTTTCCAGGTTTTCCCCGACAATTTCAGGTGAAATTCTCTGACCACTGTAGAGGCGGATAAATATACAAGACCATTACAACATAGGGCATTGAGCACTGTGATTTAATTTTTCACGGGCTTAATCCAACTTGCATATTCCGAAATATTTGGGCTCGTCCATTCCGGATTAAGCAAGCACTTTTCTGCCGCCAACGTCGTCAATGAAGAGGCCACTTCCGGAAACACAATGAAAACACGACGCTCAACCACACACGTCAGTAACCAAATGGCAGCATGGCCGTGTTGGCCGCGTATCCGACAGATGCACACTTTCTGATACTTTCGGCTTAAGGCTTGGATTGGGGTCTGCGGCTTTTCCATTTGTGTCGCGCCCACAATCCAATCCAATCTAAGGCTTGGACTGGATTTGTCGGCTGTTTCCTTTGCATCGTTGTAGCATCCGGTAGATCAGGTGAGCAGAGCCTGCGCTCCGCTCTGAGCAGAACTTATTTCCTATTTTTCTGCCCCAAAATCCTCATGTCTTTGCTCAGGGCACTCAATGACGTTTCCGGCCCATTTTCTCTGACTGGGCTCGCTTTTTGACAATATCCCTGACGATTCCCTAATTTTTCCCAGTAATTAAAATTTCCCTGACAATTCCCGGTTTTCCCGGTCGCTAGACACCTTGCTCAATGCCTCGACATACCTTCGGGTAGCTGAACCTTAACAATGCGTGGAACTCGGCGCGCGTCCTGTGGTCTGCCAACCCTAGCGCATGGCTCCGTTAAAAAAATTGGCACCATATAATCGGTTCCAGATCACGTGGCCACTTTTTCTGGCAGCGAGTTGAGTGGGTAAACAGTGTTATTTTTCTCCAATTTTTTTCTGTGACTGCCATTGCGTAAAGAAAAAAAAAAGCAACATATTTTAATAAGGTTATAAATGTCAAGAAATAATTCTAAGCTGTATTTATTGAAAGTAAAAAAATTGTTGCATTGTCCCTTTAAGGTTATTCCCAAGCTTCCTTCTACTGCTTCACCTAATTTAGTTTTAATTTATTCTATTGACTGTACTTCAAAGGGATAAAACATATACATATAAAGGTGACAACTAAACAACAGAGTTCAGATAAAAATAAACCCATAGAACAGTTCATATAAATTTTTTTGTGAGTGCCCTCGCTAAATCCTGAATTTGAAAAAGATATCGCCAGAATACCGCAGCCCATCATAAATAATAGCCGCGGTTTAATCCAGAAATTTTTACTGCAACTAAGAGCCGTTACATGAACAACCACGAAGTTCTTTTTTTAATGTACCTTACACTTCCGTGTTTAACATACCGCTCTGGGGGAATGCTTTCCCTTTAGCACTTGGATGAACTGTGGCGAAGTAATGTTAAACACAATTACAATGCTTACTTCGTAGTTGCCGCGTCACTGCAGTACACAAGAGCGCGGTGAGAAGCACACTAGGCAAAGCTAACTTTGCATACCAGAGCAGACTAGGAACATAAGACATATGGTGAAAATTCTAAGTTCTGTCAATGTTTGATACTGACAGAGAAATCAAATAGGATAGTACAATATTTGCGGCTAAAATCGAAATTTCTAAAAATTCGCACAAGCCTACAATAACTATCCAGACGTGTAGCAGGGCTTCAGCCATTATATTTTCAGTATAAGTAAAGTGAAATCAAGTTCTGCTGCAATGTTGGTGCAAGTTCCTCACATTTGGGCTAAATGGAGCAGAATGTAGCAGGATAAGCCTGTTCGCACAAATGGCGCAGCAATCACATCACTGCAGTTGTGAAGTATAATGCTGCGCATGCAGCTAGCCAGTAGGCAGCCAGCATCCTTAGTGGATCCAACAAGGCCTTGGACTCTGACTCAGCGGTGCATCTGACTCAGCGGCGCCTCTGATTCAGCGGTGCATCTGACTCAGCGGCGCTTCTAACTCAGCGGTGCATCTGACTCAGCGGCACTTCTGACTCAGCGGTGCACCTGACTCAGCGGTGCACCTGACTCAGCGGTGCCTCTGACTCAGCAGTGCATCTGACTCAGCAGTGCATCTGACTCAGGGGTGCATCTGACTCAGCAGCACCTCTGACTCAGCGGTGCATCTGATTCAGCGGCGCCTCTGACTCAGCGGTGCATCTGACTCAGGGGTGCCCCTGACCCAGCAGTGCATGTGACTCAGCGGCGCCTCTGAATCAGCAGCGTCTCCAGCCGCGGGCTCACAAAACACCCTAGACTTGATGTGGCCGCGTCCGATCGGTAACTCGATCGGTAACTCGAGGCAGTCGCATCCGCTAGTAACACCACCAATACGATACCCATTTTTTGTGGCTTCTAAAAGATCTGCAAATACGTTGACTGAAGAAACAAAAGTTGCACAGCCACGTGACTCCCGGCAACACCCTCCTCCTTTATATTTCTTCTTCCTCCCCAGTCCAGTCTCGGTCCTGGTTTCGAGCAGTTGTATTTTTTTACTTCATTAAAAATTTATGTGACGCTGCAGCGAAATATTGATTGGGTGGTCTCCTGACGGCCATAATGAATCGCCTAACTAAAAATAAAAAATAAATTTTTGGTGGTGTCAGTGTCTCTTTAAAGGGACACTGAACCGAAATTTGGATTTCACAAAATAAGGCCGCAGAAGTGTTGAATGGGAGGCTCCGAACTCCAAGACATCACTCATACATCGATATCTCAAACGGGTGGCCATACTTTTGGAAAAGAAGGGCACGATAAAGCGAGGTCTATGACATCATTGTCCTCCTGGAGAGTTTGAGAATGTGGGGAAACGGCCTCGCTTCTCTCCTCTTCGCTTTGGTTCACCAACTCGACGGGACATAGCGAGGAGGAGAGGAAATGTAGAATCGTGAAGCGACTAGTCTCGTCGGTCTCGTCAGCTGTGTTCCATTGCGCATTTTTGTTTCCAAAAATACGGCAATCCGTTAAAGATATCGCTGTATGAGTAATGTTTTGGGGTTTTGCAGCGTCCCACCTATCAGTCGAGCTTTATTTTGAGAGCTCGAAATTTCGGTTCAGTACCCCTTTAAGACTGACAGAGATATATGAAGTCCCTAAAACCTGCAAAGAGAATGTCGAAAATAATTCCTCATTAATCTATGAACATATATCTTCTATGCGAACATGAAAGAGAGCCCCCTTTACTCACCCAAACACCCAACACTGGGTTCCAACTCGTCTGCATCGCGTGTCTGTTACGTAGCTGTAGTATTGCCTGAAAAAGGGCAGAGCCACAAAACTCGGTTCAAAGCAGGTCATTCGCATTTCCGAAGCGTAGTGTGTCAGGTACACAGATATTGGACATCAGACAAAACACTATTTGATGTCCAATCTTTGTGTACTTGTGTCACACAAAAATACCTGTCATACACAAAGAATTGCTACATAGTATTAAGAAACTGAAAGCAAAACACAAAAATACAAAAAGGGGACAATGACGACAAATAGTCTTGTTGAAACATTCATGGTAACGTAGTTGGGCACTGAATTTATCGGCTCTTTGCAATTCAGAGCTGCCATCAGAAATCGGAAATCTAAATCAATTTAAAGTATTGCAAGTTTGACGCCTCCACTTGGGCCTTTTGCCAAAAGGAATCACAAAATAAACATGTCACGATAATGAACGGATTTTTGGGGGGGAAGAAGGCGTGATGCTTGCAAAAGTTTGGTTATAGAGCGGAACCATTTCTGTGTGCTGCTGGTCAAAACGACCCACAAAAACAACTTTCTTACACTGTTCCCATACTAATAGTATGGGTACTGTGCCCCATACAATTAGGTCTTTCTGCAACTGTGACACACTTGCTTAGCCGTCATTCTCGGTTGAAATTAACAATATAGTCGGAACCGGATACATTGAATTAAAAAGAAAAGATTGTAAAACAGTTTGATATATTAATAATTCGATAAACAAAACTATGGTAACTTAAGCTCTCCTTGAATTTTCTGTGCGTCTCTGCTAAGACCAAAGATCGTGACGAATGGGAGCTTGCCAAGTAGAGCATTCAAGGATCGCTAAATACAGCAGTACCTTGCTAGAGCGTAGTTGGCAAAAACTGCAAGCGCTGCTGCTCGCGGGCACGTAGCCGCGACCAAGCACAAAAAGAATTTTAAAAAATTAAAGAAAACTTAAAAGTTGGGATGCCTATAAAAAGCTTTTATCTATAAAAAAAAGACCAAGCAAGCAACAACAAAAAAATTAAACTGGCGTAAAGTCAGACAACAAAACAAAAAAGCAAAAACATCAAAAGAAAAAAAAAAAAGGGGAGCAAAGGGATATAAACAAGGCGTTCAAAGCGCAACTGCACAATCGTCGTCAACAGACTCAACTAACCAAAAAACTTTTTGGCAGAAAGTTGTTTTCTGCCTCTTTGCAGCGTTTTCCGCCCGTGGCCAGAGTCTTCCATCCTCGGTGCAAGCGAACAAATTGCGCCGCGACGACCACGTTCGGGGAAAGCCTCCGTATCAGGGAGGCTTTCCCCGAACGTGTGGTTCGATGTATCTGTTGTACAGGGTGGTGAAGTTCGACGCAGACAGAAGGCGCCTCTACTTTTATGCGAGATTTTCAAGGGGAACCTTTTGAACGTTCGAAAAGGACAACATTTAGAAATACTTGGGTTTGACCTAATCGGGCTCGACTGTAGCCACCGACAGAACAAAAAGGAGAGGACGTGATGCGAAAGCATTATCAAAGGCAGGAAGCTCACGCCGTAGGCGGGACAACTAAAGAACCTCCCTGCCGTTCCCATTCTGTCAGTGAAACAGGCAGCATGCATGGTCTGCTCTACTTGAACCCAGGTACACACCACTCTGGTCCACACGTACAGACGGACAATACCTACCTTAGCGTAGGTGCCACAATGATGCCGATGAGCATCAGTCTGGCCACACTGAGAGGATGGTCAGGGGGCACCTCGAAGATGTGCTTCAGGAAGAAGGTGTTGAGTTCCGTCACCTGCAGACACGTACGTGGAAACACGTTGAGCAAGACGACCTGGGCGGCGACGAGCCGAGGCCAGGCCGGCCCCAAACGGTTACCTGCCAAAAGATGACCAGCTCCGTGACGGCCAAGAGACGCATGTACGTACAATTGGGGTCCATCCACCGCACGTGGGTCCAACTGCGTCGTCCCGAAAAAAGAAGCATCGCCGTATCGTTAACGTGGCTCTTTGGGGTTACCCCGACGTACAATCAGACCACCGAAGTAGCTACCGTGTCGTAGTTGTGAATCAAGATTCAAAATATGCACATAAAAGGGTTAAGAGACACATACATTTGCTTTGGCAACAGAAACAAGTCTGACTCTGTTTTTATAAAATGTGTAGCTGCGAAGGGCGTCTGAATACATCCATGGGTCAGTGAAAGGAGGAATACGAGGCCCACCTTGCGGGAGTAAACTGGAGTGCAGCCCTTCGTATCTTTCCAGTCGTGGTCTGAATGTCCCTGGAAGAAAGCATGGTATGTTATCTCCAGCACTGAAACCTAAGTTCTTTCCTACTCCCCATTCATTGACTAACCAGCCAATGATAGTTCATCCTTTTGCCTTTGGCGATCTAGATCAAACATGCCTGCAACCAATTAGTATGCTGTCATTCAAAGTTTTTTTTTTTTGCCCTCCGAAAATTATTTCTCTGCTTACATTTTGGCTTTCGTACAATGATTACCACAAACCGGTGGTCCAGTTGGAGCCAAGTTTGGAACATTAACACTCAACATTAGCGACTCCGTTGAAATGTCCATCCTTGTTTTGGAGCCTCATGCTTTGGTTACCAGGAGACATACACTGTACTGTAGTAAAAGAAACTACAGCTCAGCTTGGTGCTCTTGTAAAAGCAAGGTCCCAGCTTTGTGCTCCAATTACTCGACGCTGTCACAGCTTTGTGCCAATGACACTATGAAAATATAAGACTCTGCTCATTCCTGACTGCATCAAATTTTCCCTGCAGCTTGTAGCCAAAATACAATGCTGCAAAAGGAAAAAAAAATATATGTATATATATATTTTTTTTTTTTTTTGGGGGGGGGGGGGGGGGGGGAGATAAATTGCCAAACAAAGCTGTAAAAGGGCTTGTTTTGAGTACCAAAGAAGTTTTCAAGGCAGAAATAACAAATAGTGATAACAAGAAATTTTTTTCAAGCTACATTGGAAAGTTGGAAAGACTTTTGTCTAAGTCACCAGTAAGGCCTGGGGTTGGTACCACTGTAATAAGTGTAGCCATCATCATTAAAGCATCTCTCTAAGGAATGTTACACGCTGCCATCCGATGTAGTGGATGATACGAGAGGACAGCCAATTTGTCTGCTTGCTTTTAATAATGCACATAACCACGAGCTTGGGCTCACTTGATGCTCTCCCATTTGTAAGAGCGCATCTCCAGCTTGTTGCAGATGAGCATTCCGAAGAAGATGCCGAAGCCATTGCAGAGAAGCACGTCCAGGATGAGGGCATCCCACCAGCACTCCTTGAAGTTGGGCAGCAGGTGTGCAAACGCCACCTGGAGGTGATCACGACAAGCACTGCTGGAAGTAGCAGGAAGCAACTGCACAAAAGGACGAGCGCACACAACAGGGAGACGCGCAACAGAAACAAACGGAAGGCGCTGACTCGCAATGGTCTTCTACTTCTTTGCGAGAAATGGGTACAGTATGTTACCACGGAAAAGAACACCCCCCGTGAAATCATCACGCTTGTCACTTTGACCCTCTCGCTACTAAATAGTTTGATTCCCTTTTGGGTAATTACAAAGAAGGGAAGTGCTGACATATGTATGTTGTAACCGTGCAATTGTTTCTGCCTCGATTATTTCTCTGGTAAGCCCGTGCAACAGTGCTACTGACAATTTCACAACAGTACATTTCATTTGCTGGAGGCGATGAGCTGGCTGCGTCTTTGAGGACTAATGGCAGCCAACTTTAACATGCGTTTACCAGTCATTCTGGTTGATTGCTGATTGTAGCACATCAAGGACTAATGGCAGCATTGTAACAAGCTAAAACACAGCTTCAATGTCACATTTTCCAGAATTCCATGTGGTTCCAAACATTTGTCTCGCACAAGAACATTTCCATACAAGACTATGTATATGAAAAAGTCGAGCATGATTGGGGAGGCTATAAATAGTGCTTTTTTCTTTGGAACATATAAGAGAAAAAGAAATAGGTACCCTATGGCTAAACAAACAGTAAATGTTCCAGGAACACTAGGTCCTTAGGTTTAATTTCGTGCAAAACTGTTTCCTAGATTCATACATGTGTGCCAAGACACCACGATCCAAGTAGAATGATGTAGTCCCATGAAAACGTAGGTAAGTTTCATGTGCCCGTACAGCTGTTGAAGCCCACTACCAGGCAAAACACTTTTGATCCACCTCCGAATGCATTCAATTCGGGAGGTCTTCGCTGTCGCGTCGGGCCATTGGCTCACCTCGGTAATCTCCCAGGTGACGCTGATAGTCCAGCAGATCCCGTAGTGCCGGACCAGCATGGCCTTCATGGCCCAGCCAAAGAAGTGGCCAAACGCGAACACATCCACGTGGCTCCATAGCCGCTCCAGGCTCACGTCAGAGCAGTTGACCGCATACTCCTGGGCAACCACCCAATCCAAATTAGTTCCGAGCGCTCGACCGCACAAACAGGGTTCACTGGTATGGTGCCTGGAGCGCGTCTCTTACAGGTGCGTTTACCGCGTCCTCAAAAGTGGTCCCTCGATTTCCTTTTGACGACATCGCGGAAGTGTCACGCTGTCACTGGCCGCAGTCCTGGCGGCGTCGTGGCAGCGGTGGCGGACAACCAGACGCCCGCTCTGTTGCAGTTTGCTCTCTCCGGCTTGACAGTACACGGAAGCTCCGGGAGTCGGGAAGCCACGACAACGGCAACACTCGCGTCTGCTCGTGCTCCTTGCCGAAACTCCTACGGCGAACCACCGAGATCGCGGCATTCGACGGCGTGACACTCCGGCTTTTGCGACGTCGTCTGTTGCCACTTTGGGACCGCTTCAGACACGTGGGCAGAATATGACGCCAAACACACCAGTCAGGGACGCGTTTCAGGCGCCATACTTAGGGTTTCACGTTTTCCCTTCCTAGCACCAGGCGGTTTTCCAGAGTGTTTGGGTCGTGCACAAATTCCCTGGAGGTCGGAAAACTCCGAAGCCGCGTACCATTTTCTGCAATGAAAGCCACAAAAGATGCCAATCTTTTGTACGACGCCAGAAAGCGACACCGAAAAACGCAGATTTCGTGAGGAAAAAAAAATGAAGCTTGAAAACTCGAAACTGTACGAACCCAATAAAGAATCCACCTCGAGCACAAGCTTTCTGCCTTTGAAAACACTTTGTCGCATGTGCAACCATCAAAAATGTGCACACATGGCTCCTTCGACCAAAACGTCAAAGGAGCCAAGTTTGCACATTTTTGACGCAAAATATATGACCTCCACAATGCTGTACATATATCACTCAATAGTCCCCATAATCTATATTAAGTGCAAGATATACAAGATTTCTGATAATTTTAGTTTGCATGTTAGGTGTCACCAAACATGACATAAACGAAAACTTCGAAAGTCATATGTGCCGTTCTAGTGCACTAAAAAGTTTTGTTCTCTTTAAATGGTATGTTTTTTTGCAAACTCTTTTTTCATTACATTCTCTACACATGTTGGGGAGTAACATAACAAAATTACCAAAGACGAAAAATATGATTGGACTCGATTGTATGATCTTATCTGAACAGAGCCTACATTATCTCAAACTATGAAACTATGCCTACAATTAAAGTTAGATGTGCATATGCGCGTGACTACAGTCAATCCTCACCTTCTCAGAGTCTATGGAGAAGTTGCGAAGTTCTGGATAGAACCAGTACATTATTGACTTGATGTTGGCATAATTTTGGAAGAGCAAGAACAGCAGTCCCATGAGGTACAGGACGCTCAAACCTGGAAAATAAAATATGTATTAACACCTAAAAATTAATAATTCAATATTTGTTTTCCTTCAAAAACAACAGCAAAAGAACTTAAACAAGATTTGATGTAGGTTATTTGCTTGGAAGCCTTAAAGCTGGTTCAAACATTTGTGTTCGAGATCTGTTAAGAATGGCTCACACACACGTGTTTGGCTACGATTTAGTGCACCACAACTGCTTTTCGAGCCTTCTGCGACCGCTTAAAGCTGGCTGCACAGCAGCACAGCTGGTCGTGAGTAGTCATAAGGGTCTTACAACCAGTTTTTAAGCCACTCCAGTCTAAGTCACAACTACGTGAACCACCCCACACAGACTGCAGTGATGGAAGTGGTGCGCCATTTGTGCCCATTTGCGCCATGAACTGAAGTCTGCCACACCTTGAGCGAAAATGCCGTTTTTGCTAAGAATTGCACCACGCCTGCGCCGAAACAGGCATAAAGCAAAAAAGAAATTAATTTTATTATTGGCCGATCTTAGTATTCAGAGAAGTAGAAGGAAAAAAAAATGGTACAAATATGTATTTCACGGCGTCTCTACTCACCGTGTTGTTTGTTTCATCTTAGGTCAGAATGCAGTCGAAGGCTCAAACACACACAACCAAAAACACACATCCTAAAAGCGCAAGTCACGGGACATTTGCCGTACTTGATTGGTTTAGCCATTGAAAGAAGATGCACTAGAACATGACGACTGCTGTGACGTTGCACTTTGATTCTGGGAATCAACCTCGTCTAAATTTACACATCGTCTAAGTTTCCAGAGGATGTCGGCGATGTCAAGAACTAAACTTTGCGAGAAAACTTTGCAAAGTGGTAGGATTGCGGCTACTGTGATAAGAAAGAACCGAGGTCTTTACGCCTCATGAGATCACTTGATTATTGTGTCTGCCACATGTATTCATGCCGTGGGCGCAGTGTACCTTGGTACTTATGCTGCTCTCATCAGCCTTCACCACCTCTCATCAGCGTGCACACATCGAGCTTCACTGCTTTACACCGGAAAGCTAGGAGCAGCGGCTGACCTGGTGGAGTGCCTGGGTTAGTGCAATAGGCACGTGAATCATCCTCAGGATACTTACAGGTCGACCTTCTTTGTCCTGACTGTAGGTTAACCTCTAAATTACAAAAAAGAAAAACTGAGCTGAGAAAGAGAGAAGAAAACACGGGTCTATATTTGAGTAAATGGGGTAGTCACGGTAGTTCCCGTGAAGCTGTCGATCGAAAGAGTAGCAAACTATGACTTACCTCTGCTTTCAATGCCACTAAAGAGTAGTGTCACCTTTAAAGCACAAGTGTGAGCTTTCACAATATTTCTGGATGGTTGTCTTCGCAGTTTATGACATTAGAGTCCCCGAGTTTGGTAGGTTCATTGAACTTAGGGGACGCATTAGCGGGTATGCTGGTTCTTGCTGAGATTATATTCATGGGCTAAATAAACTGCCTAGTGTAAAATGGGAAGGGGAGAGATGCTTTATCCCCCAATGAAGTGCTGCACTATAATTCACTTTTCAACAATTTTTTTTAAAGTAACCATTGAAAATTGAATTTACTCTGACCTAAGCCTTATATCTAAAAATAAGGTTGTGTATGTATGTGTCTTTTTTTTTTTTGCATCCTATCTATTTTACTACAAAAGATAATAAGTAATATGTTCCAGTATCAAAGAGGAACCCCTAATCACGATCATGAATGAACTCGTGTAGGGATGCCATCACTTTTTCAGTTTCAAGCGATGTGCAAACCAGATGGTACCTGCTCCAAAACACTACTTCGCCCGCTACAGAACCTGCAAGAAAAGGTCCAATGCTGCTTCCATCACTGCTGACGATGTTACGACCGCTTACAACTGCTTGCGACGAGATAGTTTCTATCTCAACCAAGGTCCACACAATGTGTTGTAGAGGAATGCAGAATGTTTAACACAGTCTGTCAAACTCAAACGCAAATGCCTGAACCAGCCTTAAGATCACCCCACTTAACAGTGTTCATTTTTTTTTTATATATATATATAATTAAAGGAACATTGACAACCCCCCCAATTTTTTTTTTTTTTGTCGGGCGATTTATTATTGTTTTAAAAGACCACCCAATCAATATTTTACTACAGCGTCATGTCTATTTTTAATAAAGTCAATAAACGCAACTGCTCGAAACTGAGACTAGGCTGGGGAGGAAGAAGAAATATAGAGGAGGAGAGAGTTGCCAAAAATCACGTAACTGCGCAACTTTTTTTTTTTTTTTTCAGCCGACGTATTTGCTGTTTTTTAGACGCAAGAAATAGGTATCATATTTTTTTTCTACCTTTAGTATTGAGTGTGTACCTTCGACGACCTTTGACTTCGATTATATTAGGTGGTTGTGTCTAAACCATAGAAAACGGCACATGACCACGGAGAATTTTGAGCGCGACTCAAACTGGCCAGTTGTCGATCGGCAGTTTTTGAGCAGAAAGAAAACGAATTTCGAGCTGCAAGTTGTTTTCTGGGTAGTTGGGCTCTCGTATGTCGTGCACAGATAAAAATCTTGGCGAGCAAAAATACCCTGTCAGTGTCCCTTTAAGTAATATTTGTAGGAGAAATACCTAAGATGTGTTTGCAGTGACAAAATGTCTGTGCGCTCACCAAAGACTATCCTCCAGACTGCCGGGTGAGGCCGTGTGAAGGGTCCTGCAAAAGCGACCGAGGATTTAACGTCCGCCTTCTCCTTTATCGTTCGTGTTGCGCAAAAAGTGTGAATCGCTCACCATTTGGAAATGCAAGGACGCTGATGATGAGGAAGAAAAAGGCGACGCAGCAGATGCCACTCCATATGTTTTGTTCTAGCTGAGCATCGTCGCTATGGGAAGAAAACCACCAGCAAAATTCAGTCACTTGAAGGGGCAGCGAGCCACAGAACCGACAAGGCCAGTCAAAACCAGGACCAACTATATACATACGACCACTTCACTCGCGAGCGCCCCAGCGCATGCCTTGGCCGCGTTCTGCTTTGCAGCCCTGCCGAGAGATGGTGCTGCACCTCAGCTGCTTATGTATGCTCTAGCAGTGCCCTCTACATGTGTTTTGCATTGTGGTTTCGGCATTTGGCGCGTTTTCTTCTGCATTTGTCCGTTTGGCAAGTTATTTTCTTGATTTGTTTGTTTTAAGTATGTAAGGCACGTCCCAGGAGAAGGATCGGATGGTGTATTGCTGCGTGCCATTCTGCAAGTCAGAACGAGGGAAAGCAGTGGGAGTTAGCTCTCACAAATTTCCCACCACAACGATTCAGGACGGATGGATACAGGCCGCTGTTGTTAAGGTTCTCATTACTTATTTGGAAATGTCTACGAGACAGAGCTTCAATTATTGTATTTTCCATGCTATAGTCCGTAGGCTTTACACATTTAGAAGTTGAAATTTTAGGCTGTGCTATCTATGTGTACGGACTATACAGGAATTTTGTTTTTCAACATCGTTCATTATGCCGAGACGTTGTTCATTATGCCGAGGTCAGTGCACTGTTCGACGAGCTTGCCTATTTTGTATATGCTGCAATGGGGGCTGCAATGGGGGCTGCAGTCAGCACACTCCTCAAGAATCGGTGTCCAGTACAGCTTTCTCCGGAAGCTGTCCACCCCTTCAGTGACATTTCGGAAGATCACGGGAAGGCCCTTGCTACCTTGATCATGACTAAGTTCATCAGGCCCTTCCTGGTGAACCACACAAGAAATGTATCGGAAAAGAAGCAAAAGAACCTGAAAAGCAAGACAGCATTGCGAAAGTTGCTGAGAGTGTAGGCAACTCACGGCGAAACACTCTAAAAGGAGGACAAATGTGGCTGGGCCAAAGGATGGGGCCAAAGGATGGAGCCAATAAATGAGGCAATAATAAAAGCCTTTAAAATGCATGATCAGTTTTCATAGAATGCATTACAATGAAAACAAGCTACAAAACATCTACCATAAGCAGGAACTAAAATGCTTGCAATGCCTTTTTTTTATTAGGTATTCTTAGATCAAGTTCAGACTGTGATTAGTTCACAAAAAGCATAAACCGGAATGGTGTCTATTCTTCTCCCAGTCTGCAGTTAAATGCGAATCTATAAACAAGCTGTCTTTTTTTATCTTTCAGGGACTTTTTGAGAGTAGCGCTCCCCATTCAGTGAATTAGTGTTCCTAATGAGGCCAAAGGAAATCACTTATCGAAAATTTGTGACCGTGCCGGGAACACAGGCGCATACCCAGCTCTGCTAACTCATGGGTGAATGGATGGATGAATCCGGTTGGGCCCTTTCGATCGAGCGGTAGCTTACGCCACTTAGCCATTTTGTTTCACTCAACAGCTGAGTTACAGCGCCATCTAGTAGGATAGTGCAAAACTAGTTAGGCCGCCTCGGGCATCAGCGCTTTCCATAGGCGCCCTTCAAGTGAAGTGGTCGTATATATAGAGTTCCAATAGACCCTATGCGAAATTGTGAAATGATGCATAGATTATGCGCAGCCGCCATTAGTTGGTCTCATCGCTTCCGGCATAAAGCCAGCGATTAGTTCTGATTTTGCATCGCGCAATTATGCAGCACTCGTGTGGAATGCGTTTCGATCCGAGTACTCTGAACGCCGACGAAGCGCTTGTGTCCAATCCGTGCACACAGTGCATGACCAACTAATGGCGGCCGTGCATAATCTATGCATCGTTTCGAAATGGGTCAATGATATCTAGGTAAATCTTATCCACTCTGCTCATTTTAGCTCGGACTATACTTCATCTCACCGTAACTTGGCAAAGAATGCTACGGGCGCCTCAAGCCAATCAGAGCGACGTAGGCGAGACATGTGACAGCCCTTACCAAAGATCCAGGGGTGCAGGCATAACCCAAACAGTGGAGAAGGGAAGACGGAGGGACTCCCTTTTACCCTCTTTTGTGCATCCCAGACGCCGCTTTTGTTTACCCCGGAGATTAGGCCGTCGCTTGAAATTCACACAAAAACAGCCTTTCCTCTCCCTGGTGCCCATGGCTTTAACAGCACTGCGGGCAACTAGTTGCATACAGTATGCAGTCACAGGTCTCTCACTGACACGCCGATTGGCACACTGCGACCGTAGCCTTCACCATTTGCCAAGTTACAATGAGACGGAGTGTAGTTCAGTGATATCTGAGGAAAGTCAATATTTGAGCCAAGCTGACGTAATGTAAGCCACTGCTTGCGACAAATGACCGACGTGTATGAAAGCGCAGCGTTTTCAAGGACATTTGCCTTTTCATAACCTTGATGCATGTGTGGTGCTTGTACGTCCTATCAATGCATTAATTTGCCTCGATAAAAACGACTTGACATGCACTTCGGTGTGATATCATATGCACAAGTGATGAAATCAGTCAAATGACCTTTACTCAAGTCACAAAAAAAAAAAAAAAGTTTGTAGCACGGTTAACTTGCGACAGTCATAAGCGAGCAATTTTACACTCTCCTTTCATAACACAGCTCAATATTCATGTTCATACGTTCCTTACCTCCGCACCCCCGAATCGACAATTCGCGGATATCAGTTCGGTCAAAACGCGCATATCTTTTGCCGCGAGCACGTGTTTCATTCACGCGATCAGGCACACATCGTCCTCCCCCCGGAACCAAAGATTTCGCGAGCACGCGATTTCTCCATTCACGCACGGACATTGGAGAGATCCCGAAGAACTCACCGCGTGAAGGCAAAGTAGAGTAACACCACGATGGACACGGTCAACAGCGTGATCGTGTGCGGCTTGTAGAAGAAATCGAGAGAGATGTCGTCCACCGGACGCTCGTTGATGCTGCCGAAGTGGTCGGGCTTTTGACTAGATCTTGAGGTAGAGACCTCTTTGACGAACATGTCCTAGCGAAGAATGGTCTACCGTCAACTCGGTGCGGGCGGCAGCTTGGCGGTTCTTGTGTTCTTTTGTTTTTCTAGACCTCGACTAATCGATGGAGGGCTCTTCTTCTACCCTAGGATTGATCGAACTCCTGACCGGTCGGACCAGCATCGCTGCATCGCAATAGAAGACATCAGCAGAAACCGATCACACCATGACGCCAAGGCGCACAGCTCGACTGGCTCGACCAGCTCGACGACGCGGATTCGAAAATGAGGCCGATTATGTTTCAACTTTAAAATGTTCGCATCCACGCGAGATCGGACACCTGACTAGATTAGGTCGCGAAAGTTTAACTAGAGCTGGAAAGCGACGAAATTCAAGTCGACTTTGTCGCGACAGCGTGGGCGGCTAAACTGGAGATGCAAGAGGCATAAATTTAGCACCGATTGCGCAACAGACTGGCGCATGTTCGTTCGATACGAAACTTCCGATTGATCCTGTTCAGTAGCCCCGGCTGACTCGATGCGGTTGGTGTGAAGATGGCGGCGCCCATGATGGAGGTGTGCGCGAAAGCGTGGTGATGGGATTTTGTCCGTGCTTACGACTAATTGCGCTGTTTTGGGGCTTCGTTTGCGTTGGACATCCTAGTTTCTAATATGAGTAGTGTTTCGGCAATCCGAGGAGTACTGTTGGGTTGTTCTACGCGGTCTCTGCGACGGTCGTGTCAGCTTCCGATCGCGAGTCGCTGCTCAGCACCGTGCCTCCTTCAGCAACTGCCTCGGAAGTTTTCAAACAGGTCTGTATCATATGGTATTTTCTGTGTCATAAAGCTTCGTGATTCTGGTGTATTGCAATATGAACTGTAGTGTTCGACCATTAATGTACGAGCAATAAGTTCAAATGTTTCTCTTCCGAAAACCGCCGCAGGCCGCGTCAGCGCAGTCTCGATTAAAGTAAAAATTTTGACCACGTGCTCGAACCGCTAAGTCAGAAAATCGTCATTTGCGCACAAAGGCCTAACTACGCGACAAAAGTGAGTGCTCAACATTTCACCCAAGTTAGCGCTTCCTGGAGAAAAGTTATATTTTTTCTGCCATCGTTACAAATGATATTTGCTCAGAAGCGGAGCTATAGACACCACCCCTCGCCCTCTCCATTTTCACCTAAAGAGTGGAAGAAATAAAAGCTACTTAAATGGATAAGAAGGAAGATGTAACGAGTACAAGTGTCTTGACCTGCATGCTGGAACCATTGTCCTGTTTCGATCCACGACCTAACTACACTGTGTAAGACTAAGTTATGTGAAACAATAAAATTGATCATTAGAGCCGCCAGACGAATAGCACCCTTATGGGCCACAAGAAAAGAAAAATATTAACATGCCATTCTTTCGATTGAACACAGCCCAGGACCACAAAAAGAAACCACCGAAGCGTCCCAGATTGGTGGGCACGACTACTTCAAATCGTTCTACTATGGCTCCCATGGAGCCTCGGAGCTTCAACCAGCGGTTGCTGGCCAGAGTCCGGCTGTGGTCGACATCCCAGAAGACGCGCTGGACGATGACCTCACGCCGTTTGAAGAACAGCTCGCCAGTGAGCCTAACCCTGATGCCCTCTCCACTGAAGTGGACCCCGAGTTTTTGGACGAAGTCGGACCAGGTTTGCACAGGTATAGAGTCCTTGGCACAGCTTCTGTACACACAACTCGGAATAGTGTTTGAGAAGTAATAAGTGGGGTTCGGTGCTTTCAGTATGTACCCCAAAGGTCGCCCCTGTGCCGGTTTTATCAATATTGTAGAAAGTGAAAAACCTTGAATTGAAGATGTCCTTAAAAAAGAAAAAGCCAAGCCCCCCCACTGAGCTATCTACAAGGCTGCTTCTTTCCGTGGGGAGCATATCCCTTATCTTGTTTCCTTGTTTAATCAGTACTTGGATGTTATTCAAGTATTTGGGTCATGCACATATGCCCTGAAGGTTGACTAATCCCATTCCTGTGTCCTGTTGCCTTCAGCATATGCAACGATAAACACCACCTTTCACCGGACAACAACAGTTGGCACTGTAAAAAAAACGCATCTGTGGAAAGAAATAAACGCTGAAGACACGAAACTCAGTAATAGGCAGTTTCAAGCACATCTTCAATAATGAACACGAGAACTCGTAAGAGGCCCTTTCGATGACCAGCTGAACACCAAAAGCCTGTTGATTTACGGAAAATTCAGAACACACAGTTGTAGTGTTTGAAACGACCCATATGACTTGTGGACGTTCCGGCATCAGACTTTTCCGATTTCAATCTGACTGTCTGTTTCTTTTTAACAATACACGATTCTGTAGCAAAACGTGCGTAGAGTGGTATTTTCAGGGGTGTTGGAGGTCTTGTATCTAAAAGTAAAGTAGGGAGCTCTGAAGCAGGTCTTGATTCCCATCCTGCTTCCAGGTCCTTCAACCTCGCCGCCTATGTGAACCAATCGGAGACCCTCCAGAAGTTCCTCCAGCTGGGAGTGGATCTCTCCAGATTCGACCGAAGGCCGGGGGTGCCCCAGATGATCCTGGCGCTTGACTTCGAAAAGGATGTTGAACCCGTGATCCGGTTCCTGACGTCGCTTGGAGTGGAGCCGGATCGGCTCGGCTACATCTTCACCAAGAATCCAAGGATACTGAAGGTGGGGCCCCGGAAAGAATCTCCCATTCGGAGTAGGAAATTGTGGCACCTATAAACATATTTGTGGTAATCGGACATATAATAATATAGTAAGTTACATAATAACATACCGTAATATCCTGAGTCATCACCCACCCCCCTGCCGCCTGAGATTCATAACAAATGTAAGGTGGGCCATGTCTCGGTGGGTAAGTACAAAAAGTTGAGAAAAAGCTAAACAAAACGCCAAATGCTTTGTACATATCTAGCGCGGCTGCACTAGAGATACATTAAACTCAGAACTCCTATTAGTTTCATTCTTTTATTCAAGAAATGCTCACAATACGCACGATGAATACCGCCGATTGGCACACAGCACGAACGCTTGTTCCGTGAAAGCATGTTTCTTACTACGCTATGTTCTCTTCGTTAGAAAAAAAAAAATAAACAAGAAAATAAAAAATCCAACAATGCTGGGGGATGCTGGAGAAGCAGGAAAGCTGGTGATCGCGTTCGCAAATAGGCGAAGTTGGGCGCCTTGTCGATCACAAGGAGCAGGCAGGCTCTTGTGCAACTTTCTTTTTTCGTGCATACATGCGTGCGTCCGTGCACGATGTGCTATCAATGCAGATTGAGGCAGTGTTGCTGCGTGGCGTGGACGGCACCACGAACACGGAGCTCGAAATGGGACGTTTTACAAGATTCTGTGTGCGGCCTGCCAGCAAATCTTTACTTACCAATTGGCTTTGTCTCACAACACATTGCACAAGCTGACCAACCGCAGTTGTGATGTTTCGGGGGAACGAGCGGGTTCGCAGTGATTTCAGTGGAGACGGACTTTGACCTTACACTTTGGGGTTACATTCCAGGATATGGGGCCTTCGCTGACCTCGCAATCCCTGAATGGGTTAATGCTAGTGTTACCTTCTTGATTTTTTTTTTTTTTGTCTGAATGAGTTTTTTTTTTATAAGTAAAACAAAATTTTTTTATTTGTTATCTCTATCGTATTCCTTTCGCACGCGTACTCTGACTTCAGGGTCACAGAAATCAGGGAGGAAATGCGTGAACGAAGTAAAGTGTCTTTCACTCCTTTGTTTTACTTTGTCACGAACATCCTGCAACCGTAAGGCCCACAGCCGCGTCATTCTGGTAGGGTTAATGTTCGTAGATCGCGGAGACAGGGTTGGGGTATTTGTAGGGTGGGCGATCACCCTGGTGTTATTTTGGAAATCAATATTCGCCCAAAAAGTGGGATGGGCGATGTCTTGGGATATTACGGTAGTAATATTGATCACAAGACATAATAGTAGTAAAACATATAATGATAGAATAAGACACCTATAAATATGTTAGTAGTACAAAGATGTTCCAAAAGCTAGCTGAGTTCATGATCAAATAGAAACAGCCATTAAGGCAGAGTAAACATTTTTAATAATGTTAGTAGTAATAAGGCAGGCAGGCTGGCATAGATTCGTTCTAGGTACTCAAGACTGAATGAATTAATGAAAAGCATAGACAAGTGCAAAAGTCTCAAATGTTAGTATTTCTTTGTCCTTATAGTTAGTTTTCCCGGTTCTCGGGCTCATTGTGCTCTGTCTGATGTGTTGTGTTAGTCCATGTTATCCTGGTAACATTTTATGGTAAAGACTGATAGTATAGTGAAAATATGACATAGTTTCTGCGGACTATAACCAAAGTTTTATTAAAAACACATAAACGCGACGTTTCGGGACCCACTCGGTCCCTTGGTCACGGGTCTGAATATGAACATAGTGATGCAAAGCAAAAGTATGCCTGTGATTCTGCTTATATTCTGCTTATATTCTGCTGTATAAAGATATTAAAAGTACACCCCATGACACTGTTAGTACAGACAGAACATCAATGCTTCTTCCCATTTTATTTTGAAATGGCATTGGTGGTCACTAAATTGTACCGCTTAGGTTAGTTCCCCAAATGTTTATTGACAGCCTTTTGAAGAAAAAAAATAGTAAAAGCTGGCTACCGCTTGTTTGCAATAACAGTGTTGCTCTGTGTACACCTTGTAATGACATTGTTCATGACAGCTGTATTATGGGCTTTGAAAGGATTTATGTTTTGCTTCTTTTTGTTCAAACTGCTGACCCACATGATTTGTTTTACAGCACACTTTCTATTTTTTGGGGATGACCCCAATGCCCAAAACCCACTAAAGTGACAAACGGAAACAACCGACACCGGCAAGCCTCGAACACACGCAGCATGCACACAATGGTACCTTTAGCAGGCTTGCAGTTTTTCGGTGCTTGTGAAGTAAGCACGAGTGATTGCAAGCCTGCCCAAGATACCTTTGCGTGCATGTTGCACATGTTTGTGGCTTGTCGGTGTTGGTTGTTGCCTTTCGTTGCTCTAGTAGGACTCGGGCATTAGAGTAGCGTCCGGTGTCTGCTGTTCACCCTTGAAATTGAGACACTTCATTTATCCAACTTAATTGCATGTCGTGGTTTAGACTTTGCACAAATCATGATCTGTGCTTGAACGAGTTCTGCCGCCACGCAGGAACAACTGGAGAACCTTCAAGTGCGCGTCGACTACCTGCTGTCCAAGAAGTTCACGAAAGAACAAGTCGGGCGCATTGCTAGCAATGCACCCTTCTTTCTCATGTTCAGCGTTCGCCGAATGGACCGGCGACTTGGCTATCTGCAGAAGACATTTGAGCTCACCGGCGATGAAGTCAGGCACGTGGTGGCCAGACTGCCCAAGCTCCCAACGTGTAGCATCTACCTCATCAGTGTGAGTCGTCATCAACACTCTTGATGTCGTTACGAATGTGAAATGCTAGGCGGATGTAGAACTGAACAACATGTTTAATAAATGCTTCGTCACACTGAGGCAACACGACAGCAACAGCAACACAACACATTGTCCAACAGTCGGGCAACTTGTCGCTCGCTCCCCATGTTGTCCGACAAACGTGTTACATTGCGGCAACAGCACGACAACATGTACGACAACTAAAATGTTGCCTCGGTATGACAGCTTTCGGCAACAAAAACAGCAGCAACTTGTGTTGGACAACATGTGTTGCCCTGATCGCTAGCTGAGCGAATTTCGGGCCGGCAGCATGACAACATAGATAGCTTCGATGGTAGAGCTAGTCCTCTATCAATAACGTCGTACTCAAATAAAGGCTTGGAAAACGTTATTTAACAATAATTAGGGCTGGCATGCAGCTAAAATATTTTCGATTAATGTTTTTGCTGCGTAGTTACGGAAAGTGATTTTCAAAATGGTCACAGCTACGGTCGTGAACGTTCAGACTGGTTTTGAGATTAGGATTGCCGAGAGACCAGCTCACATAACTGATAGTAACATAAAATGGCATGTCTACTCACCCGCTGATGAAATATAATAAAAATAATCCAGGAAACCAAAGATTAAAAAATCGAAGCATTAAAATGACTTTTCTGATCATGATTGTTGATGCTTGGAACTTGGAAACAGCCGCTACCAGACACCCGATTTTTTTTCAAAATACCCAGAACGTTTTGGGGGAATGAAGAGATTATGTTGCAGGCGGTAGGCAAGTAGACAGCATTGAAAAATATTTATTCCTTCGATTTTTAAGAAGGCCGATCGTGTTGGTGTTGGAGTTTTGAAGCACTGTCAGTTCAGCTCAACACCACGCTACAAAAGACGCTTTGGGGTACTGCCGGTGCTAACTCAATTTTACAGTAGACATAGGAATTGCATGAAAGAACCGGACAGAAACACTTCATACGGTGGTGTAAATCCCGAAAATATGTCAGCGATGTCACTTTCCTCGGTTAGGGCTATCTGCTTTGTCAGCGAATGAAGAACATTTCGATAAAATAAAGAGCGGAAAATACTCCCCGTGTCAAGTTTTCTAATCACAGTCACTGGTTGATGTTGCACCGTGGTAATTCCCGGCCCTTCGAACGCACTAGCACTTTGTAGAGTCACATTGCCAGCGATTCCGCGCCGCACACGAACGAAGGTTAACAATCAAGATGGCAGAGTGTTCCCGTGTTGTCCTCGCCATCAGCGTGGTGTGACAGGGTTGTTGGACAACAAATCGGGCAACACGGTTGCCGGGCAGCAGCAACACGTTGCCCAACTGTTGTTGTTGCCGCGATGTGACAGGGTCGCCGGCAACACAACTTTCCCATGTTGCCGGATAGAGTTGTCCAACTGTTGCCTCAGTGTGACGGGGCCTTAGGGTGAACTTGTACCTAGTACTAACTTCAAGAGAAAGGTATGTACCACACATCTTGCAGCGGGAGGTTGACTGTCCCAAAGCAACGCAATACCGCCACGTTTGTACATGCAGTATGTTCAGGAATGCTCTGAACCCGAACACACAATAACAGCCGACAATGGGCTGTAACTTTCTAGAAGGGCAAAAAGTGATTAAGGAAAGAATTGGACCGAGCAAAGCAATATTGGGATTTCGCATCATAAAATTGGTGTTCAGCCCAATTCTTTTCGCTCCGTTTCAAGATTTGGGAAATTTCCGAGTGCTGTGGATAAATGCGTATCGATGGGGTCGGTACTATTTCTTTAGTTCGAGAGCAGCGTAGAGATTTGGAATATTTCTTGAACTGTGAACTCCACACAGTCCATAGAAAAAGAAGATTCCAGAGATTTTATTTGTTTTTATTAGACGGAGACAAATTTATTTTATTTATTTATTTTCTTTGCCCTCAGGGCCCAAAGGCATTACGGAGGGGGAGAGCAAAGTTGCGATCAAAACGATGTAAAGCAAAGTTATTCACACTCAACAACAACAAAAAAATTATTGGTAAGAGCAGACCTAAAAAGTACAGTGTCAGTAATGGATGCAATTGGTCTGGGAAGGTGGTTTTAGTCAAAGGATGTGCGATGAAGGAAAGAAGATTTGAATGTAGATGTGATAGCGATAGGTACTGTCGAGACCGGTCATAACGAAGTCGGTTATAACAAAATAGCGGCTACAGCGAAGCGATCACGATTTCCCATTCCTTTTCGCACTTTGTTATAACCGAAATGGCTGATATAGTGAAGGGATTTCTGATTACCGTTGACTTCGTTATAACCGGTCTCGGCAGTACCTCAACTTTGTGCTGATGAGCATGACGAGCAGAAATATAAAAGGGACGGGTGATTAATTTGTCGCGAAGCGCAGAGTTATAAAAATAAAGTTTGTGAAATAAAGAGACGCATGAAAGGTTATGTCGCAGGAAGAGGGGCGGGGGTGGCAAAGTTGATTTCATAGAAGTGACACTAGATGTATAGTGATAATTAGAAGAATAAAACAAGCAGATCTATTTTGAACGACTTCAAACGCGGTGATGAGTGGCCTGTCCAGGATCCCAGACAGAGGCTGCATATTCTAATTTTGGTCGAACTAGAGTTTTATAAAGAATTAGCTTGAGGGAATCAGGTGCTGATGAAAAGTTACGCCTGAGGTAGCGTAACATACGGTTAGCATTAGATGTGATATACTGAACATGTGTTTCCTATGAGAAATTAGAAGTTATATGTATACCTAAATATTTGTAAGAAGATACCATGTCAAGCAGAGCCTGATTAAGAAAGTAGTTGCAAGTTTCATGTGATTGGCGAGATACACGCATGGACTTACATTTGTTAGTATTAAGCGTCATAGACCATACGTCACACCACTGGTAGATAGCGTTAGCATCGGACTGAAGCATGATGTTATCATGATCATTAGGCACCTCACGGCAAATCACACAGTCAGCAAATAAGCAAATAGACAAGGAAACATTAAGAGGGAACTCGTTAATATATATTAGAAAAAGTGAAGGTCCTAAAACAGATCCTTGGGGAACCCGAGAGGCTACAGACGAGAAGGAAGAGTTACTATTATTTACCGTAACAAATTATGATGGCAATGATAGAAAAGATCGAATCTGCAAGAACATTAACATCTATGTTAAGCTTGGACAGTTTCAGAAGTAGTAGTTTATTAGATACTTTATCGAACGCTTTGGAGAAATCTAGAAAAATGCAGTCTGCCTGGGATCCTCGGTCCAGGATGCAGTGAAGGCCATGTGCGAATGATAAAAGCTGTGTCTTGCATGAAAACGTTTTTCGAATTCTATGTTGGGATGGGCAGAAAGAGTTATTACATTCTAAGAAATTGACAAGGTGGGAAAATATACGCTCAAGGAGTTTGCAAGGAACACTGCTTATAGAGATTGGGCGATAATTTAAAGGGGAATGTTAGTCACCAGTCTTGTAAATGGGAACCACCTTCCCCACCTTCCAATCTAAAGGAAGAACACAATCTCTAATGGACTGATCAAAAAGTTTAGTTAAAATAATAGAAGAGATACAAAACTTGAAAGTATAAAACAGAGAGGACGAGGACGGGAACAGGACATCTTTCGTTAGAATGGCACAACGATAAAACCGCCCCCCAAGGGTCTCAACGTTCTCAAAGAGGGAAAGGAGATACCAGTTATAAAGGAAGGGGAATACACTAAAAGAAAAGTTTGAAAAGCGCATCAGTAATCTAGTTATTTTCGATTACTTAGAATTAACCTTGGTCATTGTCAGCGATAATGCGGGATTATTCTTGTTTGCAGTCCAAAAAGGGAATTGTACTATAAATTTAAAAGTTTAAAAAGCTGTAGCGTCACGACGAGGTGTCAATATTCTACCTAGTCATCTCTGGTGTTAAGAATTCGACCTCTGTCTTTGTCAATAACTAGATTACAGATGCGCTTTTCAAACTTTTAGTGTATTCCCTTTCCTTTATAACTAGTATCTCCTCTCCCTCTTTGAGAAAATTGAGACCCTTGGGGGGCGGTTTTATCGTTGTGCCATTCTATGTTGTTGCTAAATGAAAGATGTCCTGTTCCCGTCCTCGTCCTCTCTGTTTTATACTTTCAAGTTTTGTATCTATTAACCAACACGCTCGTTTTCAACTGTAATAGAAGAGATGCTTAGTGTTTGTCAAAAGCTTTGAATTAATTAAGGACCATCTTAATGTTTCTGTGACACGATCGACACCAGCACAATCAAGCAAGATATGGTCCATCGGCAAATAGTCTGAAATGTCTAAAAGAGGACACTCCTTGCTGCTTTCACTAGAAAATGATTCAAGAAAAACTCTGTTCAATACATTCGCACACTCTTGAATTGGTATAGCATCCCCAATTTCGTTTTTTAGACTACTGTCGAGGCCGGTTATAACGAAGTCAACGGGAATCGGAAATCACTTTGCTATATCCGCTATTTTGTAATAACCGACTTCGGTTATAACGAAGTGCAAAAGGGAATGGGAAATCGTGATCGCTTTGCTGTAGCCGCTATTTCATTATAACCGACTTCGTTATAACCGGTCTCAGCAGTAACAGAAAACTCAATCTTTTTGTTCATGATGTTCCAGAACTTTTTAGGGTTCTTGATTAACACATTGGGTTGTTTAGACTATTTTTGTTTCATATGCAAGAGTCATTGTTGCAGGGTGAAATTTAGAGATATATCTTCTTTCATGCTTATGAGTATTCTGAAACTTATTTAGTACTACTGTGTGTTTTTTTATGCAAGTGGTTATTCAAGGGCTGCATGGGAGGTTCTGTCTGTTGCAATGCAAACTAAATATGAAGCAAAGACATCGGACATGCAAATTGGTTCAAACAGAAAATTATAAATTTAAAGCAGAGAATAGGTGCAGTCAGTAGACATTTTACGAGTGGGTGTATCATGGCTTCTTGAATAGATGCAGTTAAAAGGCATTTCCATGTTGGGAGGAATGTGACATGATGATGAATCTGATATGTGGGACCACTTTTCAGGATAACACATTTGCCATCAAAGAAGAGATGGGCTTCAGCCCGGAACAGACCAAGCAACTGCTGCTGAACTGTCCCAAGTTGTTTCTTTCAAGTGAGTGCTGTCTTTCGCTTCTTGCACTCTCCATTGGTAGTCACTTGCTGCCTTTGCATGTGAACCGCTACCATACCAAATGATATTTTTTATTCGAAACAGATTTTCAAAAAAGGTGCATTTACTCCTACGTTTATGTCGTCTTCACTATATGTTTTTCGAGCTCGGCGGACATTCGAGGGGCAAACAACTGTCTCTATCTGGTGAGTAATTAACGAAAATTTGTTAATTAACTTTTTAAATTAGTGAAAATAGGCGCAGGGTTCCAATTAAAAACTTACTGAGCCTTATCGAAAACCACTATATCAACTCTTTTTAGAACGTCTTGAAGCTCGTGGGAAACTTGGGGATGCGCCAAAGTTACCACTCGGGAAGCAGGCGCAAAGCCAGCATTGGCGGAAAGTGGATGATTATGGTCGGTGACAGGTCAAGAACAAAGTAGAAGCTTCTCCCACCTCTTTCCACTTTGGCAGCGAGAACGCGGGAGAGAAGGCGACCTCCTCTCCACCGTTCGCTCCGTTGAAGTGAAAAGGGGTGGGAGGAGCTTTCACTTCGTTCTTGACCTGTCACTGACTATAGATTGTTATCGCATTGCGCCACGGCTAGCTTTGCACCTGCTTCAAGAGCGGTAACTTTGGCCCGCCCCAGAGTTTCCCACGAGTTTCAAGTCGTTCTAAAAGGAGTTGATATAGTGGTTTCTGATAACGCTCAGTAAGTTTCTGATTGGAATCATAAGTTTATTTGCACTAATTAACCAGTTAATTAACGAGCTTAGTTAATTACTCACCAAACTGTGACGGTTGTTCGCCCTTTGAATATCTGCCAAGCTCAAGAAAAAATATAGCGAAAACAGCATTAACTTAGCAGTAAAATTTTTTTTTTTTTTTTTAAATCTGTCTAGAACAAAAAAATATTACCCGGTATAATTTGTGCTCATTAAAGTGACTAGTTTGGAAAGGAGCAAAGTAACTGCTAATTATCTCAGATTTTCTAAGAACAGGGACTGCAAATGTTCACTTCCACCCAGTCTACGTGATGGGAAGCTAAAAATGTTACCGAGAGTGTTAACTCTTTGGAATCAAAGTTGAACGGGTAGGTCAGGTTCGGAAATTGCCTGCGAGATGTTAAGCATTTCCGTCCTTTGAACTGCCCATCCTAAATCACGGACGAAAGTGGTTACGTCTAGTTAACGAATCACAACGCCCCGTCTCTCTCGTCCACCGTAGCTCGCAGGCTCATAGTGGAAGCTTTCGACTACCTCCACAACACCATGGCTCTGAGCCACGATCAGCTGCTGAAGTTTCCCTCCATCATACGAACCCGGAAATGCGTCCTCCGGCCTCGCCACGAATTTCTCGCGAAGCTGGGCAGGGACCAGTACGACGCCACCCAGCCAAACTACGTCGCTCTCAAGGCACTCGTGTCGGGGAGCGACGCGGACTTCTGCGAGAACGTCGCCAAGACCTCCGTGGATACCTTCAACCAGTTCCTCAAGACGATGTGACAAAAGACTTTGTCGGGCCAAGTGAGCGTTTGTGGAGAGTTTTTTTTTGTTGGCTTAATGTGTTGGTACTACCCGATTAAAGAGTTGACACTAGGATTTTAGGGGCTCTTCCTTCAAAAGAAATGCAAGCAACCCTGGTCAGAAATTGACTTAAAAGGGCAAAATCATACTTTTGGTTTTTAATTTCTAGGCAAGGTGGCACAAGCTGCTGCCCATTATAAGAGGTACGGTTGTTAGCATCCATCCTGTTTTCTAATTTCTTTTTTTTTTTTAATATTGATATTTTGCGTGTGCATTGCATTGCCCATGTAAGTGTGGCACATCAGGGTTGGAAAACTGTAATGTGCTGGCAGGGCAGCAGGCTTTTCTTTCCAGTACGGTAATTAATGTAGAAAAGATTTGTGGCGACGGTAACATTGAAACGCAAAAACAAGACACGTAAGCATTGCGGAAACAACATCGTCAATTCGCACAAGAGGCGACGTTGTTAATCGCTTGACCCGATCGTACCATTTTCATAGACAGCATCACCGCCGCAGCAGGGCCCACTTGCAGGAGGTACCTTGCTCCCATTCGTCGCTGGAAGTCATTGCTGCAGCGGGCCGAATGTAGCTGCCAAGTGGAGAAAGAGAGGGCCGGGCAGAAAACCAGAGATGGACAGGGGGGTAAAATCAACTCATGCAAATAAAATATGTATAGAAAAACTGTTGCAAGGGAAGAGTGATGTTCCATGATATTTTCTTAATTTCGGCATATGTAACATAGTTGCTTTAACCCTCTAAAAAAAAGAAAAAATATATATATATATTTTTACATTTATGCAGTGTCAGGTCAGTCTGCCTTCGAGGTACGGTGTCGCCGGTTTACACCGTAGACGAGAAATTTGGCCAGTATAGTATGAGCGCTAGCCAGGGGTCTTTAACACTGCACCACGCAGTAGTGATACATGACTGCGCACCAGTACGATGCTCATCCAGATCGAAGCGGGCGGAGGTGGGAATTGAACCCAGGCTCCCTGGGTTCTGCAGTGCAAGCGTTCGCTCCACGTGCTACGAGCTGCACTAATGCACTCTGCCGCTGATCCTCCTACAAGTAAGAATTTTGGTATTCAATATTACTTAATTTACAAGCATGTGAAAATTCGACTTCAAACTTTGTTCACATTGCATACTATCTCACAAAGACACTCTTTGAGGGACAGTGTGATTGTTTCATTTCCATATAGTATTCTCCAAAAAGGAAGACTATAACAATTATTTTTTTTTTATATAGAAATTCCTGGTGCTGGAAGGGCACGAGCTTCAGTTCAAATGCTTTCACGTCGGGGACATCACCACAAGTTTTTTTCCTTTGTAAGCGTCCCCAACTTTCTTCGACATCAATGCCTCGGCACATGCACTGAAATAAGAATTTACACTGTCATAAAATATGAATAAGCAGTAATTAAACTTTTGGACAGTTTTTATTCCACAAATATACAAATATCTTTGCATTGAATCCTTTCAGCCTTTGTTCGCAAAATTATAAATTCATGACTTTTAACAAAAGATTGTAATGTTCCCAAGTACTGTAGTTGCCTGGTTATCATAGAACGCCAATCAATTAGAGTTTTTATATTCCCTCGAAAATATTTCATAACACGGAATGTTTCAGAAAGTGGGCCATGTATCAGCAGATAGTGTCAAGTACCATACCCAACCAGAAGCAAATGCATGGTTTTGCTTCCACGAAGAAAAAATGAAGTGTGACAAAAACGGTTAAAATTGAGGATGGCCACGATCCTGAGCAAACTTTATCCTGTATACAACAGCCTTAACGATTGATTCCCAGGACATGACCTTGGTGCACAATTTCAGAGGGATAATACTGTCACGGGTGGTGACCAAAAAAACAGGAAATAAAAAGGAAGAAATAAACGTTTAATGTGGCGAACTTGTGCCAAAACTAAAAGGGTACAAAAGATCATAACAGAGCGTCGCGGGCGTCGAAGTCGGCGAGACAGCAGAGTCGAGCGCTGGGGCGAAACTGACTCCTGCTTGCCAGGCGGAGCCGCTTTTGTACACGCGTTGGCTTCTGGAGCACTCGATGTAGAAGGTTCGACGTGTAGAACATTCCAACCTCGAATCAGCTAGACGGTTCTCGAATTTACTAGAACATCACATTACAGTGTAAACAAAAATGCGTAGCCGCGACCAGGAATCGAACCCTGGCCATTCGCGTGGGAGGAAAGCGCGATAACCGTTAGGCTACGGCCGCGCTGCCTACTTGGCGCGCGGCAATACTGTGAACAAGGTTAGGAGAGGTGTGCCATTTATGGGTAGGTGTGTCCAAATGCACCAGGTTTGCAATCAAACATATTTCTTGAGCCATCAGTCTTGGAGAGAAACTATGTGTGTGCATGTTGCAAATGATCATGCAAGCATAATGACAACCATTGGTGTTTGTGTCGAAAGCCACAGCACGAATCTTGGTACATAAAACAGGTGCATTGGGATTTACCCATCCCAAAATATATTTCATTATCGACTTTATGTGGTATGACCAAAGTACTGTACTCCATACTCTTTGAATTCATGATGGATGTCTTTTTAGTTAGTACCTTGATTAGGTGAGCACCCTATTTAATCAAGTAATAGACATAATGCTTATGGAAAAGGCCTATACATCACCATAAAATCATGGAAGGGCACCCATCCAAAATGAAAAGATAAATGGTGAGAAACATGAGGAGGGCTATCTTTGGATACGAGACAGCAAAACTCGTTTGGCCTCGAGTTGTTGTCATTGACTGTGCGGTAGGTACTTCTGCATGTTTAGTTAACTGTTACCTTTTGACCAATGTAACCATGAAGTGATGGTTACATTTACATGTACTAAACATATGTGCTTGTCCTGCCCAGGAAAATAGGTAGTCACGAGAGTAGAAAACTGTCTGCCCAACACCTTGGGCCAGTCAGTACAGTGGTGGAAGTGGCATTTGACGTTTGTAGCAGGTTCTGTAGCAGCAGGGCAAAATACTGGTTTGGAGCAGATGCTAACATCTGTTAGCAGTAGCACATCACTTGAAAATGAAATAGTGATTGCGTCTCTACACGAGTTCATTTACGATAGTGATTGGGGGTTGCTCTTTGACAGTGGACAATATAACTTACCTTGTGTAATAAAACTAGTTAGGGCACAAAAGGAACACGGAGCCATAGTTTTAGAAATAAGGTTCTGATCAGAGTAGGTTCTATCTACAATGGGTATTAAAAAAATGCTTGAAAAATGAATTGTAGCAAACACTTGTTGGGATAAAGCCTCTCTCCCCTCCCACTTACACCTGGTATTTAGCCTGTAAATATAATTCCTGTAAAATTGCAGCAAAAACCAGCATAGGCACTAAAGTATGTGTATCAATAAAAATGTGGCACCTCCCCCCCTTTTCCAGACAGATTTTAAGAACCTACCTAACTCAAACCTAGTATATAAACTGCAAAAAGAACCACCCACAAATATTACGAGTACCTACTCCTGAGCTTTAAAATTTACAGTGCTCTTAGCAATGTCTATGAGGAAACAGCTTGAACACTTACAGAAAGACATACAGCTTTGTGTATGTCCTGTCCTGTCTGTAGTGCTCAAGCTGCTTCCTCAGACATGTAGAAACTAGCTCAGCTCTAACCGGTTATGCTCTTGGCTGCGTTAGAACCAGAGTGAGGTCAAAGTTTGCTGCTCTTTCTATCAACAGCCGCATTTAATCAAATACAGACCAGAGTTTCCATTTTCTCTTCTCGTCATGTCGTATTACACCTGAGACTGCGGTGGAAGAAATTGGAAGAACTTTCAGTAGAAGGAACAGACACAGAGAACGTCTCAATGATTAGCTACCACCAGCTCGCCTGCACTCTCACCGTCTTTTCTCTTCTCGTAGCAGCTTTCTAAAATTGGAGATCAACCTAAAATTAAGACCAAAGAAGGCAGATCTGGACCAGTTCCGAGATGCTCACCCATGTCAACTGTTGCTCCTAGCACTCCGGTGTAAAGCAGTGAAGCTCGACGTGCCGGTGAGAGGCAGCGAGAGGTGGCACGGACGCATGCAGCTGACATAACCGATAACCTCATCCGGACTGCAAGATTGTGGTTTTGACTTCTCAGTAGCTGCCACCCAACTATTTCACATAATTCTCGAGACGTTTAGCTTCCGACATCGACATTGTCTGGAACTCCAGGCGATGTTAGTGACCAACCGTTCAGCGCAGTTGGCAAGCAATCTCTAATCTTTGTTTCACCTTAACTCAAAGCACATCATGGCATTCGTCCATCTTGCTGTGCGTATTCTTTCATTGACTAAATCGGGTACAGCAAATGCCCCGCAACTTGCTCTTTTAGAGTTTATGGTGGTACCTGGAGCCCTTGACTGTGATCTGACCCAAGATGAAACAAACAATATGCTGAGTGGGTGAGTTGAGACATTGCATAATCTGTATTTGTACCATTTTCCTTTCCTCCTACTTCATTTTTATTTTTGGTTTTGCTGAAGTTCATCTCGGCACAATTCTTAGCAAAAATGGCATTTTGGCACAACATGGAGCAAACTCATTCATGACACAGCCCTTCCATCACAGTCAGTATATCCTGACATCATTCAATCTACGATCCCTGCAATCCCTCAACCTACCCGACCCTAAACAGAGAGCTAATCGTTTGAACGTCCTCAACGTGGTATCGAAAACGGGGCTCAAAAGTAAACGAGGACAACACAGAGTTCGGTCTTTCCTTTGTTTTATTCTGGGTGGAGGATCAGGGCCTAGATCATCCTGCGGAGGAGGCGGTTGATGAGGTCTTCCCGGTTTCCGAAGTCTCCCCCCTCGCTGTAGTGGTTTGTCTTCTTGCGCCAGCCTCCCCTTGGAGTGTTCAGCTTGAAGTGCCACAGGAAGTTGTTGGCCTTCTTGAAGTTGGGGCCCACTGTGTACAGCTCGTGGATCAAGTCCTCCACACAGATGATGCCCTTCTTTCCTGCGCACAGGATGCACACAAGCAACTTTAGTCTTGGGCAAGCTCTGAATTCGTACTTTTCAACAGACACAAGTTTTTGATACCTTAAACCACTCAGTTGACTGGCCACCCCCATCTAATGGGCACAGCTTACAGTTTTGAGTCTTACAAGGATAAAATGTCTGAATGACTCATACCATAAGCAATACCACGAGTTTTCTCTTTGCTAAGCAGCCTTTGGTCAAAAGGTCCTGTTGCTCAAAGAAGTTGGTAGCTATTAAAAGCAAACTTGTATGAATTTTGAGATAGCTTGCCTATCAACAAGAGTGCTTAGATGGTTGGAGTGATCATCATTACTACAAGCAACACCACACATTTAGTTTTGGCTGTGCAGTGTTTGGTCAAAATATCCTGTTGTTCAGAGCAGTAACTACTGAATGTAAAGTTGTAAGGCTTTCCAGACAATTTTGCTATCAGCAGAAGTACCAGGATTATAGGACTCGTTAGATCAGGATGTACTATGTTCAAACAACACACCACTTGTACAGTTTTTGGTTAAAAAAGGCATTAGAAACTGTTAAGAGCAGACTTGTACGGATTTTGAGACCACTTGGCTATCAACAGGGATGCTGGGATTATGAAAGTGATTATTAGATAGGATGTACAACAATGTGCAGCATTTCAAGCACTTCAAAGGGTGCTAGAACACACACCAACTGCGACAAAGTTGGAGCTTCAATGTTCGCACTCTTTTCTGGCCGTGCCAACACTAAACTACTGCTGGCCGGTTAAGGGACGGTGCGGTTAACCTTCTCAAAGGAAGGATACAACAGACTTCAAAACAAAAGCAGTCTGCTGATGCAAGGGAGTCTGCAACACAGGCACGCAATGTTGAAACTCACCGAGCCTCTTTTCAATGACCGCGTTGTCGGACAGTGGCACTCTGCGATCATCCAGGCGGCCGAAGCCCCGCTTGTAGATCAGCTCACGCACAGTCTTGAGGTTGGGGTACCTGTTAAGTCAGTTCACAATCATCAGAATCTAATCTCTAGGCTGAAACGGACAACTTACTGAACCAGACGAAATAACCAAAGGCTACAGCCATTGTCCCCCGAACATGCATGCGTTCAGCGTATTTGAATAGCTTAAAAGAATTTAAAGAGAAATTTCTTGACAATGCCAATGCGGAGAGCAAGTCGTTTGCTTCTTGCACAGGAGTTGTGGAGACGACAGAACGACACCAAGTTCCGATTGGGTTTGATTGAAAGGATTAGTGGGCAGACCTCAACACTAGATGCCTTCAGATCTACCCACTATTTTCTTTTCAATCAGTCAATAAGAGTTTGGCATTCTGATATAACTGCCAACACCTGTGCCAGAAGCAGATGCACTTACACTCCGCATAAACATGTTACTGTTAACTGATTAAAGGGGCCCCGCAATATTATTTAAGTGTACCCTTTTTGCACTCTCCACATCTCTTGTGGTTCGGGCAACCCAGCGGGCATGGAGAGAGTGACTAAATATATCAGTGTGTCATATTCTAACCGGAAACCTCCTCCCCTCCTACAGAGTGCCCTGTGATGCTAAACGTGCGCGGCATGTATCAAAACTGCTAAACACTTCATTTTTAGTCGAAATACAAAATATAAATGGCGCCAACCGTACAAAATATTTACGAAAGTTTTTGTCCACTATTTTAGATGAGAAGAGAAACAAATGCAGTTCAGTAAGTATGGAAACAAGAAACATTGAGCGATGACCCGTCGACATACTCGCATTCCCACGATTCCGAAGCACGCTTGCTTCAGGATCTCCGAGGGCTATGCCCCGCAGATCCTAGCAGACGACGCATGACGTTGGTGGCACATTTTGCAAGAAGTGAAAATACAAATTTGTCTCCTTGCGAGACCACATGAGACTCGCCTAGACTTGTCCGGAACTTGAGTGTTGTCGAGCTGGGGCCGAGAGGCTTTGCCAGCGTGCTACGGACACTTATGAGGAGTGTCCCTGTACGGTGTACTACTCAGAGCTCCGCACCTCTATCGAGAATTTGGAGCTCCAACTTTGACAGACCAGGTAAATTTATGCCAGCAAGCGCGGTGGAGGGCTGAAGCAAGCAAGGAGCCGTTGTGTGCGCGCGAGACTGCAGGGGAAGCGGTCATCAATGTAAGCCACCGCAGACTGGCCACCCAATTTAGGGCCAGGGATGTCATGAAGGAGGTTATTTTTTGCTTGTGTTTGAATTTTTTTATTTGCCTACAACTTTTAAAATAAAGCGAATTTAGAGAAAACCTCCACTAAGTTACTACATTCAGTACACTCAGGTTCGGTGGAAATTAAAAACCAATCAAAAAGTCATTGCAGGGCCCCTGTAGGGCATAATACAAGCAGCAACACGATGTCACATTGCCTACTCACCCCCAGGTGATGTAAGGCTCGGCGATCCTGAGCATGTTCACGGTCGCCTTGTTCAGCTTGACGAAGGTGGCGTTGTTGATCTGCCTCAGACGAAGCAGCTGCAGGACTTTCCTGGGCTTCGGGCTCACTCCATTAACACTGAAACGAGGATTCAATTGACCCATTAAAGACGACAACAAACCAACACTACGGTGGATTCTACTGCGGTGCGCAAGTGAGTTGGATAGTGAATCGCTTCTTACCCTCGGATACGGATGACAACGGCGAGCTTGGGTTCCGCGGGGACATAGAAGTTGCCCTTGTTCCTGGCGACGCGCTTGAGACGAATGGTGTCTCTTTCTTGACGCCGGTACTCCTTGACGTACTGTTCGGCGCGTTTGAAGATCTCCAGCCGCTTCGCGCGGTTTGCCTGTTTATAGATTGAAACACAAAGCGGTCACTGCAGTACTCGTAGAATGCGTCAGCGGAACAAGAGTTAGCACGAGTCTCACCTTGCGTTGCTTGATGGCATTCTGGAGCTGCTTAACTTTGGAGAGCGCACGCTGCTTGCGGCGCTTGAGGAGGGTCTCCGGAACTTCCGGAAGCTTCTGCTTTTCGGGTTTCTTTGTAGCGCTGCGAAGACAAGACGACACATGTCAGTGAATGAACGCACCGGCTGTGGGTGCTGGTGTGATCGTGGGTTCGAGGGGGTCCGCTTGTCGCCGTCTTTTTGAAAGGTTCGAAAATTCCGCAATCATTTAATACGCCAAAATCCCGAATCCACGTTAAGTTCAGGTCAATTTGGATCGAATTATGAGGTTGAAAGTTTTTTCTCGGGCAACGATTACGCCGGATTGAGTCGAAAAGAAGGTGAAACACTTACGTCGGCGCCATGGCTACTTGGGAAAAGAACACATCCGGGGATTAATGGCGGCGAGGAAAATATGAAGCCCCCTCTCGGCTCTTTGAGGAAGCTCTCCAAAACGAAAACGTTGAACGGGTTGAACGCGCTACGGATAGATGGCGCAGGGTGTTCGCGCGTCCTTCGTGACGTCATCTTCGTATCAAACATGGCGATCCAGGTGGCAGAGATTCTGCAGATCGCAGCCGCTGCCGTGCAACGCGCGTAAACATTGGGATAACAACAACAGCGCCGTGGAAGGGAGGAGATCTTCCTTCACCCCTCCCGCTGCTCTCCATCGCTCCGTTCTTTTCATCGCAAACCTGCCCCGGAACATCGCGACCGACTACATAACACCTGTCTCCTGCGGACAAGCAGTTCGTTCTTCGCCGAGGAAGATTCTCGATCGGAGGAGTACTGCGCTCGCCTCCTACGCCTAGCAAAAGCCAGCGCCGCCGACTCCGGTGTTCTTGCAGTGAGCAGAGATCGTCGCCGATGCGCTGCTCTCCGTTGCTGCGACAAACGGTCGGCACGTTACCTCGCGGACCATCGCGACCTTGACCAAGCATCGGAGCCCGAGCGGAGGAAAAGAAAAAAAAAGTTAAAAGAAAACATGGTCGTCGAGACGTCCACCGCTCTCTACTGCCGAGCGGTTCGCGAGGAAGATTAGTGGGAGCGGAGTCGACAGCGGTGAGAAAAAAAACACCGTCATGTCGTCGTCGGGCCCGACTCGACAACGGTCTTTTCGGGATCGACTTCACGGCATCGGGCTCTCATGGCAGTGAGTAGATTTGTTTTCTTTTGGCATGTTTGTTGCTTGCTGCTCCGCTAGTCCAGAATGTTTTGCGGGTGGGCCTATCTTCGGGCGTGCGCGGATCTTGTGTGTAGGCCTAATCAGATAGGTGTACCTCTTTTTCTGCGCTGGAACTTTTTTTTTGGAGGGGATATATTTGATGGTGCGGATGTTCATTTACATTCTGGCAAGACGACGACGACGAAGTGAGGAGCCATATTCTAAAGAGGCACGCGTTCCCTCCCGGCTCATCGTGAACTGTCACTGCGTGTCTGCGATCAGCTGAAGAGTCTGCGGCTCTTTTCGGAAAGGTGTGGTGCACGAATGCAGGAGCCCGCTGATTTGTAAGCAACAGTTTTTTTTTTTTCTTTGTATTTAACGTGGCAGAAAACGCCCGTCAATGAGCGCATTCAAGTCGCTTTGCTCTGTTTTGGTCTTCGCTTTGAAATCTTGTTCGGCGAGAGCGAGGTCTAGAAGGATGTCGAGGTTAGCCGGTTGCTGATAATGAGTACTTTTGTTTCCTCATTTTTATTGCTATTGTTACCCTTTCTTATCAGCGCGCCTTCTGAATTGTATAGCGGGGTATCAGGAGGGGAGTTAACCGTCACTAGCAGACGACAACCAGTGCATTGCAGACGAGTAATGCGATGGTGAATATAGCTCATAGCAGACAACTTGGACGCTCAGACGAGTAATGTGGCGTATCAATTGTTATGTCACTATTGTGTGAATACGCGCTTTCTATGAGTGACAAGTTCGGCTGCTTCCTTCCGCATGTGCCGCACATGTACTGTACTATTAGTCTATTATGTTTGTAGTTGACGCAGTCGACGCAACTATAATACTTTTTGAGGATATTTCTCGTCATTCTTGCGTGGTGAGGCATCTTACGAGTTATAGTATTGTTTCCCGGGTATTTTCTTGTCCGATCTGCTTTACAAGAGGCTATTATCATTTAATAGGCCGAAATGTAGGCGATACGCCCTAAACGTGTACCCGTACAACCCATTGCACTGTTGGGACTCTCGCCTTAGTATGAAGTTCATTATGACCCCAATAATAAAAAAAACATCATAATCTTTTTTTTTTTTTTTTTTTGCGGACATTATACATACACAATATTTTTACTCCCTTTTGGGTGTTGAAAGGGCGCCACGACGGCTCGCATCCGTCGCTACTCTCTTTGAGCATCATCGTTTTGCGTGATAATGCCTTTCTTGTGTTGAAGTAGGGTGTTGTCACGTCGAAAACACTTCATTTATTAAAAGGGCGTAAAACAGGTACGATAAGGAAGCCTCTTTATCGGGCGTTGTTTTAGACTCCTGGCGTCTGCGTCGGATAATTATCGTCCGCAAATTTGTTACGTTAGGGTTTCTGTTCCCATTTTGAAAATATGCACATACTAATGTTCTTTTTTTACACCCTCTTGGGTGTTGAAAAGGCACTTCGACGGCACCCACCCGTCGCTACTCCCTTTCAGCTCCAACATTTCGCGTTACAGACACTTTCTCGTTTTGAAGTTGGGTGCGCGGTCACACCGAAACCGCTTCGAAAAGCTACAACATTTTCGTTTGAAGCCTCTTTGTCGGGCACTGTTTTAGACTTTTGGCGACTGCGTCAAATAATTATCGTCTACAATGGTTGCTCCTTCTTTCTACTAAAATATAGAGTTTATAAACCTCGAGAGACTGCAAATGCGTATCGCGTGAAATATTAAGGCAGCATTTTTGTAATTGTATGAATTCGCTGAGGTGTTCCTCCCCGAATATTGCCTTTTGAGGTGTCGGGTAATCATAAAACGCAGAGGACCCTTTACGTGGCTTCCACGTGACATCATCCCGCTATCCTGGTGGTCATTCTTGTTCAAAACGAATTCGTCGATGCGTGATGATTACTGCCAAAGGAATACGCGCCCAGCAGCAAAACCATCACAGTGTCAGTGCACACTGGAAACCATATGTATCGAAAAGGCAAATATTTCACGTGTGATTTGTTTAATGATCTTATGCAGACTGTAAGTTCTTCAAACAACATCTTCATTTTTTTTTGTATGTTCATGGGACTTTTGTTTCGTTTTCACGGGGGGAGGAGGCCATCATGATGGTGATTTCCGTGTCGAGTGCGCGTATTGCATGGCGTTCGTATTACCTCCATGTATGCGAAAAATGTATGTAGTGATTATGCTGTGCGTTTGTTTGTGCAATGGGCAGTTGGTCAGTCCCAGCGGGCGTCTGGTGCCCCTGCTGTAGATGAGAAATGTGGCCAGTGCAGTACAACCGCTAGTCTGGGGTCCTTAAAGGGATACTACAACGAAATTTCGGCGCTAATTTTTTGGTCTATATGTGTTCAAAAAAGCAGCATCACATCGAACATACCAATATATTGTTAAAAAAGTCGCGAAAAGGAATTTTAAAACGAATTTAACGATTAGCAAAGAGCACCTGGTGGATGTCGCTAACGCCTCGCTTGTAATGCCCGTCTAGGAACCTTGACAGCTAGTGACGGAGGTTGTCTCGGATCCGGCCACGACGAGGGAAGAGGGGCAGGAGGAACTCCCCTCTTCCCGAGAATGCCTTTTGTGTGTCACAGAAGTCGCTATTGTCCCCCTACAAGATTACAGAAGATTAACCCGTCACTCAAAATTCGTACAAAAGCAGCCGCTTCGGTGGCTGGAACGACTAGGCCATCCTATCGACGTCAGCCTCGCCGTAGCTTTGCTCGTCCTGAGACGACCTCCGTCACGATTGCGTTGGATGTCACGTGGTCTCCGCTGGGCCCTCTCCGAGCGCTTGCCAGAGTGGGCCGTTTACAACGAAAAATACAGCCACCAGGCTCAAAATACAAACGTGCGATGGTCATTTACGGATATTGTGGATCATATTCAACCTATTTTTGAACATGACGGGAATATTTCAAATTTCGTTGAAGTATCCCTTTAACATGTATGTGAGGACTGTTTGTGGTACGCGTTGCGTCACATAAAATATCTTTTTTTTTTTGTGGGGGGGGGGGGGGGGTAAGGGGGGGGGGGGGCGGTGAGGGAGAGGTTGCGATGTTATCAAGCTCAAGTCTATCATCCCATAGCTGCTCTCAGAACACCCTCTCATCTTGTGTGGGAGTGTGCTGGATACGCGCAAGCGCGGGAGGCCGCGATCCACGACCTCCCAGGAACCATATACGCCCCCGCTCCTTTTTGGAGTGGACTCATCCGAACACTACCGTGAACGCGGAACAGAAACTCATTTATGCGTCACTCATCGACTTCCTCCGATCCTCGGGGGTCGGTAGG